>NC_080069.1:48059037-48373190 GCF_949987535.1 Balaenoptera acutorostrata | reverse complement strand
ATAGGTATATGAATTTATATACAACATTTATGCCGAGAATTATATATGAAGTGTGTACATACGTTTACTTCTCTTTGTTGGAAAGGGGAAACCAGTTTGTTATTGACATTATCATCAGCAAACATTTGTTCAGAAGCAGGGCCTATCATAACACTAGTAGTAATAGGCCCTCTGTAAAAAGAAACACTATGGGTTGTACCTCTCAAGCCTGTTTCAAATCCATGGAAAAGCAAAACACACACATGTGCAACAAGAAGGAAATTACACAATATTATAGAAATTTATTATATAATAGAGGAAATTTGCACCTATATATAAAGGCATAGGGATTGGATTGTTAGTTTTAAGAACTGAAAAAGAGGATAATAATAGAACGGAAAACTCACAGGTTTTATAAAGAGGAGATCTTGGGAGAAAAACTCACCCTGACACATATTAGCAGTGTGAGCCTGGGAAAATTACTAACCTTTCTAAGTCTTCTTCTTCATCTTGAATATGTATATAATTACGTCTACACTAAAGGGCTACTAATATAAATGACCTGTATTGATCCAAAACTTCAATTTAGGGTGGTTGTCGTTATTATTTTATTGCTATTGTCACTGTTGGATTCAATAGAAAGAGACATGATAGAATCAGGTCTTGGTTATCCTTCCTTTCACATTGCTGCAGAAGAGACTTTGTAAAGATTATCTCCAGCAGTATCTTAATTTCATGCTAAATCTTATCCTTAGAAGGAATAAATCCCTTCTAATGAAATGTTCCCTTTGCTCACTCAGGGATTTCCTACTGCTTAGTCCAAACCCTCTTGCACACATTTTGTCAAGCTGTTAACCCCTGGCATGATGTTGCTCGACTTGCTGGTTACCTCCACAGTCCATCACTTCAATGTTACTTCTGTCACCACGGTGCATCCCCAAATTCCTTTCTTTTCCACCATGGGATTCCTCTGCCCCTCACTGAGGGCAACCATGAGCTGCTGAGAGAAAATGAGCTGCTCTCCAGTCCTGGCTTGTTGCCGACACCCACAGTCCAATCCTAAAAGGCCCTTCTGCCAAAGCCTGGAATCCCTTAATTTGCCCTTGGTTGATTCATTTTTCACCTCCCACTGCAGTTTTCTAGTCTACACTGTCTTCCCTCACACCTCAGCTGATGATCTGGATTCTGCCTTTTCCTGAGAAGACTGGAGCCACTCAAAACCAATAGTCTACAAAGCACTGACCAGAAATTCATGGAATTGTCTTGGATTTATCCCCATTCATCTCCTAGTAGGGTCGTAAGATTAATCATGACAGTTAGTTTTTAAAGTATTATTTTACTATGTTAAGTGTGGTGCTAATTCTAAATTTTCATTTCAAAATTAGTGTCAGTCTTTCTTATAAAATACATGTAACAAAAAGAAAAGGTTAAAGTCATAATTATATATCCTGCTTGATTAATGTCAGGGACCTCTAATGACAGTCTCTATGCATGTATTATATATTAAAGTAGTATTTCCAATTTAGAGAATCATGTCAACAGATCAGGATGATTTGTTTGCTGCTGTAAGAGACAGTGGTCCTTTCATAACCACGTATAAGCATCTGTGGATTCAACCAGTGGTGGATGGCATTCCACTGTACTATGCCATTTTTTTATAAAGGACCTTTAGCATCCATGGATTCTGTTATCCAGTGGCAAGGGTTGGGGGCAGGCGGTGTCCTGGTTTTCAATGTATTTTATTGATTCTAAAGATTATAATTTGGTATGGAAAATCATTCTGGTGATCTTTGGTTATAAAGAAAATGATTGTAATATGACATGTAACATGATTGTAACATGTAACATCATTGTAATATGACATGTATCATGACTGTAACATGTAACATATTACAATCATGTAACATGATTGTAATATGACCAATAACAGATTGATAAACAGGGCATTATCTCAAAGTCACAACACTAACCATAACTCATCGACCTGTCATCATTCTAAGAAGGACCTTGCTGCTATAATTTGATTAGACCAAGATCTCTTCAAATAACCTGAAGGAGAGAAATGCTTATATAAATAAATAATAATAATAACTACCACCACCACAACTAATACTTATTGAGTGCTTATGAGGTGTCAGGTATTCTGCTAAGCACTTTACAACTCATTTACTTCTAGGAACACTGGTAAAATATTCTGACATTTGGCTGAAACAAATGGATTTCTAGATAGAACTGCCACACATATAGATTGTAAATAATAGTAATAATAATAATTAGAGCAATAATAAAAATAATAATCAATAATAATTAGAGCAGTAGCATATTTATAATGTGTCAGATTTCTGAGTGTTTTATAGCTATGATCTCATTTAATCCTCACAATTGCACCATGGGACCCCTACTAATACCTTCATGTTTCCTATTGGGAATCAAAGCTCTGGAATGATAAATAACTTGCCCAGGATCACATAACTGGTAAGTGTCAGAGTTGGGATTCAAACCTAGCTCTTAATTAAAGCCAGTACCTATAAATGTGACAGTATATTTACAACCACATTTTGTGATAACCTGCCTCCCCAAAATAGAAGAGGGTAGTTTGCTAGCATGGCAGTATTCCAGTGACTTCTACCCAGAGAAGTCCATACCCAACAGCACGGAAAGAGCCAAAACCTTACTTCTTTCTCCCAAGCACTTGAGATCCATAAAAATAAAAATTCAAAATCTGTGATAGTTTGTGAAAGAGAACTATACTTCATTTATAAAGGCAATGAGACATTTAGTAAATGTTATGCCTTTTTTTTTCTTGTTCCTTAATGTCAGATTAAATTCTACATACCCGTAGACCTTTGGTACTATTATATGTCATTATGTGATTTAAAAATATTTGTTACTAAATAACAGCAGTGTTGAAAACCATAAGAGGATAAGATACCCTTGATCTAACAATGGAGAGGATGAATCAAATACCAGTGGTCCCACTAACAAGAGAGATATTTCCAACCGTTAAAAACTCAGAAGTTACGATTTTGATCTGAAGCACAAATGTTGATATTCATTCATTCACCCATCAGATATGTTTATTGAATTAGTATGTGGTTCTAGAATTAAGATCCTAGAGAAGAAAGACAAAGACCCTGGTATCAAGAATATTACATTTTAGTGAATCATATCTTCATTACCTCAAGTATGCATATTTAGAAAGAAATTCTTCGGTTTTTCCCAGACTATAAGAGCACTTCTCTGAAAAACAGATGACTCAATCATACAAAATGTACTGAATCTGGTGTACTAATGGGGAGCCATACGACAATGGTAATGTTCAATAAGATAATTGGCGTTAAAGTGATGCTGTGAGTTAGGAGTTTCCTGCAGCAGAGGTGTTAATGCACCCCGGCTCATTAAAGGGTTGTGTCAGAGAAGGCTGGGTTGAAGTTCATTTTCATTCATTTTGTGTCTTCTTCAGGCTCCCTTTCCCAGTTATTTTCCATAGCTTTAAAGTGTTCCCTATTATTCTGACCAAATGTGCACTGTGATGGAAAGGACGTGATACTTTCAGCAGAATTACTTAATTAGGTTTAAGTAAGCAGTCTGTGCCAAGTAGGGTAGGTTTGCTGTCTAGCCATAAAAATGTGCCTGCCATGCATGCTGCGTTCCCAAGGAGTGAAACATAGTGATTGATGTGATGATAAAACGATGAAGGGAAGCATAAAGCCTGAGAGATAAAAGTCTCAAAAGGGAAATAAAGTAGGGTAGCAGCTGCCCCCATCTTAATTGAAGCATAAATTTCAGGAACAGGATCTGAGGCTTAATTTCAAGCGCATATTGGCAGAGAGTTTAGCGCGCGCGCATGTGTGTGTGTGTGTGTGTGTGCGTGTGTGTGTGCACCCTTGTGTGTGATGAAAACCACGTAAGTTAAATTCTATTCATCCTTTGTATGGAGAGTTTTCAAACCATTTCTAAAACAGGAAAAAGTTGCAAATATAGAGGTTTATGGATTATCACTGAGAGGCATTCATTTCAGCATTGAACACAGATCAACAGAATCAATGAAGGGCAGGCACTGTTCTAGGCACTGGTGATACAATAGACTCTGAACCACATATTTCTGCACTCATGGAGCTCAGTGTTTTTAGTTTATCTTTTCTCCCTGTGCATACCTTCCCTGCCTGCTCCTCCACTCTATGCCAGAATCATTTTCTTATAGATTAGATTACATCACTTTCATATTTATAACCATGATAGCTGTGCATGAAAAATATGACAGTCCAGCCCCGACCTGTATGCCCCACCTCTTTTTGCATTCCTCCCTACACTCCAGTATCCAGGTTTCCATTCTCAAGCATAACATTTATTTTTACACCACGGTGACTTTGCCATATTGTGCCCTGAGCCTACAATGCCTTCACACCCATTTCCTATCAATTATAATTCTCCCCACATTTTAGCTGTGCAGCTGAAATGCCTCTTAAGCCTTAAAGACCTTTTAATACTCCTATCGCTTTTAACAATCCTTCATTTAGGTTTCTAGAGAATTTTGTTTGAAACACATCATTAAACTTTTTAGTTCATTTTGCCTGGAGTGAGCTGTTTAGTGTCTGTTTTACTTTGGGAGTGTGAACTATTTGAGGATGGGGCAGGGAGGATTGCTAATTTGTTTCTGGCCACATACTGCTTTACATGTGGTTGATATTCAAAAATTGTTTGGGGAGCAAGTAAACATGTAGCCAAAAGTATTTAAGATTCATATGAGTCTTTTCATGATGGAAACAGCTACCTCACTAAGTTCTCAAAATTTTATTTTCAGAAGACCTCAGAATAAGAATAGTGGCATAGTAAGCTGGGACGAAGTGAGAGAGTAGCATTAGCTAGTGCGAAGCAGCTGCGTAGCACAGGGAGATCAGCTCGGTGCTTTGTGACCACCTAGAGGGGTAGGATAGGGAGGGTGGGAGGGAGACGCAAGAGGAAGGAGATATGGGGATATATGTATACATATAGCTGATTCACTTTGTTATACAGCAGAAACTAACACAACGTTGTAAAGCAATTATACTCCAATAACGATGTTTAAAAAAAAAAAAAAAAAAACAGAATAGTGGCACAGGTGAAAATGCTCACACTCTCTGCAGCGAGTAAAGGACACATTGGGTACACAGGTGCAACTTAAATGTTTTTCATTAACCACCTTGGAGACTGCAAATCCCATTACAGGGGGCATGCGATTATCAGAAGTGCTTTGAAAAATCTCACCTTTTATATCCTGTCTTTATAGCTTAATATTGCTTCTATGTACAAGCATACAGTAATGTTATCTTGAGCTAGGCAAACTTTTACTTTAAAAATGCTTTAAGAAAGAAAAATTGCTTTTAGGCTAAGAAGCAGTGCAAATTTTTATGATTTTGTTACAAATTTCTGAGAACAGAATTCAGAAGTCTTGACGTTCTTTTAACTTTATGGAGAAGCTGACATGCATCACCATAAAAATGCAGCTGCCATTCTTACAACCGAGAACAAAAGTGAATTTCAAACTAATATAAGTATAAAACTATAATGTATACATTTTCTGTTCATTTTAAAAGAGTCAGCCTTTAACTGGGAAAATATATGAATTCGCTGTCAAATCTTTTATGTCCAGAGGGCCCTTCTAAAGTGTATGTTTTTATATAGAACTGTGGAATTTACTATCTCTGTACACCCTAAGCAACAGGATTCACTTTAAAAGACTCTGTGAAGAGAAGTTATGTTTCTTTATGATCCTTGGATCAAAAGTATTGTTGTATACTTTTTTCTACATTGATGACATACAGTCCAAAAAGATAAAGTATTCTAAAGAAAAAAAACACATCTTACAAATGGAGAACAGCTTTTCCTTTGTGACAAGATAAATAATTGCTAATAATTACATTAACACATGATTATTTACCTTAAAATAAATATAATTTTATCTCTCCCCTTTTTGTCTTTCTTCTTCTTTCTAAGTCTGATGTTTTAACATGCAACCCAATTTTGGTGAAAATATTGAAATAAACATAGTCAGGATGAAATTTATTTTGGACCCAGAGATTAAGACTTAAAAGCTTAAGAATATGGAAGTCTGTCATGAAGCGTTCTTGCTATAATTATTTGTTAGATACCAATGCAATGAAGCATGGAACTAGGTTGAGCTTTATCCCACAAATGCATCCTGCATGTTGACATCTCTTTTATTTATAGACTTGCAGAGCTCTTCCAAATATGGGTAACCCAACTTGCCACAAAACAGGACAAACAATTATCCACTAACTCAGTTCATTAAATAAGGATTTCTGCCATGAGTTTGGTGATCTATACTATCTCTAACAAATTCAAAATTCATGACTAATTTGAGTTTCATACTCTCAGGATATCATCTTATAGACAAATAAGTTATTAGGGGATTGGGAACGGATATTTATTAAACTTTATAAAATTAATTATTTTCAAGTATTTTCAAAGTTCTCATTTATAACCAAATAATTATCTTAGGCTATAATTTACTGAGTTCCATTTTCTTTATTTTCAGAAAATAAAAGAGCTGTATTTGTTTAAAAAAAAAATTAAAGAGTTCAAGTGACTTAGAATAATCTCTCTCTGTTGTTTTCTAAATGATTAAATTTTACTTATATTTTCTGTTTCTATAATTGAACTTAAAGAAAATCTTGCTTTGGGATTCATAAAATTTTGATGTAAGAGCTTTGATGGTCTTAAAATCAGAAGACAAGAATAACTTGTAGTTTCCTCAGGTAATTATTGATAACAAATTTAAATTATGTTATAGAGGAAGAAGAGAGTTAAAGAGAAAGATAATAAGATCTGACCAAACTATGGATAATAGTTGAAAAGAGGTTCCAGAATGAAACACAAAAGTCGCAAAGAGAATAGTTGAATAAGAGTATGTGTAACATTTTAAATTCCAGGAGCCACAATGGACTATGTCATTGTGTTACCATTTAAAATAATACTTAGATGAACAGGATTTAGAATGATAAATACTTTCAAAGAAATAAAAGACAAAATAATGGTGTACCTTCTAAATTGGAATAACCTTGAAACATATATATAAGATCATATGCTATGAACTGATACTCAGATTTCTATATCATGTAAAATATAAATACTTAAAGGCAACACTTTCCCTACTTAACTTTCAAAAAGTACGACTACTTATTCCATTATAGTTCAGAGTAGTTCCTTAAAGAGGAAATCTCCTTAGCTTGCAATTTTGGGCTATTGCATTAAACTATCATCCATAGTATCTTGTGTCTGCTTTACGTGTATCATAAAATAACTTCCCTCTCCTCTTGAGAAAAAAGAACTCAATTATTACTATATCCGTTCTCCTGAATCCAAGGGAGCACCATTCTGCAACAACCTGTTCAGTGGACTTAGAAAGCAAACAGAAAAGCTATACATTATTCAATCCATCTTGGCAGCACACTAAAGCCCTTAGGAATGCCTAAACAAATGATAAATGATCAGATGTCTCCCTCAAATCTTACCTGGTTTACTCTTTTTAAAAATCCAATCCTTGCTGTCTACCATGCAAAGCTCTGGGCCACTGGGTGAAATCCAAACTGGGTAGTTGATCATGATAATTCCAACAAGTCATGGGCAGTAGCATCTCTCAGAGTCCCACAAGTCAACTCCTTGAAATGAACCTGCAACAAACAAGGTATTTCTTCATTTTAACTGAAAAACAGTGAACCATCTCCTAGGTCCAGGAGGCATCACTACTTAATCAATAAGGGAATCATAAAGGAGTGTGTGAGTGGCAATAGATGCCTCTCAAGGTGCTGATAAACATTAAAGCCAGAAGACTGAAGTTTATGTGCTACAGAGGTGTTTTTGCAGAGTGCATGCTTCTCTTCATGTTATTATTGATCTGTTTAAGCTGTCAGTGTAAATAAACCTTATTGATATTAAAAAATCACACATTTTATAGTGTATACCCCTTCTCCTTCATGTAGGTGACCACTTGGAGTACTCGAGTATTTTTCTGACTCTATCCATACTATTCTCAGGGTAACTGGGAAATGAGGTTCAACAGGACAAAACCCATCAGCAGCTAGAGGAAAATCCACATGATGGTCTAGATCAAGGACAGTTTCCTTTGTGAGTTCTGACATTCCACTCAGTGTCAACATTACCAGTATAAAAATTGAAACACATCTGTATGATAGTGTGTGAGAAACACCTTTGAGGGCCATATATGATGGGCTTCAAATCCAGCAGCCACGATTATCCAAATCAAAATACAGACCATATGACAGTAACCAAAATGAACATGTTGTAGCCAGAGTCTGTACACAAACAAATGACCAGAACCAAGGAAAGTAATTAGATAACTAACATTGGGGCAATCTACCACATATTTAATGCTTCAACTATTTATATTCATATGAGTAAATATGGTGTTTAAACTTCATAAGCATGTTTAACTTCCATTCAAGGAGAAAAAAAACCCATGCATAATCAACAACTCTTAATCGTACTGATACCTGCCACACAAATAACTTTGTTCAATAGAAATTTAGAAAGATACTGATGGACAGATTTGCTTATTGGTCTTCCCAGGGTAGCCTTAAATAATGACTAGATTTTTTAGCCACAACAACCATATTTAGTTATGCATATACAAGAAAAAAAATATTATTATTATTTTCTAAGTGGTGCAACATAAATGGCTGAGAGGTTATTCTAAGTCTATAGGGGGACTCGTGAGTGATTATATGCTGCAGAGTCATGGACACAGGTGCAAAGACTGATTTTAACAAGCCACAAAATGACATATCCTCATGCTCCTTGATTAGAACCTCAAGTATTCCCAGAAGTCCATGTGGAGATTTCATTAAAAGACACAGTAGTGAGATATCATTTTGTGCCATTTCAGCAAGAATGGTAAGACGGTAAGGAGCTGAAGTCAAATGCATACCTCAGAATAAAATGCAACACTTCAAAATAAGTCCTTAAAAAAAAGACATGTATACCTGGACACCAAATAACCATTGTGCAATTCAAAACTCAAGTGTTGTGTTGATGCTATTAGTGTCACACATAAATACCCAAACACCCAGACACACACACAAAATGGCTGAAATTTTCTAATCTATTGATCCAAGCTCTGGTATTTATTAAGCTAAAATCTTAGTCGACTTCTGGATGCAAATGTTTCTTTTCATGCCCTAAATTATTTTCCTTCTTTTTTTCTTTGAGGATACTCTGAAAATTATCAAATCAATTATTTTATAAAACAAATCTGTTTCCATGAGTAGTAATCCTTTTTGGTCTCTTGGTGGCCAAGCAGGGTATTAGAAGAAGTCATATAAGGGTAAACTAAATGACAGGGAAGTGGAAATTAAACATAATCTCCAAGTTACAGAACTGACTTTGACTTTGAAGTGAGAAATTTTTGAAAGCTACTTGTTTTGGAAGGCCCCATCTGTGACCTAGTGTGACTTCTAATACTTCAGTTCTGCCACTTACTGTAAAAGAATGAAACTAAGTAAATTGGCATAACTATTTGCTTTCTAAAATGGCTTTATTTCATTATACAGAAACGATGCTATTGATCCCTTCTTTGAATGGGTAGGTTTTCTGTGTGTGTGTATGTGTGTGTGTGTGTGTGTGTGTGTGTTAAGTAGTGAATGAAAAGGTTTTCCACTGACCACTGAACTCTGATTCATTCATTAACACACTTATTCATTCCACAAATTTTAATTGAGTACCTCAGTTGTGCCAGATATGGGATTAGGTGCTCAAATACATAATGAAAATGCACTTATTCTCCCCATAAAAAGTTTACTGTTTATTCTATTCTGATTTGTTAACATACACTGGTAACCAAGAAAGGTAGCAACATTAGACCAAATTAAAATAATTGGACTTATTTTATACCCCACCCACTATATGACCAGACAAGGGATTTTATGAAGTTTGCCAATGAGCAAAGCATTACAGACCAAGGGTAAGCTACAATACGAAAGGACTGATATACCCAGTCAACTCACGTACAGTTTGTACTGGAAGTGATGGTTCTGTGTCACTCTTAAGCCCACTAACTGATTGAGTCATGATGGTTCCAAAAAAATCCAACTAGTTAGGTTCTGATAGTACATTGATATTTCTGGCCTCCAACACAGAGTCAGTGCCTCCCACGTGGGTGTATTAGGCATTGCAGTACAGTCCTGTGTGGTCTACACCACAAGTTAACAGATTTTGGTGGGGGCACTATTATACAACAAGTTGCTTCACATAACTCTTGTATTATTATTCCATTTATTTTCTCAAAGAGGATATATAAAATTAAATGCATGTATTCTCTTTAAAGAGAAGTTCATGAGGTGATCATAAGAAGTACTAATTCCACAATATTGGTGTGAATCTTTATTCTAAGACCAATTTTTAGAATGAAAAAAGATGCTTGAAAGTTTTGTACTTCCCTTCCCCTGTCTGAAGATATGATGTTGAATAAGGACATGAAAACAAAAGACACAGATAATACTCTAAAAATACTCTTAGAAATTAAGTAAAGAGTTAAGAAATTTTTACTAATATCAATGTGATTTCCAAATGGTTTAATTTTCTCCTAGTTTCTCGTCTTTTATTTTTTGAGTCTCTGCTTATTACTGAAACAACTAGTCTGAAAACAAGTCTTATAAAAAATAAATGTTTTTCTTATTTTTGAGAAATTTGTATTCTTTTAAGAAGAATTTTGAATGAATACATTAAATTGTGTATAATTTATACCTCAACAATGTTGATTTAAATTTTTTAAATGCATTTTGACCGTGTTCAAAGAGGTTCTAGATAGGGGCATGGGATACAGAACCTATTGATAAAATACTGTTGTATGTGAATCTTAAATAAAACAAAACCAAAATAAATTTTTTTAAAAAGTAGAAGAAATTCAAACATTCACAGACCCTGTTTTCTTGTTTCTTGGTCTGGCCTTTAGTGTTCTGTAATTGAATTTTGGTCTTCTTTGTCTTTCTTTATGCACACTACTACTGCCCTTTTAGTTTATCTTATAGCTTCGAAGAAAGCTTTCCAAAGGATCCCCTTAGCACCTAGGCACTCATTTCTTAGGATATTGATTTGTACTTGTTGATATGATGCTCTTTAAACTTTATCTCATGGATGTGCTTCATGTTCTCCATGGATGCATGTTGCAAAGCCCTCCAGGTAGCCAACAAAACCATACGAGCACTCAGCATTCTATGAGCTCAGTGCATTTGCTAAATGACTGCTTAGCAAATTCTGCAAGCTTTGTATCTAAGTTGCTCATTTTTCCTCACAAACCTCAAGAATACAAACATCAGGAATATAGGAATAGGTAGGTTATCAGTGGTCAAAGTTATGAGGTTTTCTGCCTTAGAGGTTTGAAATCTGTCCCCTTTTATCAGTGATATTGGAAAAGGAAAGGTGTCACCATTTTTTAGTCACAGAATTATCGTTTCTAACTTCTTTCTTTTTTCTTCATTTAGTCAGATGTAAAATTCAGAGGTTATTTCCCAGCAGGCAGGAGTCATCAACACAAATCATTGCTACCTCTATGTGCCCGCTGCTGTTTTCTATGTAGTTTCTCATTTAATTGTCTCAAATACCATGTGAAATAAGTATTATAATAATATCCACTTTATGGTGATGAAAATAAAGATTTTAAATTACTGCCCAAGGACATAGAGCCTTTGAAAAAGAGAACTAAGATGTGCAGCTAATTGATAGTGCCGTACTATCAATTCTAAATTCTTGTAAATTGAATATGAAAGATTTGCTCAACCTACAGATGAAAATCTGACTCTCCAGGAAATGAAGTGACATCCCAGAGGTCATAAGATCACAGCAGGTCTGGGTGAGCACCTAAACTCATGATGCTCCTATCTTTCTGATACACTACTCTCTTATCCAGCTTACTCTACATGGTGTCTAAACAACTTTATCGATTTTCATTTCACTTGTTCTTAAAGAACCATGTTTTGGGTAGGTTTTATTTTAGAAAGAAGTTACCAAAGCCAACAAACAAAATAACAGGATTTCTGAGTACTCAATTTTAAAGGAGCTTAATTTTCTGAAAGCAACAGATTGACATATTTCTCTCTCTCTTTTGAGCCAGTTTTTTCCAATGAAAAAAATATAGATACAAAGAGAAGACTGCATTGATAGATTGTGACAAAAAGTGTATGATTAGATTAAAATATAAATAGCACATTGGTGTTTTGCTGATGCCCATTTGGTATGTTTTGCTATGTTATTAGTAATTACAAGCTTAAGATAATATTCTAAGATATTCATTTAATGTTTTTTTTTTTTCAGAAACACAGCAGGAAGCCCCCTAAATGACATAAAACAAAATCTAGGGCAATTCAATCAACATCTGAGAAACCAGTGCCTGACACTCAAACACAAACAATTCTCCATGTCTGCTCAAAGATGCCTAATTCTGAATTTAATTATGATCTAGAAAATGCCAACTAAAATAGTCCATATTCTTGCTTGTTTTTTTTTAAATGAGGGATTCAGTCAGTTACATTCCCCAATTCTCCACACAAACTTGTCTCCATTCTTTTTCACTCCTTTCCTGTTTTCTCCTTTCTCTGGTCCCTTCCTTCCCCTTTCCTCCTTTTCCATTCCATCATTGTCTTCTCTTCCTTCCTTTCTTCCTTCCATACTTCCTTCGATCTTCCCTTCTTTTCCTTCCTTTTTGACTTTTCATCTCAACAGACTTTTAAGCAAATATTAGGTTCTATATAACTGTGCTGGGCTCTGAGGATAAGGCAAGTACAAAGATTCAGTTCCTGCCCAGGTATTGCTCAGAGTCTAGTACAGTGGACAGAGAAGTAAACCAATGTATTATGGAAGAGGGGTAGGGGTCCAACCTGCATTGACTTCTCCAGAATTTGTCAGCCTTGAGTAGAAAAACAGTGCATAATTTGACTCTAGTTGGCTTGGCCTGGTCAAATGAGAACTTACAAACAAAACTGAATCATCCACATGGAGGCTACACAATACACTACTTAATAATGAAGTGATCACTGAAGAAATCAAAGGGGAAATAAAAAAATACATAGAAACAAATGACAATGGAGACACGACAACCCAAAACCTATGGGATGCAGCAAAAGCAGTGCTAAGAGGGAAGTTTATAGCAATACAAGCCTACATCAAGAAACAGGAAACATCTCGAATAAACAACCTAACCTTGCACCTAAAGCAATTAGAGAAAGAAGAGCAAAAGAACCCCAAAGCTAGCAGAAGGAAAGAAATCATAAAGATCAGATCAGAAATAAATGAAAAAGAAATGAAGGAAACAATAGCAAAAATCAATGAAACAAAAAGCTGGTTCTTTGAGAAGATAAACAAAATTGATAAACCATTAGCCAGACTCATCAAGAGAAAAAGGGAGAAGACTCAAATCAATAGAATTAGAAATGAAAAAGGAGAAGTAACCACTGACACTGCAGAAATACAAAGGATCATGAGAGATTACTACAAGCAACTCTATGCCAATAAAATGGACAACCTGAAAGAAATGGACAGATTCTTAGAAATGCACAACCTGCTGAGACTGAACCAGGAAGAAATAGAAAATATGAACAGACCAATCACAAGCACTGAAATTGAAACTGTGATTAAAAATCTTCCAACAAACAAAAGCCCAGGACCAGATGGCTTCACAGGCGAATTCTATCAAACATTTAGAGAAGAGCTGACACCTATCCTTCCCAAACTCTTCCAAAATATTGCAGAGGGAGGAACACTCCCCAACTCATTCTATGAGGCCACCATCACCCTGATACCAAAACCAGACAAAGATGTCACAAAGAAAGAAAACTACAGGCCTATATCACTGATGAACATAGATGCAAAAATCCTCAACAAAATACTAGCAAACAGAATCCAACAGCACATTAAAAGGATTATACACCATGATCAAGTGGGGTTTATTCCAGGAATGCAAGGATTCTTCAATAAACGCAAATCAATCTACGTGATACATCATATTAACAAATTGAAGGAGAAAAACCATATGATCATCTCAATAGATGCAGAGAAAGCTTTCGACAAAATTCAACACCCATTTATGATAAAAGCCCTCCAGAAAGTAGGCATAGAGGGAAATTTCCTCAACATAATAAAGGCCATATATGACAAACCCACAGCCAACATTGTCCTCAATGGTGAAAAACTGAAACCATTTCCACTAAGATCAGGAACAAGACAAGGCTGCCCACTCTCACCACTATTATTTAAGATAGTTTTGGAAGTTTTAGACACAGCAATCAGAGAAGAAAAAGAAATAAAAGGAATCCAAATAGGAAAAGAAGAAGTAAAGCTGTCACTGTTTGCAGATGACATGATACTATACATAGAGAATCCTAAAGATGCTACCAGGAAACTACTAGAGCTAATCAATGAATTTGGTAAAGCAGCAGGATACAAAATTAATGCACAGAAATCTCTTGCATTCCTATACACTAATGATGAAAAATCTGAAAGTGAAATTAAGAAAACACTCCCGTTTACCATGGCAACAAAAAGAATAAAATATCTAGGAATAAACCTACCTAAGGAGACAAAAGACCTGTATGCAGAAAATTATAGGACACTGATGAAAGAAATTAAAGATGATACAAATAGATGGAGAGATATACCATGTTCTTGGATTGGAAGAATCAACATTGTGAAAATGACTCTACTACCCAAAGCAATCTACAGATTCAATGCAATCCCTATCAAACTACCAATGGCATTTTTCACAGAACTAGAACAAAACAATTCACAATTTGTATGGAGACACAAAAGACCCAGAATAGCCAAAGCAATCTTGAGAACGAAAAATGGACCTGGGGGAATCAGGCTCCCTGACTTCAGACTATATTACAAAGCTACAGTAATCAAGACAGTTTGGTACTGGCACAAAAACAGAAATATAGATCAATGGAACAGGATAGAAAGCCCAGAGATAAACCCACACATATATGATCACCTTATTTTTGATAAAGGAGGCAAGCATATACAGTGGAGAAAAGACAGCCTCTTCAATAAGTGCTGCTGGGAAAACTGGACAGGTACATGTAAAAGTATGAAATTAGAACACTCCCTGACACCATACACAAAAATAAACTCAAAATGGATTAAAGACCTAAGTGTAAGGCCAGACACTATCAAACTCTTAGAGGAAAACATAGGCAGAACACTCTATGACATAAATCACAGCAAGATTCTTTTTGACCCAGCTCCTAGAGAAATGGAAATAAAAACAAAAATAAACAAATGGGACCTAATGAAACTTAAAAGTTTTTGCACAGCAAAGGAAACCATAAACAAGACCAAAAGACAACCCTCAGAATGGGAGAAAATATTTGCAAATGAAGCAACTGACAAAGGATTAATCTCCAAGATTTACAAGCAGCTCCTTCAGCTCAATAACAAAAAAACAAACAACCTAATCCAAAAATGGGCAGAGGACCTAAATAGACATTTCTCCAAAGAAGATATACAGATGGCCTACAGACACATGAAAGAATGCTCAACATCACTAATCATTAGAGAAATGCAAATCAAAACTACAATGAGGTATCATCTCACACTGGTCAGAATGGCCATCATCAAAAAATCTAGAAACAATAAATGCTGGAGAGGGTGTGGAGGAAAGGGAACCCTCTTGCACTGTTGGTGGGAATGTAAATTGATACAGCCACTATGGAGAACAGTATGGAGGTTCCTTAAAAAACTACAAATAGAACTACCATATGACCCAGCAATCCCACTACTGGGCATATACCCTGAGAAAACCATAATTCAAAAAGAGTCATGTACCAAAATGTTCATTGCACCTCTATTTACAATAGCCAGGACATGGAAGCAACCTAAGTGTCCATCATCGGATGAATGGATAAAGAAGATGTGGCACATATATACAATGGAATATTACTCAGCCATAAAAAGAAATGAAATGGAGGTATTTGTAATGAGGTGGATGGAGTTAGAGTCTGTCATACAGAGTGAAGTAAGTCAGAAAGAGAAAAACAAATACAGTATGCTAACACATATATATGGAATCTAAGGAAAAAAAAAAAGGTCATGAAGAACCTAGTGGCAAGACGGGAATAAAGACACAGACCTACTAGAGAATGGACTTGAGGATATGGGGAGGGGGAGGGGTGAGATGTGACAGGGTGAGAGAGTGTCATGGACATATATACACTATCAAATGTAAAATAGATAGCTAGTGGGAAGCAGCCACATAGCACAGGGAGATCAGCTCGGTGCTTTGTGACCACCTAGAGGGGTGGGATAGGGAGGGTGGGAGGGAGGGAGATGCAAGAGGGAAGAGATATGGGAACATATGTATATGTATAACTGATTCACTTTGTTATAAAGCAGAAACTAACACACCATTGTAAAGCAATTATACTCCAATAAAGATGTTTAAAAAAAAAAACAAACTGAATCATCCCCTGAAAGTTCCTAAATACCTCACTCTTTAGAAAGGGATCCTTTAAATGTTCAGAATTTACAAACAAATGCCTCAGGGTCAGCCACATCACTCAAATGTGAATATAGCTTGGTTGACTACAGCCAGAAACCAAAGGGACAGTTAATGGTGAAGTGAAGAAAGCAAGCTTAGCCTTAGGGCGTTACAAACATTTTAAACACCACTTTTGCCAAACAGAACAAGTTTGTGAACTGGTTTTGGTCATTGGCCACCAGTTTGAGATCCTACTTTACAACTATTGAAGAGTCACCGCCCACTGCTGTCTAGATGTGGATCCCACTCCCCTACCTCTTGGCAAAATCCATGGTGGGTAAAAACCTCTCAAGAAATCTTTCTACTGGAGAAAAAAAGTCCTTTGGACTAGCTCATCAAAATCACCAAAAAGTATGTTTAATACTGTGGCTTCTTGGGCACCACTCCAGAATGAATAAACTCCATTTTTGGAGTGAGATTGGAAATTCTACAAATGACAGTTCCCTAGATTACACTTAGACACACTAATGTTTAAGAATCACTCTTCTAAAACAAAGCCTATTTTTGACGTTTTTCAATACTTTCCCACAGGTTTTAATTTATAACATTTATTTCTCTTTAATTTCAAATAAATTAGACTATTTTAGAAAAATTATTCTTCCATGAATTGCATAAACTGAGAAATTCCCTTTAATGACCAGTACTTTCCCTTCAGATATTTAAGAACTTATTTTAAAGTTCAATACATACATGATCTTCATCCCTCTTCTTATTTAATATAACTTTAATTTTTTGATAACAAAAAAGACTTCCTAAAGATAGAGAGAAACCATTATGGGCAGCTGGAATCATTATAAGAAAGGAGGAATCAATTTCTTTTTGGTGTAAGGCAGCACTGTACCTAGAATGGGAAACAAGAAATGAAGGGAGCACGGTGGTCTCATCACAAGTTCCATTCCATGAAGAAGAAGCTTATGTCTCTATACGTGACCACCCTCAATAACAGTCCACACATGGCAGGAGTCAGACAGCAATTACACTTCCTGATGGGTTGCAGCTAGAGTGCTTGAGATTCTACAGCTCCTTTCAGAGGGGTGGTGGTGTTAGGGTGTTTCAGGAGTTAGAGAGCATTTGAGAAAGGAGGGTTAGGAAATTAACAAGTATGTGGCAAGTAACCACTGTGAATTAGTGTGTTGTGCTGGATACTTTACATACATGTTCTCATTTAATCGTTACAGCAAACCTGGGAGACAGATGTGATTATTTCTACTTAGCGACTGAGAAGACCTAGAGTCAGAGAGGATAAATAGCTTGCCTAGGGTCAACAAGCCAAGAGGGAGAAGCAGAATTTAAACCTCTGACTTCTTAGTTGCATAGGCCAGGCTTTTTCTAACATAATAAATACTCTGTAGGTTGTTTGTCCTATCAATTTGCTTTTTTTTTTTTTTTTTCACTTCAAGAATAAACCCAGGTCAACCATTTCTCTCTTCTATTTCTAAACCTTTCCCTCTTCTAACCACTACATTGCAATTTTCCCCAACATCAGGTATATAGAGATAAAATACGAGAGAGACAATGTCATGTTTGTTTGTTTGTTTGTTTTTGGCTGTCCAGAAACCAACGCAATTAGATCTCTGATTTTTGTTAGGAAAGTAGGATGGAGCTTGAATATTGCATTATTCTTGCATGTTGCATTATTAACGTAAGGATAATCTTGGAGGGAAGGTAAAGCCTTCTTTCTACTGCTGCCTAGGAATGAGGGGGTATTAGATGTGACCTAAACTTGGATGCTTGAGGGAATGACACATAAATAAATAAATAAATAATATATGCATATACATACATATATATACACATATTATATATACATACATTAAATATATATACATATATACACATATATATACATACATTATATATACATATATATATACACATATATTATATATATACATACATATATATAAAAAACAAAGGTGACTAAAGCATTAAGTTTTCCTGCAATGTGACCTTGTTTATTTTTCCAGCACCTAGCTTCCCAAGCTTCCTTGTTCTTGTCCATATGCCTATTTTGTAAGAACTGAATCTGCCTTCTGCTAAATTCTTTTTACGTTTAAGAGAGCCAGAGTTGTTTTCCAATACTTGTAACTAAAAATCCTGAATGACACAGAAATTTGCTTTTTAAAATTGATAGAAAATCTGCTAGGACTCAGCTAGGAGACTGACCCAAAGTAACATGAAGTATGTCAAAGAGAACAACAAAAAGGAAGGAAAAGCAGGGGGAAAAATTGAATAGAGAAACTATGGCTGAAGTGATGATGCATCTAGTAAAATTACTAAAACAAAAACAGAAAGTCTTTCTAGTAAATTCTAAATCAGTGTTTTAAGGAGAAGGTTGAGAATGATTTCTAGATAAATGAAATAGCCAGAGCAACTTTGCAATAAAGATACATTAAATTAGAAGTGATTTGCTTCACAAACAAATGGAAAATGAAATTTAAATAATGCATTATAGTATCAAAAAAATACAGTACTTTTCATCAAAAATTGTGTGTAAGTAGACAGGATTCTAACCCAGCCCCCATGGTTTATGCCTCTTGGAGGTACATGTCCATATAGGTCCTTCCCTTTAAGTGTGGGAGATACCTGTGAATATGATGGGTTATCACTTATGATTAGATTACTAGTCAGTTGCCATTGATTTAGGCAAAAGGAAGATTATCCTGGTTGGGTCTGACCTAATCAGGTGAGCCTTTAAAAGAAGGTGAAGCTTCAGAGAGGTGTCTTCTTGCTGGCCTTAAAGGCACAGCCTCCATGTGTTCTACAGTCCAAGTAAATGACTTCTGCCAACAGTCATGTGAGCTTGAAAAAGGACTCTGAGGGTCAGAAGAGATCTCAGACATGTCTGACACCTTGATTTCTGCCTTGTGAGATCTTAAGCAGAGAACCCAACTATACTATGCCTGGACTCCTGACCTACAGAAACTGTGAGATAATTAACGGATGTTGCTTTAAGCCATTCAATTTGTGGCAATTTTTAAAACATCAGTAGAAAACGAATACAACTTATAATGCCTCTACACTGAAAACAACAAAATATTGCTAAGAAAAATTAAAGAGAATCTAAATAGAGAGATGTACCATGTCTATGGATTAGAAAACTCTATATTTTTAAGATCTTAAGACGCTTTAAGTTGATTTATAAAGTCAACACAATACAATCATAATCCCAGCAGACTTTTTTAAAAAATAGAAATTGTGAAGCTGATTCTACAATGTATATGAAAATGCAAAGGATCTAGTCAAAGCCAAAATAAACGAAGAAGGAATAAAAATAGAAAATTTACACTATTCGGCTTCAAGGCTTCCTGTAAAGTCACAGGAATTAAGACAGTGGGTTACTGATACAATGCTAGACAAACAGATCAATTGAAAAGAATAGAAAATCTCAAACTGCATCCACACTTAAACCATCAATAATTTCAACAAAGCCTATAGAGTAAAAATATAGACATGAGAGATACACAGCAAATTTAGGTCACTGGTTACATCAGGGGCAGGAAGCAGAAATGATTGCAAAGGAAGATTCAGCATTATCTATAAAGATTTACTTCTGACACAACAAAAATGAAAACAACAGATCTAAACCAAGTATGACAAAATGACAAAAACTGTTAAACTGGATAGTGGTGGATATATGGGCTGTGTTTCACTATTCTTTAGATTTTCTGTTTGTTTGAAATACTCCCTTCAAAAAATAATCTTTCCTTATGACCAACCACTTCCACACTTTGAGTTCACACAAATGACCTATAGTGCCTTTTAAAACATTTTTTGTATCTTTCTATTTGATATCCATTCCTACATAAGATGAGAAATATGATTTCTATATATTGACTTTTAAAATATTTTTTGTATCTTTCTGTTTGATATCCATTCCTACATAAGAGGAGAAATATGATTATCAAAATGAGATATCGTCTCTGTGAAGTTCTGAGTTTTATCATCATTTGTGATTCTGCACAAAAGACCTATGCCCACATGTTACCAGGAGTTGCCATACAGTGATGTTTAATGCTTATCTCACAGGGAGAGATCAATCACTGCTTTTCTGATCTTATCCATATGGACACTTTTTGCTTCAGATATGGCCTTTACTTGAATGTACATTTAGATCTCCAGAGCTGTGTGAAGCAGCTGTATTTGTGGTTGGATCTGATGCACTTTAAAGATTCTTCAAACTCAGATATAGCACTTGTGACTCACAAACCTGTAACTCTGGACATCTAATCCCTTCTGGGCTTCAGACCTTTACTTCCATCCGCCTATCCTTCATGTTTCCTGGCTATTAGGTAAGCACCTCAACTTCAGGTGATTCACAATTAAACTAAATAACTCCCTTCATGAAACCTCTCTTCCTTTTTACACTCTCTTAGGTCAATGAATGGTGTTGCTACCCACACAGATGCAGAAACCAACAAAATAGGAAAGAATAAAAACAAAACAACATTAAAAAAACACATAAAGCAATGGAAGTTACCTTTTATTCCTCCTCCTTCCTTGCTCCCATATCTAGTCAGCACTAGGTCATGTTTACTCTGACACTTAAATATCTTGTGAATTCATCCCCTTGTCTCCTCATATTGTTAAAACAACTTCCAAAGTGGTCTTCTAGCCTCTAGTCCAGCTTTCTCTAAGCAATAGTTTCTGAAATATAAATCTTGCCATCATCACCAAGAGGATAAAATCAAAATCTCTTGACTATGACATAGCATCCTTTATTTTATGAAATCTGTTCATCATCTAACATCCCCCAGTAATTTCCAAAACAAGACATGCTGTTCCTGTTTACCTGCCTTTGATAGGCTGCATCCTCTGACTGTGATAACTTTCCTTTCTTTATTTATCTGGCAAACCAGTTTTAACTCCAGGGTTACATCTTTGGATAAAGGTAAGAATTCCTGGTAGTACCTTGTCATAGTCAATTACCAGGTTGAACCTGAATCATTTGGAAAAGTGTCCATCTCTCCCCAGTAGACTGTAAGCCTCCTTGAGATCAAAGACCCTGCGCAATGTGCATCTTTAAAAAGAGCACTGAGATTGGCAGTAATAAGTACACAATAATTGCTGTGTGGGAAAAATAGTTAAAAGTATTAGGGGAGGAGAAGAGGGAGAGAATGGGAGTGAGAAAGAGAGAAGTATTCCCATAATTTAAAAAAAAAGATAGGAAATAACTATTATATTTAATATGATAAAAACTGAGATAGAAGAAAACTTGTTCCAAACCTGATTGGGGCAGAAATTTGGGGGGCAGTATAATTCACATCCAAAACTTTAGCAAATGAAATCAAACAACATATAAAAAGATAATACATATGCTTAGGTTAAGTTATGATGGAACAGAAACTCGTTAATTGATAGTGGGAATGCAAAATGGTACAGCCACTTTGCAAGGTAGTTTGGCAGTTTCTTGCAAACTAAATATAGTCTTACCATATGATCTAGCAGCTGCTTTCTTTGTTATTTACCAAATGCAGGGAAAACGTACATTCTCACAAAAACCTGCATGTGGATATTTATAGCATCTTTATTCATATTTGCCAAAATATAGAAGCAACAAAGATTTTCTTCATTAGGTGAATGGATAAATACACTGTGATACATCCATTCAATGGAATATGATTCAGCAGTAAAATGAAGTGGTATGATTCAGCACTAAAAAAACAAAAACAAAACAAAACTATCAAGCATTGAAAAGACATGAAAGAAACTTAAGTGCATGTTTCTATGTGAGAGAAGCCAATCTGAAGAGGTTATATACTATATGATTCCAACTGTATGGCATTCTGGAAAGGTGAAACTATAGAGACAGTAAGATCAGTGGTCACCAGGAAGGAAGGAAGGGATGAATAGGTGGAGCACAGTGGATTTTTAGGGCAGTGAAAGAATTCTGTATGATTAAATAATGGTGGGTACAGGTCATTATACATTTGTCAAAACCCATAGAATGTACAACATCAAGAGTGAACCCTAATGTAAACTATGGACCTTGGGTGATTATGATGTGTCAATGGATGTTCATCATTTGTAACAAATGTACCACACTGACAGGGGATGTTGATGGTGATGGAGGCTATGAATATGTACAGGCAGGAGGCATATGGAAAATCTCTGTATCTTCTGCTCAACTCTGCTGTGAACCTAAAATTATTCTAAAAATAAAATACTAAAAATATATATAATGCATCAATATTAAGTGGGGTTTATCTCCAGAACTCTATACACTGACAACAAAATATCTGAAAAAGCAATAAAGAAAACAATTCCACTCACAATCACATCAAATACAACAGAAGACTTAAGACTAAGTTCCTAAGTCTGAAATAAATAAATAAATATCAAGGAGGTAAAAGATCTGCACACCGAAACCTATAAGACTCATGGAAGAAACTGAAGAAGACACAAAAAAATTGAAAGATATCCTGTGTTTATAGATCAGAAGAATTAATACTATTAAAATGTACATACTACCCAAAGCTTTCTATAGATTCAATGAAATCCTTATCAAAATTCCAATGGCATTTTTCAAAGAAATAGAAAAAACAATTCTAAAATTTGTATGGAACCACAAAAGACCCCAGATAGCAAAACAATTCTGAGAAAGAACAAAGCTGGAGGCATCACACTTCCTGGCTTCAGACTATACTATAAAGGTATAGTAATCAAAAAGGTATGGTACTGGCATAAAAACAGACACACAGACTAATGAAATGGAATAGAGAGCCTAGAAATAATCCCTCACATATACAGTTAACTAATACTGACAAGGGAGCAAAGACTACTTGATGGGGAAAAGGTAGTCTCTTCAATAAACAGTGATGGGAAAACTGGATAACCACATTCAGAAAAATTAAATTGGACCTCTATCTTACACTACTCACAAAAATTAACTCAAAATGGATTAAAGACTTAATTAAACAAAAGATCTGAAACCATAAAACTCCTAGAAGAAAACAAAGGGAAAAGCTCCTTGACAGGTCTTGGTCATGATTTTTTGGATGTTACAGCAAAAGCACAAGTAAAAAAAGCCAAAATCAGTAACTGTGAGTACGTCAAACTAAAAAGTTTCTGCACAGAAAAAGAAACAATCAACAAAATGAAAATGCAAACTTCAGAATAGGAGAATATAATTGCAAACCATGTATCTAATACATATACCCAAAATGTATAAAGAACTCATACAACTCAATAACAAACAAAACAAAACAATCCAATTAAAAAATGTCAGAGGCACTGAACAGACGTTTTTCCAAAGAAGGTATGCAAATGGCCAGCAGGTACCTAAAAAGATACTCATCACTAATCATCAGAGAAATGCAAAATGAAATCACGATGAGTTATCACCTCACCCTTGTTAGTATGGCTGTCATCAAAAGACAAGTGTTGGCAAGGATGTGGATAAAAGGGAACCTCTCTACACTGTTGGTGGAAATGTAAATTTCCACTATGGGAAACAGATGGAGGTTCCTAAAAAATTAAAAATAGAACTACCATATGTTCCAGCGATCCTACTTCTGAGTATATATTCAAAGGAAGTGAAATCACAATCTTGTAGAGATATCTGCAGTCTCATGTTCATTGCAGCATTATTCACAATAGCCATGCTATGGAAACAGCCTAAGTGTACGTCAACACATAAATGGATAAAGAAGATGTGATATGATAAAGAAGGAAACCTTGCCATTTGTGACTACAATGATGGACCCTGAGGGAATTATGCTAAATGAAATAAGTCAGAGAAAGACAAATACTGTATAATATCACTTATATTCATAATCTAAAAAAGCCAAACTCATAGAAACAGAAAAAATAGAATGGTGGTTACCAGAGGCTGGAGGTTTGGGGGGAATGCAGAGATGTTGGTCAAAAGGTATAAATTTCCAGGTGAATAAGTTCTGGAGATATAATGCATAGCATTATGATTACAGTTAATGATACTATACTATATACTTAAAAGTCACCAAGAGAGTAGATCTTAAAAGTTCTCATCACAAAAAGGAAATGGAACTTATGTGATATGATGGAGGCATTAGCTAAGGCTATGATGGTAATCATTTTGTAATATATAACTATCAAATCAACACTGTATACCTTAAACTTACACAATGTTATATGTCAATTATACATCAATAAAGCTGGAAAAAACTGGTTTAAGATTTGGAAAGCAATACATATAACCATATTAACCATACTAACAAACTAAAAAATAAAAAGTATATGATCATTTCATTACACAAAGAAAAAAGCATCTGACAAAATCCAACATCTATTCCTGATTAAAAACAAAACAAAACAAAACTTCGAGCAAACTGGAATAGAAGGTAATTTCTACAATTGAAGCAAGACACTACAAAAACCTACATAACATTATATTTAATGGTGAAAGACAGCTTTCCCCTTAAGCTAAGGAAAAAGCAAGGATGTTAATTCTCACCACTTCTATTCAACATTGTAGTGCAAGTTCTATCTAGGCAGTTCAATAATGCAAGGTATAAAGACATCCAAATTGGAAAGGAGAACGTAAAACTATCTTTATTTGCAGATAACATGATTGTCTATGTAAAAAGTCCATTGGACCCACACAAAAAGTACTAGAACTGCTTAATGTGTCAGTTTAACAAGGTTATAGAATACGAGAACTACATATAAACATTCATTGTAATTCTATATCCTAGCAACAAAACGTTAGGCACTGAAATTTACAAAAAACCCCTTCAATACATGAAATTACATGAAATAAAGATAAAATTATTTTGAAATTATGTGAAATACATGGGAATAAATCTTGAACAAAAGATGTATAAGATCTGTACACTGAAAACTGCAAAAATTGCTGAGAGAAATTAAAGAGGACCTTAATAAATGTAGACATATATAGTCTTCATGGGTCAGAAACATTATTATTAAGAAACTAATTGCCTTGATGGGCGGAGTCAAGATGGCAGTGTGGGAAGACGTGGAGATAGTGGTTCCGCACAACTAGGGAGCCTGCCGGCTGCTGGTAGGGGACTCTGACGCCCAAGGAGATGGGAGGAACCCCAAAGTGAACCAGCAGCTTGCGGAATCTTGGTTCATGAGCCCAGAGTTGGGGCGAAGCTCCTGTGGTGGGAGCTCCAAGTCCAAACCACTGGATTAAAAGAGAACCTCAGACTCCAGGGAATATTCATCAGAGTGAGGTGTCACAGAGTTCCTCATTTCAGCACCAAGACCCAGCTCTACCCAATAGCCTACAAACTCCAGTGTTGGAAGCTTCAGGCCAAACAACCAGTAAGACAGAACATAATCCCACTCATTTAAAAAAAAAAAAAAAAAAAAGAGACAGCAAAAAAATATGTCACATATGAAGGAGGAAGGTAAAAACCTACGAGACCAAATAAATGAAGAGGAAATAGGCAATCTAACTGAAAAAGAATTCAGAGTAATGATAGTAAAGATGATCCAGAATCTCAGAAATAGAATGAAGGCATGGATTGAGAAATTACAAGAAATGTTTAACAAAGATCTAGAAGAACTAAAGAACAAACAAACAGAGATGAACAACATAATAACAAATGAAAAACACACTAGAAGGAATCAGTAACAGAATAACTGAGGCAGAAGAACAAATAAGTGAACTGGAAGGCAGAATGGTGGAAATAACTGCCAAGGAGTAGAATAGAGAAAAAAGGATGAAAAGAATTGAAGACAATCTCAGAGACCTCTGGGACAACACTAAACACACCAACATTTGAATTATAGGGGTCCCAGAAGAAGCAGAGAAAAAGAAACGGTCTGAGAAAATATTTGAAGAGATTATAGTTGAAAACGTCCCTAATATGGGAAAGGAAATAGTCACTCAAGTCCAGGAAGCACAGAGAGTCCCATACAGGATAAACCCTAGGAAAAACACACCAAGACACGTATTAATCAAACTAATGAAAATTAAATTCAAAGAAAAAATATTAAAAGCAGCAAGGGGAAAACAAAAAATAACAAACAAAGGAATCCCCGTAAGGTTATCAGCTGATTTTTCAGTGGAAACCCTGCAGGCCAGAAGGCAGTAGCAGGATATATTTAAAGTGATGAAAGAGAAAAACCTACAGCCAAGATTACTCTACCCAGCAAGGATCTCATGCAGATTTGATGGAGAAGTCAAAAGCTTTTCAGACAAGCAAAAGCTAAGAGAATTCAGCACCACCAAACCAGCTTTACAACAAGTACTAAAGAAACTTCTCCAAGCAGGAGACACAAGAGAAGAAAAAGACCCACAAAAACAAACCCAAAACAATTAAGAAAATGGTAATAGGAACATATATATCAATAATAACCGTGAATGAAAATGGATTAAATACCCCAGCCAAAAGACACAAACTGGTTGAATGGATACAAAAACAAGACTCATATATATGCTGTCTACAAGAGACCCACTTCAGACCTAGGGACACATACAGACTGAAAGTGAAGGGATGGAAAAAGATATTCCATGCAAATGCAAATCAAAAGAAAGCTGGAGTAGCTATACTCATACCAGACAAAATAGACTTTAAAATAAAGACTGTTACAAGAGATAAGGAGGGACACTACATAATGATCAAAGGATCAATCCAAGAAGAAGATATAACAATTATAAATGTTTATGCCCCCAACATAGGAGCACCTCAATACATAAAGCAAATGCTAACAACCATGAAAGGAGAAATCAACAGTAACACAATAGTAGGGGACTTTAACACCCTACTTTCACCAATGGACAGATCATCCAAAATGAAAATAAATAAGAAAACACAGCTTTAAATGACACAATAGACCAGATAGATCTAATTGATATTTATAGAACATTCCACCCAAAAGTGGCAGAATACATTTTCTTCTCAAGTGCACATGGAACATTCTCCAGGATAGATCACCTCTTGGGTCACAAATCAAGCCTCAGAAAATTTAAGAAAATTGAAATCGTATCAAGCATCTTTTCTGACCACACGCTCTGAGATTGGAAATCAATTACAGGAAAAAAACTGTAAAAAACACAAATACATGGAGGCTAAACAGTGTGCTACTAAATAACCAAGAGATCATAAGAAATCAAAGAAGAAATAAAAAAAATACATAGAAACAAATGACAATGAAAACACAATGACCCAAAACCTATGGGAAGCAACAAAAAGCAGTTCTAAGAGGGAAGTTTATAGTAATATAATCTCACCTCAAGAAACAAGAAAAACTCAAACAACCTAACACTACACTTAAAACAACAAGAGAAAGAACAAAGAAAACCCAAAGTCAGTAGAAGGAAAGAAATCATAAAGATCAGAGCAGAAATAAATGAAATAGAAATGAAGAAAACAATAGCAAAGTTAAATAAAACTAAACGCTGGTTCTTTGAGAAGATAAACAAAATTGATAAACCCTTAGCTAGACTCATCAAGAAAAAAAGGGAGAGGATGCAAATCAATAATATTAGAAATGAAAAAGGAGACATCACAACTGATACTGCAGAAATACAAAGGATTATAAGAGACTACTACAAACAACTATATGCCAATAAAATGGACAATCATGAAGAAATGGACAGATTCTTGGAAAGGTACCATTTTCCAATACTGAACCAGGAAGAATTAGGAAATATAAATACAATTATCACAAGTAATGAAAATGAAATTGTAATTTAAAATCTGCCAACAAACAAAAGTCCAGGACCAGATAGCTTCACAGGTGAATTCTATCAAACATTTAGAGAAGAGCTAACACTGATCCTTCTCAGACTCTTCCAAAAAATTGCAGAGAGAGAAACACTCCCAAATTCATTCTATGAAGCCAGCATCACCCTGACACCAAAACCAGGAAAAGATATCACAAAAAAATAAAATTACAGACCAGTATCACTGAAGAACATAGATGCAAACATCCTGAACAAAATACTAGCAAACAGAATCCAAGAGCACATTAAAAGGATCATACACCATGATCAAGTGGGATTTATCTCAGGAATGCAAGGATTCTTCAATATATGCAAATAAATCAATATGATATACCACATTAGCAAATTAAGGAATAAAAACCATATGATCATCTCAATAGATGCAGAAAAAGCTTATGATGAAATTCAACACCCATTTATGATAAAAATTCTCCAGAAAATGGGCATAGGGGAACTTACCTCAACATAATAAAGGCCATATAAGACAAACCCACAGCAAGCATCATACTCAATGGTGAAAAACTGAAAGCATCTCCTCTAAGATCAGGAATAAGACAAGGATGTCCACTCTCTCCACTATTATTCAACATCGCTTTGGAAGTCCTAGCCATGGCAATCAGAGAAGAAAGAGACATAAAAAGAATACAAATTGGAAAAGAAGAAGTAAAACTGTCACTGTTTGCCAATGACATGACACTATACATAGAAAATCCTAAAGATGCCACCAGAAAACTACTAGAACTAATCAATGAATTTGGTAAGGTTGCAGGATACAAAATTTATGCAGAGAAATCTCTGGCATTCCTATACACCAACAACAAAAAATCAGAAAGAGAAATTAAGTAAACACTCCGATTTACCATTGCAACAAAAAGAATAAAATACCTAGGAATAAACCTGCCTATGAAGGTGAAAGACTTGTACTCAGAAAACTATAAAACACTGATGGAAGAAAGCAAAGATGACACAGACAGATGGAGAAACATACCATGTTCTTGTATTGGAAGAATCAATATTGTGAAAATGACTATAATATCCAAAGCAATCTACAGATTCAATGCAATCCCTATCAAACTACCAATGGCATTCTTCACAGAATTAGAACAAAAAATTTTACAATTTGTATGGAAACAAAAAAGATCCCGAATAGCCAAAGCAATCTTGAGAAAGAAAAATGGAGTTGGAGGAGTCAGGCTCCCTGACTTCAAACTATACCACAAAGCTACAGTAATCAAGACAGTATGGTACTGGCACAAAAAAAGAAATATAGATCAATGGTACAGGACAGAATGCCCAGAGATAAACCCATGCACATATGGTCACCTAATTTATGACAAAGGAGGCAAGAACATACAATGGAGAAAAGACAGCCTCTCCAATAAGTGGTGCTGGGAAAACTGGACAGCTACATGTAAAAGAATGAAATTAGAACACTACCTAACACCACACACAGAAATAAACTCAAAATGGATTAAAGACTTTAATGTAAGACCAGACACTATAAAACTCTTAGAGGAAAACATAGGAAAAACACACGTTGACATAAGCCACAGCAAGATTTTTTTTGACCCACCTCCTAAATTAATGGAAATAAAACCAAAAATATACAAATGGGACTTAATTAAACTTAAAAGCTTTTGCACAGCAAAGGAAACCATAAACAAGACAAAAAGACACCTCTCAGAATGGGAGAAAATATTTGCAAATGAAACAATAGAAAAAGGATTAATCTCCAAAATATACAAACAGTTCATGGAGCTCAATATCAAAAAAACAAACAATCCAGTTAATAAATGGGTGGAAGACCTAAATAGACATTTCACCAAGGACGACATACAGATGGCCAAGAGGCATATGAAAAGATGCTCAACATCACTAATTATTAGAGAAATGCAATTCAAAACTACAATGAGGTATCACCTCATGCCGGTCAGAATGGCCATTATCAAAAAATCTAGAAACAATAAATTCTGGATAGGGTGTGGTGAAAAGGGAACCCTCCTTCCCTGTTAGTGGGAATGTAAATTGATACAAGCACTATGGAAAACAGTATGGAGGTTCCTTAAAAAACTAAAAATACATCTACCATATGACCCAGCAATCGTGCTACTGTGCATATACCCTGAGAAAACCATAATTCAAAAAGAGACATGTACCACAATGTTCATTGCAGAACTATTTACAATAGCCAGGACATGGAAGCAACCTAAATGTCCATCAACAGATGAATGGATAAAGAAGATGTGGCACATATATACAATGGAATATTACTCAGCCATAAAAAGAAATGAAACTGAGTTATTTTTACTGAGGTGGATTGACCTAGAGTCTGTCATACAGAGTGAAGTAAGTCAGAAAGAGAAAAACAAATACTGTATGCTAACACATATATATGGAATCTAAAAAAAAAAAAAAAAAAAAATGGTACTAATGAACCTAGTTGCAGGGCAGGAATAAAGTGATAGGCACAGAAAATGGACTTGAGCACATGGGGTGGGAGGTCGAAGCTGGGGTGAAGTGAGAGCAGCATCGACATACATACACTACCAAATGTGAAATAGTTGGGTGGTGGGAAGCAGCAGCATAGCACAGGGAGATCATCTTGGTGCTTTGAGATGACCTAGAAGGGTGGGATAGGGAGGATGGGAGGGAGGCTCAAGAGGGAGGGGATATGGGGACATGTGTATGCATATGGCTGATTCGCTTTGTTGTGCAACAGACACTAACAGTATTGTGATGTAATTATACTCCAATAAAGATTAAAAAAAAAAGAAATCAATTGCCTCTAAACTAATATTTACATTTAATGCAGTCACAACTTTAGCAGAATCTTTTCATAGAAATTAGAATCTGATTCTAAAATTCACATGGAAATGGCAAGAACCTAGGGTAGCCCCTCCAAAGTTTTTGAAAATTAAGAAGAAATTTGGAGGATTAATATCATCTTTTTAAAAGACTTATTAAGAAGCTATATTTATCAAGTTATCGAGTATGGTTTGGTGTCAGACAACTAGATCAATGGAACAAAGTAGAGTCCAGAAACATGTGGGTCCAGAGCCACATATAGATGGATAACTGATTTTCAAAAAAGGTACAAAGACAATTCAGTGAAGAACGGATAGTCTTTTCAGAAACTGGTGTTGGAAGAAATGAATATCTGTTTATAAATAGATAAAGAAGGAAAATAATTTTAACTTCTGTTTCACACCACATAATATAGAAAATTCACTCAAGGATCATAGACCTAAAACTAGAAAGTTTCTTGAAGAGAACATGAGAAAATCTTTATGTCTTTGGGTTAGGTGAAGATTTCTTGAATACTACACCAAAAACATGATCCATTTTTTGAAAATTGATAAACTAGATTTATTCAAAATGTAAAACTTTTTGCGTTGTGAATGATGCTGTTAAGAGAATGGATAACAAAGCCACAAATAAGGGAATATTTTTTAATTATATAAAGGACTTGTAAGTAGAATATGTAAAGAACTCTGAAACTCAAATCATAAGAAAAAAACAACTCAACTAACAGAAAAAAAGAAATGGGCAAAAGATGTGAATTGACACTTCACCAAAGAAGCTAGATGGATGGCAAATCAGCACATGAAATGATGCTCATCATTAGTCCTTAGATAAAGGCAAATTAAAACCACCACAGGATATCACTACACACCTATTAGGTTAGGTAAAATTAAAAAGGCTGGCCATCCCTCTCAAGTGTTGGCAAGTGTATGGAGAAACCCAGATTCTTATACAATGCTGATGGGAATGTAAAATGGTATTATCATTTTGTTCTTTTTTTGTTGTTGTTTACAGCTTTACTGAGGTATAATTCACAAATAAAATTGTAAGATATTCACAGTGTACAATGTGATGATTTGATATACATGTACATTGTGAAAGGATTTACCCCATCAAATTCCTTAATACCATCTATCACCTCACATATTTAGTTTTTTGTGTGTGAGAACTTTTAAGTTCTAGTCTCTTAGAAAATGAGACCTCAAACCTTGTTCATCTTATTACTATAAGTTAGCACCCTTTTACCAACCTCTTCCTATTTCCCCCACCTTCCAGCTCTTGACAACTGGTGAAAAGTAGTTTGAAGTTTCTTAAAAAGTATTATACTTTGAAAGTATATTAAATATACACCAACCACCTAATCTATTCATTCAGTTTCTAGGTATTCCTTCACAGGAAATGAAACATATGTCCATGCAGAAACCTGTACACAGCTGTTCGAAGCTGGAAACTACTTAAATGTCTATCAACAAGTGAATAGATAAACAGTGTTACATCCATACAATGGATTCTACTATGCAATAAAAAGGAATGAACTATTGTTACCACAACACATTGATAAATCACAAAATAGTTATGTTGAATGAAAGAAGTCAGACTCCCCTACCCTAAAAAAAGTAGGAACTATTTGAATTCATTTACATAAAATTCTAGAAAATAAAAATTCAAACTAATTATGGTTAAAGAAAGCAGGTCCGTGTTTGGTGACGGGGAGAAGAAAGAAATTTAAAAGACATACAAGAAAACTTTTTTTTTTTTTTTAGACTTTTTTTTTTTTTAATTAATTAATTAATTTTTTTTTATTTTTGGCTGTGTTGGGTCTTCGTTTCTGTGCGAGGGCTTTCTCCAGTTGCGGCAAGCGGGGGCCACTCCTCATCGCGGTGCGCGGGCCTCTCACCATCGCGGCCTCTCTTGTTGCGGAGCACAGGCTCCAGACGCGCAGGCTCAGTCGTTGTGGCTCACGGGCTTCATTGCTCCGCGGCATGTGGGATCTTCCCAGACCAGGGCTCGAACCCGCGTCCCCTGCATTAGCAGGCAGATTCTCAACCACTGCGCCACCAGGGAAGCCCAAGAAAACTTTTGAGGGTGATGGATATGTTCATTTTCTTGACTGTGGTGATGGTTGCATGAGTGTAAACGTATTTTAAAATATACAAAAATGTACAATTTAAATGTGTGCAGCTTATTATATGTAAATTATACTTCAGTAAAACTTATTTAAAAAACAGATGGGATGTAAGTATAAAGTTTCATCTGGGACTTCCCTGCTGGTGCAGTGGTTAGGAATCCGCCTGCCAGTGCAGGGGACACGGGTTCGAGCCCTGGTCTGGGAGAGTCCCACATGCCGCAAAGCAGATGGGGCCGTGTGCCACAACTACTGAGCATGGGCTCTAGAGCCCGTGTGCCATAACTACTGAGGCCCACGCACCTGGAGCCCATGCTTCACAACAAGAGAAGCCACCGCAATGAGAAGCCTGCGCACCACAACGAAGAGTAACCCCCGCTCGCCACAACTAGAGTAAGCCCACGCGCAGTAACGAAAACCCAACGCAGCCAATAAAAAATATATATATATCTATATATATATGATATAAATAAATAAATCTAAAAAAAATTTCATATGACAATCTCTTTGAAGATAAATCTCTCCTATTAGTAGTAATTTATATATATTAAAAAAAAGTGTCCCAAATCTGGTCAGGGGCAGAACTCTCTTGAGCAGAGAAACTCTCATCCTCTTCTAGGAAGAAATTTACAACACTGATAAAATGCTTAAGCAATTTCTAATAAACTTTAATAATAATAAAGTCTCTTCTGAAATTAAGTAGCCACTCATTGGCTATTAGTCAATGTTCTTTATCTGGTACTCTTTTTTCTTATATCCATATATTAATGATTAACTACTCAATTATTTTACTTTAAAAGTATCTTTTCCTAGAAAGACTATTTTTTCAACTGGCCAGTTTAGTCCTCTCCCTTTGCAGATTTTGAAATAAAACTGTGACATAGGGTCTTTACAAATTTGCCTCTTTTTTTTTTTTGCCTATCTTTAAATTGTGAATCATGTAAATAAAAATGATGAGGGAAGGAGGTGGAGGGGAGAGGGAAGGAGAGGGAGGTCCAAGAGAATGGGAAAATGATGAGTGGAAACTGAATGAAATTTCGAGGAGAAAAAACTTCACAACTAAACAATTAAAGTGTATGATTACGAATTAGATTTTGAAGTTAATGGTAAATTTGAAGAGTATCTGAATAAGAGGATTACAGGGGTAAATTTATTAACATGCATAGAGTATTGTGTAGTATTATAATGTTGTATTCTGGTTAGGAGACTTTGTTGTATTTATAAAATTATTAGTTTAGATTCAAATAAGTCCTTCTCCCTTCTACCATAAATGTATTTCTTCCTTTATATAAGACAGAATACAATTACCATAGTTCTGAGAAAACTTTAATAGTTTTATTAGCATGTGCTAATGTGGAATAAACTCACATGTGGCTTATTGCTGTTGCTGTTTCCACTTGAAATAATAGCTTACATTATTCTCATCCCATAGGAGGTTTCAGAATGGAAGATATCACCTTACATCTTTACACTTAATCAGAGCTCTGATGTGTCAGGAGAAAAGGAAAAACTGACCTTCTTGTTTTTAATGACCCAAAAGGAGTTATCCATTACATTAAATGCCATGACAACCCACAAAATATAAAGGATTTAAGGCAGAGACAATATATCATCTCAACTTTTCATACAAACTGATTAATAGTCCAGGTACCAAGCAAAATACCAATGGAGAATAGTCCTGACAACTGTTTCAAGGACTGATGAAAAAACTACACTGAATGGGAAATTTAATCAATGATTTCCTATGGCACAGCCAGTTTCCTAATGAGAACACATAATTATAAGTGAGAGGATTCATATCCTTGTCTAATACATAATTATATCTGGAAGCATAACTGCTAAACTAGGAAACTGAATCATTCAAGAGGATGCTTTTCACATACAAGATAGTCAGATATATATTTAACAAGGGGGACTCTTGGTTCCTATTTACAGATTTAAAATCATAGATACAATTTGGGAAATATCTAAAAGACCCAATAAAAGGATTTTGATACTTTATGTAAGAATAAATTTTTAAAAAATTTTATTTTATATTGGAGTATTGTTGATTAACAACGTTGTGTTAGTGTCAGGTGTACAGCAAAGTGATTCAGTTATACATACACATGTATCTATTCTTTTTCAAATTATTTTCCCATTTAGATTATTACAGAATATTGAGTTCCCTGTGCTATACAGTAGATCCTTGTTGGTTTTCTATTTTAAATATTAGCAATGTGTATATGTCAATGTGTGTATGTCAATCCCAAACTCCCAATCTATTCCTCCCCACCACCATTCTTCCCTGGTAACCATAAGTTGATCCTCTAAGTATGAGAGTCTGTTTCTGTTTTGTAAGTAAGTTCATTTGTTTGCTTTTTTTTTTTTTTATATTCCACATATAAGTGATGTCATATGATATTTGTCTTTCTCTGTCTAACTTCACTTAGTATGATAATCTTCAGGCCCATCCATTTTGCTGCAAATGGCATTATTTCATTCTTTTTAATGGCTGAGTAATCTTCCATTGTATATATGTACCACATCTTCTTTATCCATTCATCTGTTGATGGACATTTAGGTTGCTCCCATGTCTTGGTTATCGTAAATGGTGCTGCAATGAACACTGGGGTGCATGTATCCTTTTAAACCATGTTTTTCTCCAGATATATGCCCAGGAGTGGGATTGCTGGATCACATGGTGGCTCTATTTTTAGTTTTCTAAGGATCCTCCATATTGTTTTCCATAGTGGCTGTACCAATTTATATTCCCACCAACAGTGTAGGAGGGTTCCCTTTTCTCCACACACTCTCCAGTATTTATTGTTTGTAGACTTTTTGATGATAGCCATTCTGACTGGTGTGAGGTGATATCTCATTGTAGTTTTGATTTGCACTTCTCTGATAATTAGTGATATTGAGCATCTTTTCATGTGCCTCTTGGCCATCTGTTTGTTTTCTTTGGAGAAATGTCTATTTAGGTCTCCTGTCCATTTTTTAAATTTATTTATTTATTTATTTTGAACTTCTTGATCTGTGCCTCCTTAGGTAGGTTTATTCCTAGGTATTTTATTCTTTTTGATGCGATGGTAAATGGAATTGTTTCTTTAATTTCTCTTTCCAACCTTTCATTATTAGTGTATAGAAATGCAACAGATTTCTGTGTATTAATTTTCATAAAACTTTAGCAAGACTCATCAAGAAAAAAAGGGAGAGGGCTCAAGTCAATAATATTAACAATGAAAAAGGAGCAGTTATATGCAACAGACACCACAGAAATACAAAGGATCCTAAGAGACTACTACAAGCAACTATATGCTAATAAAGTAGACAACCTAGAAGAAATGGACAGATTCTTAGAAAGGTACAATGTCTCAAGACTGAACCAGGAAGAAATAGAAAATATGAGCAGACCAATCACAAGTACTGAAATTTAAACTGATTTTAAACTCCCAACAAACAAAAGTCCAGGACCAGATGGCTTCACAGGTGAATTCTATCAGACATTTAGAGAAGAGTTAACTCATATCCTTCTGAAACTATTCCAAAAAATTGCAGAGGAAGGAACTCTCCCAAACTCATTCTATGAGGCCACCATCACCCTGATACCAAAACCAGACAAAAATACCACAAAAAAAGAAAATTATAGGCCAATATTACTGATGAACATAGACACAAAAATACTCAACAAAATACTAGCAAACCAAGTCCAACAACACATTAAAATGACCATACACCATGATCAAGTGGGATTTATCCCAGGAATGCAAGGATTTTTCAATATCTGCAAATCAATCACTGTGATACACCCCATCAACAAATTGAAGGAGAAAAACCATATGATCATCTCAATAGATGCAGAAAGAGCTTCTGACAAAATTCAATACCCATTTATGATAAAACTGTCTAGTAAGTGGGCATAGAGGAAACATACCTCAACATAATAAAGGCCATATATGACAAACCAACAGCTAACATTATATTCAACAGGTAAAAGCTAAAAGCATTTTCTCTAAGATCAGGAACAAGACATGGATGTCCAATCTCGCCACTTTTATTCAACACAGTTTTGGAAGTCCTAGCAATGGCAATCAGAGAAGAAAAAGAAATAAAAGGAATCCAAATTGGAAAAGAAGAAATAAAACTGTTACTGTTTGCAGATGACATGATACTATACATAGAAAATCCTAAAGAAGCTACCAGAAAACTACTAGAGCTCATCAATGAATTTGGTAAAGTTGCAGGATACAAAATTAATATACAGAAATCTGTCTCATTTCTATACACTAACAATGGAAGAATAAATTCAGCCAAAAATTACAGTATATATGATGCTTTGTGAAGGAAGCTTTTGCCAAGCTTCAACTCTAAAGGGTTCATTACATTTTGGAAAAAGTTGAAAATACCCATTTTTTAAAGAATGATTCAAATTCCTCAAGTTGTGTACGTAAAGATTAGAAGAAACTGAAATCTGTCAATCATTGCCATCATTGTCTTTAAGGCAGACCATTCTTAGATTGTTGGGCTCAGAAGCTGTGCCTTCTCAGAAACACCTTCGAACATTTTCGATCTCAAATCCTATTTTGAAGCAAGTTGCTTCTCAAATTCAAGCTTTTAAATAAAATCAGTGTCAAGTAATTAATGCCTTCCTTAATGTAAATTGAGAACTAGGAGAATATAAGGAGGGCCAATGAATATTAACTAGAAGTTCTATCCATATTATCAGTCAGCTTGATGGAAAAGCTGGACAGATAATGGACATATTATCAGGTATTTGTATGTGCATGTGAATGGGTCTTGTTTTGAAGAGGGCCTTATAATGTGGATAGACAGACTCAGGTACTGAACATCATGAGAACTTTAAACATTGTGACCAGTGAGTACTGACTTTTAATCTTGTTAAGTCCTATAATAAGATTGCACCATGGAATTCTATACTTGAATTCAGCTAGAGCCATGGTTACAATGAGCAAAAAGTTGATCATTAAATCCCCAAACCTTCCAACTTGAAATTCAAAACAAAATTTAGAAATCAGAGAGTCACTGAATTTTAGAACAGCAAAGAAACCTAACCATATACTCTAACTCCTCCCTTCCACCTTACTCCTGTTCCTTTCTCAAGAAGTAATTGAGTACCTTCTATATTCAAGGCATTGACTTTATTTTATAGATAAAGAAACTGATATCAAAAAAGATAAAATGGTTTCCCCAAAGTGACTTATCTGAGCTGTGCATTTTTTTACGACCATCACAAAATTTAGTTCTGTAGTCTATTGCTCTTTGGCTATGTCATGCTACATTACGTTAAAAATGCAAATTTATGAACCTTAGTAGGAAACAATGGCAAAGATTAAAATATGGAAAAATGTTACGAGAATAGAACACTTTATGATATTCAAATAATCTCCAAACAACCAGTGGCAACACAATCAGAGACAGGCCAATAGAGACATACTCTTGTTCTGATGTGTGTAACATAGTCTTGGTGTGTAACTTTTCATAGGACAAACATTTACATTCTAAATATATTCCCTGTGCCTCCTTTATTTCTGGAAAACTTCTGGCTGGCCAGCTATTTCATTTTTTTCCTGAAGGAATGTAAACTATCACTTAAGAAAAATTATATTTATAATGCCTAGGTTTTAATAAAAAGAAGATGGTTAATTTAATTAGAGGACTTAGCAAGTGTCGGTTGGATTGTTTACTGGTTTAGATCATCTCATCAATATTATCCAACTGGAGTGTGTCAGCTCCCAGGGGGTACAAGAATGCTCACTGGAGATCAGCAAGAAGATTTTAGAACTTCATTTATATTTTAAAATTTGATCCTTTTCTAATTTCTATTTTATGTAGATATGTAGATATCTTTATGTAGATAAAGAGAACCCAATTCTCTTTATAGGGTATAATAAAGATGTATGATTCATGAAGATGCAGATTAATTTATGGGTTAAGGGCAAAGGTTCCAGGGCCAGACTGAATTTATGGTTTAAAATAGCTCTATCACTTACCACTTACCTATGTGATTATTGGCCAAGTTTCTAAACCTTGCTTTGTCTCAAATTCTTCATCTGTAAATACAGATGATAGTAAATAATAGCATTTCTCACTTTATAGGATCACCATAAATTTTAAGTGAGCAAGTACATATGAATTATTTAGTATAGTACTTGGCATATGATAAGCATCTGATAAATGTTAGATACAAGAGCAATAACTACTATGTGTATATACATTGAAAATAGTATAAAAACTTTTAAATTTTGATAAGGGTACACAATTAAATACACATGGAGATGTAAACAGATAAGGCAATATGTATTTCTGTTAAAACTGAACATCTGTTGTATGTAAGTTCTATGCTAGAACTTGAGGGAATTCAAAATTAATAGGACACAGACTTTGTCTTTTAGGGGTTTAAGGTCTTGCAGAAGTCAACAACAGTGTCCTAGGAAGACTTAAGTAAAAGTGGATGAAAAATGTCTGTACCTTAGATTAAACATGTTGTTTTGTAACTTTATTTTATTAGTAAAAATTTTCAGACCATCATTAGAAGTAAAATATGTAAAATAGCTAAAAGTAGGGCTATTCTAGGTGAGATAATGTTGAGATAGCCCATGAGAGTTCTATGAACCATAATTTGAAATTTGAATATTGTGAGGCTGAAACTCTAATGGACTGAACTGCCATTTCATTACTCTAAAAAATAGAAATTTTGAAAAGGAGATATTTTCAACAGGCACTGTTTTATTTGCCTCCACCCTCTTCTGCTGTCCTTATTCACATAAAAGTGGGTTGATGGTAGACAGGAAATATTGTATTAACTCATACACAGTACAAGAACAGCTAGCTGTGTTAGCTGTTACTAGCTTTCAAAGGCTCCCAGTCTGCTAATTTAAGTCACAATTTTGTCTGCCACATAGAGTATGGGCCAACTTTCAGATCCTCAATAATGCAGCCCAGTCAAATCTAGCTCCAGCCTTTGTAGGACTAAGCATATCAAAACAAGAAGAGATAAAGAGGCAGCTTGAATGGCCATTCTCTCAGACGTCTGTGCAGTGAGTCATATCAAAAGACCATCAGCAAGTAATATACATATGCTGTAACCATACAAGAAGCAACATAGTTGAAACAGTTACCTGACCCTTCATCCCACCAGGATTCCCATGTCCTTTCAAGGTTCACTGAGTTAATACCAGGGTACAACTGGACTAATTTGATTCACAACTGGAACAACAAAGACTCAAAGCACTTCGACACTGATAAACACTTAACAGATAAAAGGAAAAAAATTATTTAATATCCCTACATCTCAGGACACCATAAATTGAGTAAGACCTCTGCAAAGCAAATTAGAACTTGAAAAAGTTAGGCACAGAGTATGAACATCAGATTATATACATATTTCTATTTATGTTATTGATTTATTCATGAGCATGTAACATATTGTTTAAATCTCAAAATTTCTTCTTTGGAGGAGAAAATAAATGTTTGCAAAGTGTGTACCATGTCTGTCTTGGTAGAAGTCTCACAATAACTTTGGGAGCCAGAGATTATTTTTACCAAGTTCAAAGAGGTTAAATGGCATGCCCAAAGTCATAGGTCTTGCAACTATCAGCAGAAGATTATGACATTTGTTTGGCTGGAGCTAAAGCTCATGCTTTTCTACAACTATAGTCAAAATTGTCTGTTTAGATACAAGCTTCAAAGGGCAAAAGCTTGACTATTCTATTGATGAGATTCTGCCTGGCATTATTGTTCACATGGTATTAATTAGTAGGTGTGTCCCACAAAAGACAACACAATATTTGAAAACATGAGCTCATAAAAAGCTACATTTGGAAACGTTCATGTTATTAAAAACTGTAATAAAAATAAAACCATCATTTCTTGAATGCTTTCTCTAATCCAGGCACTGTTCCAAACAAACACTTAAGAAGTTCATTTAACCCTCAAAACAACCCTTATTATTTTCCACCTTCTACAAATTAAAAACTGAAGCTTAGAGAAGTTGAGCTACTTGCCACATTCACGTGCTCAGTGAATGGCAGAAACAGCCTTAGTATTGAGGATTTAAAAGCTCATTCCTTTAGTTAATAATTTAAAATTCCTTACAGTGAGTGACAACTTACCTATTGTATTTATTAGGAAAGATTAGAAAGTATTAACTGCCCAACAGAGGCTAAGAAACATTTAAAGCAAGAGTCAAGAGAGACAGATGAATTCAAATTTAGCATAACACAATGTGTAACTGGCAAATCATGGCTTCCATATAGATTTCGAAAGAACAGGGATGGCCAACTACATTCCTTGACTTGTGGTCTTCTTCTCCTCTATTCTCAAAGCCAGCAATGGTAGGTTGAGTACCTCTCATGCTTCTAATCTCTCCTCCTCCTTCTATCTCATCTCCTTGCTATAGCTGGGAAGGGTTCTTCCCTTTTAAGGATTTATATAATTAGATCTGGCCCATCCAGATAATTTAGGATAATCTCTCCATCTCAAGGTTTGTAATCTTAATCACATCGGCAAAATTGCTGTGCTATATAAGGTAAAATATTCACAGTTTCCAGGGATTTGGGTGTGGAAATCTTTGGGGAGTGGAAGGGTGGGCATTTTCTGCCTACCACATGCCTACTCAGTAATATAAGAAAGTAACCTACTGATTTCGTACAACACAGATGAACCTCAAATTTATTATGCTAAACGAAAATGCAACATACTACATGATTCCATTTACATGATATTTGGAAAAGGCAACACTGTAGATACGGAAAACAAATCAGTGGTTTCCAGGGACTGAGGATGAGGAGAGAAGGTTCACTACAAAGGAGCTGAGGCACCTTTTTGGAGTGATGGAAACATTTTACATTTTTCTTGTGGTGGTAGTTATACGACTATACACATTTATCAAAATTCACAGAACTGAACTCTAAAAAGAATGAATTTTACTGTGTGTAAATTATACTGCAATACACCCAATTCAAAAAAATATAAAAAAAGAAAACTATACTATTGCTTCACTGAGACACTTTAAATATCAAGATACTAGAATTTTAGAATTATAGGGCAATCTTATTAATATGGTGAGACCATGTCCTTAATTTTCTGAGAATTTCCTGATTTCACGCATTCTCCTGTAAGTTTTCTGATGTCAAACATTGTTCCTATGGAACTTCAAATATGCCAGTATTTTAGTGGGCAACATATACTTCTTACACTCAGAAAAAATCCCATCACATATCACTTCTTCCAGTTTGGGGTTCGAACCATGATTGTCATCATTCTCAAAGGTCACAGCCTATTCCCATCATTTTTAAAGAAGAAAAATCCAGTGAGATTGAATAATTTGCTTGAGGTCACATATCTCATTAGTTTGAGAGCCAGAAGTAGAATTCAGGTCCCCAGCTCCAGTCCAATACTCTTTCAGTGAACTGAAGGATGCATACGAGTCTGAGAGAAACTCTGATTGTTTCTGTCAATCCCTACATTTAAGCATTAATGAGACACCTGTGCAACCACACACCTTGTGAATGGCACTGGAGTTAGCACACACAACTGGAAACAATTGTACCAGTTCCCTTTGCTTTTCTAGATGTGTGTACTGCTCTTGGATCCTGGAGGAATAAAGTTAAACAGCATTAGACATAGGGCTTGGCCAAACAACCAGATACCTTTTGGTGTTGGTTTTACCAATGTGTTCAAGGAATAGGTTGCGGAAAGTAGCTTTGACACAGGGCACAGAAATGGGAAAGGCAGAGGCAGTGCTATATTACATAGTTTAATGAGGAGAGCCAGATCACTCTGTGAATGGCAGCTGTATTCTCTTCAAAAGATCTCTTCTCAAAGATGCAATTCAACAGAGGACTCTCAATCCAGACTGGGAATAGGGTTTGTTTACCTGCCAAGTCCTTCAAACATCTGTTCCCCTTCTGTTTCTTTCTTGTTAAAAGCCCTGTTTCATCATGGCAGGACATTGAAACTCAGGGAATACTTTCAGCTAGCTTCAAGTAATAAACAGATTACTTGAAGATTCTTACAGTACAGAATTATAGTATGATCTGATTGACAGCATCAATAATGGAATGTACTCTGTCTTTCAGCTGCCAATTCATGGCATAAAAGCTCATTTAATCACATTTCTTAGGATGAATGAGTTTAGGTTGCTTTAATTTTTGATACTTTAAAACAATTTTAATAAAAAATCCATGCATTTGCACTCATTCACACCCTTCTCCCACTCAAACTATAACACTCACTTTGATTAAAGACATGCTTAACGAAGAGTTGAACATGAATTATTCTATGTGTTTGTTTATATCTGCCCTGAGAAAATACCCAAACAAATTGCCTACTGAACTTTTAGAATCCGAAAGCCTGAGATTTGCTTGGTAAGTGAAATATTTGGCAAACATGTTGTCACAGTAAGCTATAGAGATAATTCAGCCCAAAAGGTCTAATACATCATAGGTAGAGAAAACTAACTGCTGATAGCCAAGCAGAAACTACCCAAAAAACATACAGAAGCTAGTTTGATAAAGATCGAAAGTTAGGAAGCCTGAGTCCAAGTTCAGTTCTACCATCAATAACGTTTACTGGGAGCCTACTATATGCAGGGGCTGTGTGCACTGTATTAATTCAGGCTCTGGTTGCAAGTAACCTGAACTGTCACTAGCTAAAGAGAGTGTATTGGAAATATATTAGGAGCTTATAAACTCAATGGGAAGGATGGAGATGCAGATTTTGAAAATAGGTTAAAGCTATGAATAGGGCCAGGAAGTAGAAACTACAGGAAGTATCTATTCAATATGAACAGATACCAAATATTTTCAATTCATTGTCAGTCTGCTTCATATTCAAACTGCAGATTGGATGCATATGCTCAACTTATGTCAGGACATCTCCCAGATAAGTGGGGAAGTTCTGGGCCCACTCAAATACATCCACCAAAGAAGAGAGAATTTCCCCCAAAGAATTTCAGTTGATGTTGAGATGAGAAATGGAATGCTAGATGAGGGAAACAAAAACAAAACCAGAAACAGCGATTTAAATCCAGCATGATCCTTCACACATCTGCCAATGCGATTTATTTTGTAAATAAAATTAAATACCATCACTCTAATGGCTTTTCATTCTCTTTAGACTAACCCAAGTTACCTCCTTGGTTTATTAAGCTTCCTTTCCAATTTTGTCTTGTAGTATTCTCTTTTTCACACACTAATCTTGACACACACTGGCATTTTTCCTCCTCTTCAGACACACCAGGCTCATCCTAGGCTTGGGCCTCTCTATCAAGTGTTCCATTTGCCTGGAATGTTGATCCTCCCTTATTTTTCATGGATGAGTCCCTCCTGTTCTTTGGACATCAGCTCAAATGTCCTCTGCTCAGAGAGCTCTTCCCTGATCATGCAGCCTAAAATTAACTAGTGACTTTCTATCAGAGCACAATATTTTTATTCACTGCTTTAAAAAACAGAATTTTTGTCTGTTTTCCCCAACTAAATCATAAGATTCCATGAGAGTAGGAAGCCTCTTTACATACTAGGCAGTTCCTGGACCTAGTAGGAACTCAGGACATGTTTATTGGATAAATAGTTCTCATAATAACCCTATGTCATAGGCATTACTATTTTCACTTTATTGAAGAGGACACTGAATTTAATAAAAGTTAAGAAATTTTCATGTCAAAAATTTATGTACAAAATAATTCAAAGTCAGATCTGTTTAGATCCAAGGCCAGGATCTTAAATGCTGGCATATATTGATTCTGTACCATTAGCTGTGTGACTTGAGGTGAGTCGCTGGACAGAAAAATTATTTTACAATTTTCTAGCACCATAAACAATTTTTCCCTAAGTAAAATCATATGTACAACCTCAATAAATTGCTCATTTCATATGTTCAAAGATATAATATTTACTTATTATGAAATCAACCAGCGAAAGTAATAAGGTTGTCCTGCCAAACACATTTTAAAGGCTTATTTTGGTTGCATATGCTGAGGAAAATCCAAATTTACGCATACACAGTGCAAATGGTGAACTTTTAAAAACTGACCTCCTTGAAATCTCAGGATAATCATCAGTTAGAGATATGACAGGAAATGCTTTACTCCAACTGTGCCCTGGAGGGAGTTAACCTGGAAGCACTTGCTTACGTATTGCTGGTCCCCAACATAGTAAAATTTGACATATAGCACTACTCAGAGAGTGCACTATTTATTGTTATGTGCTCTAAAATATAGTTTTTACATTCTATATGTGTAAAGAAACATTTGTGGAATTATGGAAACATTCTCAAGGAATTTACAATTTGTAATTGGTGGACCTAATGGTACCCAGGATTACCTGCAACTCTCATACTCTGTAAGCAAATTCTATGTCTTTTGATATAACTATATTCCCTCTGATAAAAGAACATAAGAAGCCCAAAAGACTACCAAAGTAGTCTTGAAATAAGCTGTAAATACTCAAGAGCAGCATCAAAGCAAATGTGCTTTCAGAGACCTATGGCAGGCTAACAGACGCAGGGCAGTAACCAGTCACAATGAATCACTATTATCTGTTTTAAAAAATAGAAGGGTAATAGCACCATATATCAGAAGAAGAGGATGAGAAGGAATAATTGGACACATAATTTGTAAAAAAGCTGATATAAATAATCCATGGCATTATTAAAAAAAAAAATGTGTGTGTGTGTGTGTATGCTACCCCTAAAATACTAACTGGTGATAAAAGCAGATAGATAGGTTAATGAAGCGAACCAGAAAACTGAATGATACAAACATGTTTCTAAGTATCTTCCTGTCTTTGCAGATTCTATAAAAAATCATAAGTACTTATGTAATCAAAAGTACTGGTGTGATATACTGGGGAAACTATTTGGCTAAAAACAAAATATTGGATGAGGGAGGCTAATAATTAGAGGCAGAAGGATATTAACCATGAAGCTAAGGAAATTTAGGATTCTAAGCCTTTTGCTGGCATGGGGCCTTGTCAAGGTCCAATTCCTGGTTTTGTATTAGTAATTTTTCATTTATTTCCCTAATAATGGCGCCAACACTGCTACCTCTGCAAATTTCATAAGCTTCAGACCCCACAAAACCTGAATCTGTCTCTGGTTTCAGTACTGGGTTTTTAATAATGAGAATCCAGTATAGTCTTTAGTATCAGTGTGACTATGAAGGGGTGATTGTATTTCACAAGTCTCTCTCTCATCCTTTTGATCAATCTCTCTCTCTCCATTCTCTCTCTTTTCCATCTCTCTTAATACTGTATTTCTTCCCCCCACTCTCTCCCAACAATTTCTCTCTTTCTCTTTCCCTCCCTCTCTCCTTCTATCTTAGTTCTCTCCTTTTCCATTTCTCTCACACATACTCTCTCCAACTCTTGCCTCTTCTATCTCTTTTTCTCTTTCTCAATCTTCTCCCTGTATTTCTTTGTTTCTCTGTCTCTCTGTTTCTCACTCCATCCATTCTCTCTCTCTCTCCCTTCTCTCACACTTACCAAGGCAGCCTTACCATCCCCCTCCACTTGACTAAACTTTATACAGTCAATTTCTTCCTGACTGTAGGTCCCTGACCCTTCTTTTCCTGGAGCATTTACTTTAGAAAACTTGTAAATTCCTCTCTGCCCCTGTGAGCTGTAAATCTTCTCCCAACCTCTTGTCAGTTTTATAACTCAGGGAAGACTTTCTCCAGGACCTGGGAGTCACCCTCTGAAATGTAATCAGCAAGGAAGATTGTACCCCTGGCTCCCAGTCTCCGTGGGAGGGTGGGAGCCTCACAAGCACCAATTAGCAAACACAGATGGCCTGCCTAATGTCTTCCAGTACTTTTCCACCAGCTCACCCCAGGACTTCAAAACTCTCCCACCTTTTGTTGCAATGAGTTGAGTTCAATCTCTCTCCCCTATTACAATAGTCTGGCGTAAATCATCCTTGCCTGTTTGGCTCCATCCGGGGTAATTTTTCTTTGACAATATACATACAAATGATTTCTGTAATTTGCAGATAAAGCATTTAGTTCTAGTGCATACTAATGTCTTTCTTTCCTCAGGCTCTTTAACTTTGTTATTCTAGCCTCCCCAATTCTTCATTTCCCTTGTGTGTTCATTAAAATCTTACTTTCTTTGATATTCTTATCTGTAAACATTTACTCTTCTGTATCACTGCATCTTGTTTGTTTCTTATACAGCTTTTTACCCCAATTAGTAATTACTTTATTTGTTGTTCATTTATTTATTGCCTGGTTCTTGCCTTAGACTGTATGTTCCATGAGATCAGGGACCATATTTGAATTTTTCATTGTTTCTTTTTCTTTCAATCCTCAGAACATGGCAGCGTGCACACTCAATGAATTTGTTTAAAATAAATGATTGAATAAAGTACATCAACAGTATTTTTTCTAATCCTAAATTATAGTCTCTGTGATCCACAAATATTAGGAAGGTTCAGTATTCCATGGGGCTCATATACAGAAAAAAATTGGCATAATATATAACATATTTGGTAATTGTGGCATGGTGGTTGCATCGTTCATTCCTTCGCACACAGATGTCAATACTGAGAAAGGCACCAGAGGAAGTCTAAGGACCTCATTCAACCCTTCACACCCATTAGCCTGCTGCCTCCATTCCCACTCACAGCTGAATGAGTATTAAGTAGGTAGGAAGCTCAGGACCTGCACACAATGCAGTTCTTTCAGGCCTGAGGAAATGCTTTTCCAAGCTCATTTTGTGAGTTAAGGTGGAAAATCTCTCTGTCATTTTTGTCTCCTTTCAAGCATAGTCTAATACCACTTCTCCTTCAGAGGAAGGCCCTGAGTCTGGAAGATTCTTTGCCCCAGAGTTTAATAACTACAGGCTGTAATCCCTTTTACAGTCAAACTGGCAAACTTTCTCCCAGAATTTTATCGTTGCTCTTCAAAAGTAGCAGAAATAAACACGCTTGCTTCTGCCATCCTTATGGTAAGTCTACTCTGATATTAGACATGTATGGGCTTTGTATTGCAATAAATTAATCAGTTACTTTTAGTTACATCTGATAAAATGTACTAGCACCTGTTCTTAAAAAGCCATGATGACAATGTCAAAGTCATTTGTAAATAGAAAGAGTTAGATGAATGTACAACATATACTCTTAGTGACTAGGGTCCCAGATATTCCTTTCAAACCTTCTGATTCTATAAACATGTGCATCTAAAAGCTCTCACCAGGAGAATAACCAAAAATGTGAAGCAGGAAGAATCACATTGGAAGATCTTGAAGAGAGGGGAAAATCATGTAGGGGATCCAGGAGAAATCACTGAGAAAAGGCTCTAGAGTTCATAGGATGTGTAACAGGGACAAGACAATAGTTAGGTAATCATGTGAGGAAAGTTTGAAGAAAGCTGTTACTTGCCTTTTGATAGGTAGACAATGAATATTAACAACAAAGCATCCAGAAAGGAAAAGGCTGTCAGTGATATTATTTAAGCCAGTTATTACAGAAAAATCCAATGTGTTCTGATAACTAGATAAGAGTTAGTTGTGAAGCAAGGACAAAACTAAATAAATAACAAAGGAAATATGTGAGACACTTTCACAACCAAACACAGGCCTTCAGAATCCTCAGGGAATATGTGATTTTTATCTCTGAGGAGCTGGCTATCATTTTGAGAACCATGGAAGGCAGAAGGCATTTCTAGAGAGATTAAAAAAGACAAAAAGCCACCTTTGGAAATTAAAACAAAAGGCATAGTGATAGCAGTTATTTAGAATACTAACCTTAATTTCAGTCTTGGGAATGGCATTAAAACAAATCATTAAGAACTTAAGGCACTAAGCACAACATTAGGAAAATCATATTATGCCAGATCACTTTAACTTTCTTCATTAAGGAAGTAATGCACTACACATAAAAAACACCATATGTAGTCCTTCTGAACTCAAATAAGTTGCAGTATTCTGTCAATTACTTTTTTAGTAAGCTAAGAATATCATCTCAATAACATACATTGAGCAGGTTACTAAGTGATAGGTAGGTCATTGTCCAAGGTCGAAAAGATTTGTTGTCAGACTACAAAAAATAGTGAACAATGTCCCCCGGGATTAACACTTGTGCCACTTGACAAAACAAAATATCTAATAAAAATCATTTACTTTGTTGACCCAGGTAGCCTGATTTGCACCAATTAGTGAATACTAATAGAATGAAACCTTAACCCTTACAAAATCATTCCCCAAATATTTCTTTGGTGTCTCACTCATGCTCATGAATATTTTCCTATATTTCTTTTCTAAGTCACATAAAGGGCTCCCAAATTTTAAAGCAAGTCCCCAATTGCCAAAGAATCCCAGATTTCCTTATGATTTCATCTGTGCTCAAGTCATTCCAGTTCTGTCCAAAAGTGGGGAGGATAGCTCTCTCTTCCCCTTGTGAGAATTCTCCCCCAAAGTCCAAAGCAGTTTCTTACTTCCCTATGTCTCATAAAGACCCTCTTGAAGGCAATCCCTTTTGCTTCTTACTGAACCCCTTTTACTTCACTGGGCTCAGACTTGACGGCATGGGGCTGAGTTAGGGTCATATACCATTCTTTCTTTTCAGCTGAGTCATTATTTCTGACATCTATGCAAAATGTTGGCCCTTGTTCAATCCTAAACCCTCATCCTCTGGAATAACACATAGTCTGAATCAGAGCTTGGGTTCAAGCCTGGACATCCTAGCATGCACACAAAGGCTCTATACTATTGTAATTGCTATTCTCTCTTTCTGGAATAGACCCCTTTCCCACCCTCCTCTCTTCTCCCTCACTTACTACTGTCACCACTAACATCCCCACATCCTTTGGCTAATTCTAGCTTATCCTTCAAGACTTCATAGAGTAATGACTTTTTCCAAAATTAGATATCCTTTCTCTGTGATCCTATAACACCTTGAGTATATCTCTATTGTTATTATTATTTATGTATTTAGCTCTTCCACTAGTCATATTTTTATATATTTTCAAATAGACTTTATTATTTTTAGCACGCTATGCACTGAACTGTGTCTCCTGCAAATGTATATGTTGAAGCCATAACTCTCCATGTAATGGTTTTTGGAGATGAGGTCTTTGGGATGTAATTTGGGTTAGACTAAGTCATGAGGGTGGAGTCCTCCTTATGGGATTAGTGCCCTTATAAGATGACACATGAGAGAGCAAATTCTCTCAACACACACACACACACACACACACACACACACACACACACACACGAAGTCATGTGACCACACAGTGAGATGACAGCCACCTACAATCCAAGAGAAGAGACCTCAGAATGAAACTTACTTTGTCTGCACCTTGATCTTAGATTTCCCAGCCTTCAGAGCTGTGAAATTTCTTTTGTTTAAGCCACCTAGTATGGTATTTTGTTATGGTAAGCAGGGCTGCCTAAGACAGAGAAATTTTAGGTTTACAGAAAAATTGAGCAGAAAGTATAGAGAGTTCCTAAATACCCTCTCACTACTCCTCCACAAGTTTTTCTAATTATTAATATTATATATTAGCGTGGTACATATGTTACCATTGATTAGCAAATATTGATTATCATTAGACAGTACTTTTCAATCTCCATATCCCTAGTCCCTATGGATGTGCTTGATACATTGTAGGTGCCAGTTTTTATTAAAATAATGAAAAAATAAAAGAATGAATACTTGAATGAATACACAATGGGTTTGAAACATATGAATTAGCCAAAATAGGATCTATCATTGTGAATTACTGATTATCTTGCCTCTGTCATTACCCTGGATGTAGTGGGCAGACAGATCTACACTGGAGCCCTGATTTCACAGCATCACTTAACATTCTCTGTTATGCTGGGTGCCTTGCAGTATGCTCCTCTCCCATCTTTACTGTCAAAGACAAGTGGTGTTCAGATTTAACTAATTATTACAATATTTAGGACAAATTTGGGACTAGAAAATAATTTAGGTGAGCTTTAGATATGAACTCTCATAATTAAGTCTGCCTCATTCAAAAAGTGAGACAGATTTTTCAAGGAGCATCCAGATCTGGTAGGCTCCTGTTCTTACCTCCAACCCCTTTTTAGGTTTCTCTCCTCTTAATAGCCCCTGCTCAAGTTTTAAACTGAATTTTTTCTTCTGTCAGCTTTGTCTTACCACTGCTCCCCAAATCGTTGTGTCATGGACCCAGAGATAAGTAGAGGGTTTCTTGTTCTTTGTCACAGACAGCAAACCCAGACTGCCTTGTAAACACAAGAGTAAGAGTGATGGCAAGCATTACAGACTACTACAGACAGTTATTTCTGGAAAGTTCTGGAAGAACCCCTCTTAACATGTTATTAAACTTTCAAGACCCTACATTTTATTTTCAGCTCTAGAATATGATAAAAGCACAGAGTCTGGAACAAAGTAAGCAACTCTTAGATAATTATTGTTGATTGATTGGGTCATTACAAAATATAATTTGAGCAGCACTATGGTACTCCTCTTTTTCAAAAGGGCTCTCTTTTGGAAGAAAGTAGGATATATAATAATCTGAACATTTAGCAATTATGTCAATAATGTGGGTTTTACCACTGATAAAAGATTTCTTAACATTTAGGGAGCCACCAGATGTGATGGCTTTTTAGAATTACATCAACACAGTTTAAAGGAATATTGAAATTTTAACAGTCTTCCATAAGGTCTAATGAAATATATCTTTAAAAGGAGTCTTCCATAATATAACTGACTAAATAATCTAGTCCTTGCGTGACATTGAAATAATACAGGATTCAGAGCCACACTGTCTAACATGCTTTTCTTTCTTTAACTCAGGTCAGGTTTTCAGTGTCAATATTTACAATTTTAGGAAAGATTAAAAATGCTGAGAAACAAAATGGAAGCTGCAATGCTAAGTAAGATTAAACTGATTTTATTATTGTAGGCCTTGTCAGAGCTTGTAAAGTGCTAATGTGAACTCAAATATCTGAAAGGGAGCTACATGACATTCTGAAAAAGGCAAAACTATGGAGAGAGTAAAAAGATCAGTGATTGCCAGGGGGTGGGGAAGGAGGAAAGGGATGAATAGGTGAAGCATAAAGGATTTTTAGGGCAGTGAAACTACTCTGTATGATACTATAATGGTGGATACATGTCATTATACATTTGTCTAAACTCATTATACATTTGTCTAAACTCATAGATGTATAACACCAAAGAGTGAATCCTAAGCTAATGTATGAACTGGGGTGATGATGATGTGTCAGTGTAGATTCTTAAATTGTAGCAAATGTACCACCCTTGGTGGGACTGCTGATAATGAGGGAGGCTATGCATATGTGGAGGAATCTCTGTACCTCCCCCTCAACTTTGCTGTGAACCTAAAACTACTCTAAAAAATAAAGCCTTTAAAAAGTACTAACCAATACATTTTGGAAATGTTCATAAAATATTACATTAAAAAGTAATGAATCAGGTAGAGTATTTTTGTTTTAAGGAAACAGAGATTTAGACCTTAAGAACCTGCCCACAGTTAAACAGCCAGTAGATTGCAAACTGGCCTTCATTATAATTTCTAGTTTAAGTCACTAAACTGAGCTTCCTCTTCAAACCTTACCTGGATTGAGACTCACATCTGGGATTCTCTGGAGGTGAAAACAGACCACAACTCTAGTGGCAGAAATCTCTTAAAAGGGCACTCTCAAGTCATCCTACTGTGATATTATCTAAGTTGGCACTCTTAAAATGGGATAAAAATTAAGTGCTGCAAGGAAAGGGGATGGCAAAAAGGTATAGCAACAGCCAACCTCAATATAAAGACATGTTCTTATAAAAATCTGATGGGTTTCTTCTATCCAAAGAGAATACAACAAAAGGAAATTGCATGGGTTTTGATTGATGTAAGAGCCTTGTTTAGTCACAAGGAAATGCATCATACCTGAAGGAATATTTAAATCCCTAAATGAGTTTCTAAGAGAAACCTGCAAAGTTCTGGTCCAGGAAAGTCCATAGGAAGTGAACTGTGAAAGCACATATTGGCCTGGGGGAAGGGGTTGACTCAAAGACCTTTTGTCTTGTTTTCTAAGCTCTGTGGTCTGATGATCAAATACAATCATAAGGAGAAAATGAGGATCAGGTAGATGTTCTCACCCCTGAAATTTAAAGCTAGCTTTTTTAACAGGAAAATGAAAATGTTATGATTCATAGATATTTATCTTTAATTTGTGTAGTTTTACTGATTAGAATCCAGCTGGTCTCTTAAAAAACCAGCCAGTAAAATGTGGAAGCCTGTCTACAGTAAACATTAAAATACGAGCTTTCTTTTCTTTTCATTGAAATAGAGTTGACATACAATATTATGTTAGTTTCAGGTGCACTGCAGAGTGATTTGACATTTTAATACATTCTGAAATGTTCACCACAATAAGTCTAGTAACCAGCTGTCCCCATACAAAGTTATTATAATATTATTGACCATATTCCTCATGCTGTATATTATATCACTGAGGCTTATTTATTTTACAGCTGGAGGAGATTTGTGTCTCTTAATCTCCTGCACTTATTTCACCCAACTCCCTTTCCTCTGGCAACTACCCATTTGCTCTCGTTTATGGGCCTGTTTTCACTTTGTTTTGTTTATATGGCATTTATCTTTCTCTGTCTGACTTATTTCACTTAGCATAATATCCTTTAGATACATCTATGTTGTCACAAATGGCAAGATTTCATTTTTGTTTATGGCTGAGTAAGGTTCCTTGGTATGTGTGTGTGTGTGTATGTATACTGCTTATTCTTTATCCATTCATCTTTCAATGGACACTTAGGTTGCTACCATATCTTGGCTATTGTAAATAATGCTGCAATGAACAATGAGGTGCATATATCTTTTCAAACTATTGTTTTTGTTTTCTTTGTATAAATACCCAGAAATTAAATTGCTGGATCATATAGTAGTTCTATTTTTAGTTTTTTGAGGAAACTACATCATGTTTTCCACAGTGGCTGCCCCAATTTACAATCCCATCAACAGTGTACAATGGTTCCCTTCTATCCATATTCTTGCCAGCACTCGATGCTTGTCTTTTTGATGATAGCCATTCTGACAGGTACGAGGTGGTATCTGATTGTGGTTTTGATTTGCATTTCCCTGATGATTAGTGATGTTGTGCATCTTTTTTTATATGTTTGTTGGCCATCTATCTGTATGCCTTCTTTGGAAAAATTTCTATTCCTATTCTCTGTCCATTTTTGAAATTGGGTTGTTTGCTTTTTGATGTTGAGTTGTGTGAGTTCTTTGCATATTTTGTATATTAACCTTTAATTAGATATATCATTTGTATATATATTTTCCCATTCAGTGGGCTGCCTTTATGTTTTATTGATGGTTTCCTTCACTGTGCAAAAGCTTTTTAGTTTGATATAGTCCCCATTTGTTTACTTTTCTTGTTGTTTCCCTTGCCTGAGGAGACAGATCCAAAAAAATATGATTGATGTTAAATAGCATACTACTTATGTTTTTTTCTAGTCTTATGATTTCAGGTATTATATCTAGGTCTTTAGTTCATTTTAAAAAAAAATTTGTATATGGTTTGAGAAAGTAGTCCAATTTCATTATTTTGTATATAGCTGTTCAGTTTTCCCAATACCATTTATTAAAGAGACCGTCTTTTGTCCATTGTATATTGTTACCTCCTCCATAATAGACTAATTAACCATGTAAGTATGGGTTTATTTCTTGGCTTTCTTTTCTGTTCCATTGATCTATGTGTCTGTTTTAGTGCCAGTTCCATATTGTTTTGAATACTGTAGCTTTGTAGTATAGTTTGAAATCAGGGACTGTGATACCTCCACCTTTGTTCTTATTTATCACGTCTCCTTGGCTATTTGGGATCTTTTGTGTTTCTCTACATATTTTAGAGTTATTTGTCCTAGTTCTGTGAAAAATGCCATTGGTCTTTTGACAGGGATTGCACTGAGTATGTAGATTGCCTTGGGTAGTATGGTCATTTTAAGAACATTAACTATGTAGTGTTTAATTATTACATGTACAATGTAGTGCAGTGTATGTAGTGTATACTACATTGTACATGTAATGATTAAATTATTAAGTGTCATGGGTAACAGTTTTAAATTTATTTATTTATTTATTTATTTATTTATTTACTTTTGGCTGTGTTGGGTCTTCGTTTCTGTGCGAGGGCTTTCTCCAGTTGCAGCAAGCGGGGGCCACTCTTCATCGTGGTGCGTGGGCCTCTCACTATCGTGGCCTCTCTTGTTGCAGAGCACAGGCTCCAGATGCGCAGGCTCAGTAGTTGTGGCTCACGGGCCTAGTTGCTCCGCAGCATGTGGGATCTTCCCAGACCAGGGCTCGAACCCATGTCCCCTGCATTAGCAGGCAGACTCTCAACCACTGCGCCACCAGGGAAGCCCAAATGGGTAACAGTTTTAAAAGATTAATTTCTGTCAAATGCAGTAGATGAAGAAGAAAGGTTGGTATTATCAGTAAGTGTTTTCTTAAGCTTTTTCTTTTCCTTAAACCTACCCATCCCGCCTGAAATAGGGCATTTAATCCATCTTTGACCTGGTCATTCTCATAATTGCTAACTTAGTAAGTGTTTTTCTTACAGAACCTCTTCTTAATGAGCAATATGCCTCCCTGTATTATAAAATCTTTCTGAATATGCATTAGAAAAAAACTTTTGTAGATTAGTAAAAGTGCATTGCTGTTTTCATCTTACTTTATTCAAAGCTAATAATAAATGCTTTCTTTAGTTTTCTAGTAACTAAGTGTAAAAATTATGTGTTGCAGCTTTAAAGTTTTTAAAATACTTCGGATATTCTTAAACTGTAAACTTTCTTACCATCACTGTCTTACCAGATCACCAACACTACACCTTGACTAATAACACTGACCGCCCTCTTGCCTCACTGCATGCACACAGGTCTCCTGTCCTTGCCATAATGATGTTCACTGGGACCTGTGAGGTTCTGTGAGGTTCTGCCAACTCTGTGCTCATGCTAACGAAGTTCTGTACAACTTACCCACTGGCAAGAATACAAGCTTGGACCTTTCAACCACTAGAACAAAATTTTTTAAATTGACAGTTGCAGAATTGTGTAGTGTTTTTACATTGATCTTTTGCTAATGCAACTAACAGTATGTTTTGCTTGTATGACAATAAATCCTTGAATCATAAAAAAAAGAACATTATTCCAATCCATGAGCACTCTATATCTTTCCATTCATTTGTATCATCTTCAGTTTCTTTCATCAATGTCTTACACTTTTCTAAGTACAATTTTTTCACCTCCTTGGTTAGATTTATTCCAAGGTATTTATTCTTTTCGACACAGTTGCAAATGGGGTTGTTTTCTTAATTTCTCTCTCTGATAATTTGTTTAGTTTATAGAAACACAACAGATTTCTGTATATTGAGTTTGTATCCTACAACATTATCGAATTCATGTATTAGGTATTTCCTCTATGCCCACTTTCTTGAGTTGTTTTTTTTTTTTTATCATAAATGGATGTTGAATTTTGTCAAAAGATTTTTCTGCATCTATTGAGATGATCATATGATTTTTATTCTTCAGTTTGTTAATGTGGTGTATCCCATTGATTGATTCATGTATATTGTACCATCCTTGCATCCCTGGGATAAATCCCACTTGATCATGGTGTATGATCTTTATAATGTATTGCTGAATTGAGTTTGCTAATATTTTGTTGGGAATTTTTGCATTTATGTTCATCAGTTATATTGACATGTAATTTTCTTTTTGTGAGATCTTTGTGTTACTTTGGTATCAGGGTGATGGTGGCCTCATAGAATGAGTTTGGGAGTGTTCTTCCCTCTGTAATTTTTTGGAATAGTTTGAGAAGGAGAGGTGTTAACTCTTCTCTAAATGTTTGAGAGAAATCATCTGTGAACCTGTCTGGTCCTGGACTTTTGTTTTTGGGAAGTTGTTTTTACTACTGATTCAATTTCATTACTGGTAATTGGTCTGCTCATAATTTTCTATTTCTTTCTGGTTCAGTCTTGGGAGGTTGTACATTTCTAGGAATTTGTCCATTTCTTCAAGCTGTCCATTTTACTGGCATATAATTGTTTATAGTAATGTCCCATGATCCTATGTATTTCTTTGATGTTGGTTTTAATTTCTCCTTTCTCATTTCTGATTTTATTGATCTGGGCCCTCTCTCTTTTTCTCCTGATGAGTCTAGCTAAAGGTTTATCAATTTTGATTATCTTTTTCAAAAAAAACAGCTCTTGATTTCACTGATATTTTCTGGGTTTTTTTGGGTTTTTTTTAAGTTTCTGTTCTGATCTCTATAATTGTTTTCCCTCTACTAACTTTGGGTTTTCTTTGTTCTTTTTCTAGCTCCTTTAGATGTAAGGTTAGACTGTTTATTAGAGATTTTTCTTGTTTCTGAGGTAGGCTTGTATCACTATAAACATCCCTCTTAGAACTGCTTTTACTCTGACAGAAAGATTTTGGACTATTGTGTTTTTATTTTCATTTGTCTCCAAGTTGTTTTGATTTCCTCTTTGATTTTATCAGTGAACCATTGGTTTTTTAGTAGTATATTGTTTAGATTTCATGTGTTTGTGTTTTCTGCAGTTTCTATTCTTGAGTTTGATTGCTAGTCTCACACTGTTGTGGTTGGAAGAGACGCTTGATATGATTTCAATCTTCTTTAATTTATTGAGACTTGTTTTGGGGGCAACAAAGAACGTTTCATGTTCACTTATAAAGAATGTGTATTCTGCTACTTTGCGATGGAATGTTTGGTATATATCTATTAAGGCCATCTGATCTAATATGTCTTTTGGAGCCAGTGTTCTGTATTGATTTTCTGCCCCAATGGATGATCTGTCCATTGCTGTAAATAGGGTGGTACAGTCCCCTACTATTACTGTGTTACTGTCAATTTCTCCCTTTATGTTTGTAAATATTTTCTTTATGTATTTAGGTGCTCCTACATTGAATGCATATATATTTACAATTGGTATATCTTCTTGTTAGATTGATCCCTTTGTCATTATGCAATGCCTTTCTTTGTCTCTTGTTACAGTCTTTGTTTTAAAGTCTATTTTGTCTGGTACAAGTATTGCTATCCCAGCTTTCCTTTCATTTCCATTAGCATGGAATTACTTTTCCATCCCCTCAATTTCAGGCTGTGTTTGTCTTTAGATCTGAAGTGAGTCTCTCGTAGGCAGCATATATGTATATGGGATTTGTATTTGTATCCATTCAGCCACTCTATGTCTTTTGGTTGGAGCATTTAATCCATTTACTTTTAAAGTAATATCGATAGATATGAACTTATTGCCATTTAAAAAATTGTTTTCTGGTCGTTTGTGTAGGTTTTTTTTCTTCTTTTGCTCTATTCCCTTGTGATTTGATGACTAACCTTAGGGTAACGTTTGGGTTTCTCTGTTTTGTGTGTATTTATTATAGGTTTTTGGTTACCATTAGGTTCATAATTACATATATATATATATATATAATTATTCTAAGTTGGTCTCTTAAATTTGAATGCATTCTAACAAACATATATTCTTAATTCCCCTTCCATGTTTAATGTTTTTGACATCATATTTTACATCTTTTTTTGTGTGTAACCCTCAACTACTTATTGTGGATATAGATGATTTTCCTACTTTTTTCTTTAAATCTTCCTACTAGTCTTATAAGTGGTTGATCCACTACCTTTACTGAATATTTGCCTTTATCAATGAAATTTTCCCTTTCATAATTTTCATAATTCCATTCATGGATTTTTCTTTTCTGCTTAGAGAAGTAAGTCTGGTTTAGTGGTGCTGAACTCTTTTTAGCTTTTGCTTGTCTATAAAATGCTTTTTCTCTCCTTCAAATCTGAATGACAAACTTGCCAGGTAGAGTATTCTTGATTGTTGAGTTTTTCCTTTCAACACTTTGAATATATTATGCCACTCCCTTCTGGCCTGCAGGGTTTCTGCTGAAATATCAGCTGATAGCCTTGTGGGGTTCCACTTGTACATAACTTGTTTTTCTCTTGCTGCTTTCAAGATTCTCTCTTTATCTTTATTTTTTTTGCCATTTTAGTTATAATTTGTCTTTGTGTGAACCTCTTTAAATTCATCTTTGGGATTCATTTTTGGGACTCATTGCTTCCTGGACCTGGATGTCTGTTTCTTTCCCCAGGTTGGTGAAGATTTCAGCTTTTATTTCTTCAAATATGTTCTCTGCCTTCCCCTTGTCTTTTCTTCTCTTTCTGGGACTCCTTTAATACAAATATTAGTATTCTTGATTCCGTCCCAGAGGTCTCTTAAACTGTCTCTAATTTTTAGAATTCTTTGTTTTTTTTTCTGTTCAGCTTGGGTGATTTCCACTATTCTGTCTTCCAAATCACTGATCCATTCCTCTGTATCATCTAATCTGCTGATTCTTTCTAGTATACTGTTTGAAATTTTTAAAAAATTGTATTTTTCAGTTCTGTTTGGTTCTTCTTTATATTTTCTAACTCTTTGTTGAAATCCCCACCATGTTCATTCATTCTTCTCCTGAGTTTGCTAAGCATCTTTATGATTATGACTTTGAACTCCTTATCAGGTAGACTGCTTGTCTCCATCTCGTTTAGTCCCTTTTCTGAGGTTTTGTCTTGTTCTTTTGTTTCTCTTTATGTCATGTGTTAGGTTGGTTGGTCATGTTTCCTAATCTTGGAGAACTGGCCTTATGTAGGAGGCATCCTATGGGGCCCACCAGCACACTCCCTTCTGGTCTAGAACTATATGCTCTATGAGTGCCCTTATGTAGGTGGCATGCACCCTTCTGTAGTGGTGGGGATAGCTACTCTGGGTGCACTGATTGATAGCACCAGTAACAGCACTGGTAGGTGAGACTGGCCTCCAGCCTGGTTGGCTATGAGGCCTGCCTTGTGCAGTAGCTGTGGGCCCACTGGAGTGGGTGGGGGGGGGGTAGGCTTCCAATGTGGTTTGCTGTGTGGCCTGCTGATGGGTGGTGCTGTGTCCCTGAAAGACTGCCTACATGGCCCAGGGGACACACAGCTGCTGCAGACCCACTGGTGGTGGGGCAAGCCCTGGTGCTAAGAGGCTAGAAAGAGGATTTCAAAATGGCACTTGCCAGAGCCAGTGCCACTGTGGTGGAATGAGCTCCCCCAAATGGCTGCCATCAGTGTCTCCACCCCCAGGAGGAGCCTCACTTGCCTCCTGTCTCTGCAAGGCTCTCCAAGATCAGAAAGTGGGTCTGATCCAGGTTCCTTTCAAATTACTGCCTCTTTGCTGGGACTTAGAGCATATTAGATTCTTCAAGTGCCATTTAACAGTACAGTCACTGTTTCCTATAGCCTCTGGCTCTTCTGAATGTAAGCCCAGCTGGTATTCAAAGCTAGATATTCTGGGGGCTTATCTTCCTTATGCAGAACCCCCAGGCTGAGGAGCCAAATGTGGGGCTTGGACTCCTTGCTCCTTGGGGAAAACATCTGTGGTTGTGATATTACTCCCATTTATGGGTTGCTGACCCACGGGTGTGGTTCCTGACTACACTGCATCTTTGTCCTTCCTACATGTCTCATTATAGCTCCTTCTTTATAATTTTAGTTGTGGAAAATCTTTTTATTAGTCTTCAGGTCATTCTCATAGATAGTTGCTTTGTAAGTAGTAGTAATTTCACTGTGACCATGGAAAAAGGTGAGTTTGGGGTGCTCTTACTTTGCTGTCTTGGCCACCCCTCACAATAAGAAATTTCTAACAAGTCATGAGTTGCAGAAAAATAAGAGTGATTATTTTAGGTAAACATCATGACCAGGCCTTTGTGTTTTAAAAACTGAAAGCAAGTACTCATATTTCAGAACACAGATGATTAAACAGGAAGAACCCTTGATTCAATAGAAAATAATACAGCTGCTACACAGCTTCTTTAAAAGAAAGAGACCTTTCAGGGTAAGGGTAATCTAGGTCAATCAGCAATTCTACAAGGACACAAGAGAGACTTTTAAAGGGCAGTTTTGTATAAGGTTAATCTATGTGGGAGTCTAAGGTACATTCAAATGTAAAATACTAAGACATTTAGGATAGCTGCCTGGAAAAGTCAAGCCAGGATGGATGGTAATTTGATAGAGCTGATAAGACAAGAGACTTTTTTCTTTCTAATCCAATGTTAACACACTCTTAGTTTTCAAAGTACATCAAGTGAAAATGTACATTACTATTCAGGAAATTAAACTAAATTGAAAACCAGCCAATTCTCAAGTGTGCATATTAAGGCCATTATGTACTCCAAGGATATTGCTAATGAACTTTCAAAGTGTAATCATTTCAGGGTCTTGCCATAGCCTTGGTTTATGTATACATACTTCTTTAAAACCCATACAAATGCTTTGTAAGACATTCTAAAAGGGTATCATCCTCACTGCAAATTATTTAAAAAGTGTACATAAGCAAACATCCTCTCAGTGCATTAAACCTAACATTATATCCATTTGAAAAAAGCAAAGGAAATGAAAATATTGCTTACAAATGACCTTATTATATAATTTTGTCAGATTATTGTTTCATAAAAGAAAGAACCATAATATTGGAGCACAGTAACATTAGGAAAATTATGAAGACTTTATCTAATGTTGATTTATATTTCCGATTTGAAGATCTGAAGAAATTATTATGGGCTTCCCCTTATGCTGCAGGATTAGCTTCTTTGCAAAAGCAGGAGCTGCCTCTTCCCTGAAGCTTTGTCTGAACACAAAGTACCTGCTCTGGCAGATGGATGGTGTGGATATATATGTATGTTAAGTACTTTGAGAAATTTAATAGAGCATAAGAAAGAGAATCATCTAAGAGCCTCCAATCTTATTAGGAAAATAAGAAGCATGAGCTAAAAACGGTAGTATGAGTGAACAACCTCTATTGTTATAACCTACATCTGTATTTCTATTTCTTTTGATAGAGAATTAGCAAACTAAATCAACGATAAAATAAATTCTACTTGACCAACCAAAATGTATATATTTCAACTAGGAAGAAGTTAACAAATATAACTGGAAAAATATTCACAAGATATAGTTCAATGAAATAGTATAAATTTATTATCTAAAATTATATACTTGAACTCTGTCTGTGCCTGATTTCTCATCTAGGAAATGGGATAATAATGGCATCTACCACACAGAGTTTTTGTGAGAAAAGATGAATTAACTAGTGCTAAGGAACTTATAAACAATGTCTGGTATACAGTATATTTTATTTATTTATTTATTTATTTATTTTTGCAATGCCATGAACTAATAGAAATTTATTTTTAATAAAAGGTTTAAACCAACATAAAACCAAAATAAAATGATACAAGATAGGTTTCCTTCTACAAAAACATGTTTTGCTTTTCCAACAATTTCCTTTAGTTTCCTTGATTGTTATTTCTAATTACTGAAGAATTTTACATTTGGGTACAACTACCTTTTTTTTTTTTTTTTTTTTACATCTTTATTGGAGTATAATTGCTTTACAATGGTGTGTTAGTTTCTGCTTTATAACAAAGTGAATCAGCTATATGTATACAGATATCCCCATATCTTCTCCCTCTTGTGCCTCCATCCCACCCTCCGTATCCCACCCGTCTAGGTGGTCACACAGCACTGAGCTGATCTCCCTGTGCTATGCAGCTGCTTCCCACTAGCTATCTATTTTACATTTGGTAGCATATATATGTCAATGTTACTCTCTCACTTCGTCCCAGCTTCCCCTCCCCTCCCCATGTCCTCAAGTCCATTCTCTATGTCTGCATCTTTATTCCTGTGCTGCCCCTAGGTTCATCGGAACCATTTTTTCTTTTTTAGATTCCATATATATGTGTTAGCATACAGTATTTGTTTTTCTCTTTCTGACTTACTTCACTCTGTATGACAGACTCAAGGTCCATCCACCTCACTACAAATAACTCAATTTCATTTTTTTTTATGGCTGAGTAGTATTCCATTGTATATATGTGCCACATCTTCTTTATCTATTCATCTGTTGATGGACACTTAGTTGCTTCGATGTCCTGGCTATTGTAAATAGTGCTACAAAGAACATTGGGGTACATGTCTTTTTTGAATTATGGTTTTCTCAGGGAATATGCCCAGTAGTGGGATTGCTGGGTCCTATGGTAGTTCTATTTTTAGTTTTTTAAGGAACCTCCATAGTTTTATCCATAGTGGCTGCATCAATTTACATTCCCACAAACAGTGCAAGAGGGTTCCCTTCTCTCCACACACTCTCCAGCATTTATTATTTGTAGATTTTTTGATGATGGCCATTCTGACTGGTGTGAGGTTATATGCCTCATTAAATCAATCAATGCGATACACCATATTAACAAATTGAAGGATAAAAACCATATGATAACCTTAATAGATGCAGAAAGAGCTTTCGACAAAATTCAACAGCCATTTATGATTAAAAACTCTCCAGAAAGTGGGCATAGAGGGAACCTACCTCAATATAATAAAGGCCATATATGACAAACCCACAGCCAACATCATTTCAATGGTGAAAAACTGAAACCATTTCCTCTAAGATCAGAAACAAGAGAAGTGTGTTCACTCTCACCACTATTACTCAACATAGTGTTGGAAGTTTTAGCCATGGCAATCAGAGAAGAAAAAGATACAAAAGGAATCCAAATTGGAAAAGAAGAAGTAAAACTGTCACTGTTTACAGATGACATGACAGTATACATAAAGAATCCTAAAGATGCTACCAGAAAACTACTAGAGCTAATCAATGAATTTGGTGAAGTAGTAGGATACAAAATTAATGCACAGAAATCTCTTGCATTCCTATATACTAACAATGAAAAACCTGAAAGAGAAATTAAGGAAACACTCCCATTTACCACTGCAACAAAAAGAATAAAATACCTAGGAATAAACCAACCTATGGAGACAAAAGACCTGTATGCAGAAAACTATAAGATACTGATGAAAGAAATCAAAGACAATACAACAGATGGAGAGATATACCATGTTCTTGGATTGGAAGAATCAACATTATGAAAATGACTATACTACACAAAGCAATCTACAGATTCAACGCCATCCCTGTCAAACTAACAATGGCATTTGCCACTGAACTAGAACAAAAAAATTTACAATTTGTATGGAAACACAAAGGACCCCGAATAGCCAAAACAATCTTGAGAAAGAAAAACAGAGCTGGAGGAATCTGGCTCCCTGACTTCAGACTATACTACAAAGCTACAGTAATCAAGACAGTTTGGTACTGGCACAAAAACAGAAATATAGATCAATGGAACAGGATAGAAAGCCCAGAGATAAACCCACGCACATATGGTCACCTTATCTTTGACAAAGGAGGCATGTATATACAATGGAGAAAAGACAGCATCTTCAGTAAGTGGTGCTGAGAAAACTGGACATCTACATGTAAAAGAATGAAATTAGAACACTTCCTAACACCACACACAAAAATAAACTCGAAATGGATTAAAGACCTAAATGTATGGCCAGGCACTATAAAACTCTTAGAGGAAAACATAGGCAGAACACTCTATGATATAAATCACAGCAAGATCCTTTTTGACCCACCTCCTAGAGTAAAGGAAATAAAGACAAAAATAAACAAATGGGACCTAATGAAACTTAAAAGCTTTTGCACAGCAAAGGAAACCATAAACAAGATGAAAAGACAACCCTCAGAATGGGAGAAAATATTTGCAAATGAAGCAAGGGGCAAAGGATTAATCTCCAAAATGGACAAGTGGCTCATACAGTTCAATATCAATAAAACAAACAACCCAATCCAAAAATGGGTGGGAGACCTAAACAGACATTTCTCCAAAGAAGGTATGCAGATTGCCAACAAACACATGAAAGGATCTCAACATCACTAATCATTAGAGAAATGCAAATCAAAACTACAGTACATTTTAAATGAGTATTTTCCTTAGGGGATGGGCTTATGGTGGGGTTGTGAGGTACAGATGTTGATTGGGAACTGTCTGTGGAGTCCTTTGCCTGGTTTTCTGAAAGCAAGAAGATGTGGTGAATCTCTGAAGAAATGAACTAATGGGCCCCAAGGATCTTGGCTTGCTCTTTCCATGCCCAAGGTAGGTATTGGAGCACCAATACCATGAACTTGAAAGTATCCTGAGCATTAGTACAGTGGGCGTAATGATGATATCCAGATAGCTATGAAAGGAGGACCTCCTTGAGGCCTTGGCACTATTTAAACCACCAGAATTCAGGTATCAAGACACAGTGGGGGTGGCATGGGGGGTGGGTTATGGACCTTGGTGGGAGAACTCCAAGAATGATTGAGTCAAAATTCCCTGTCAAGCCAGTGAAATAAAGGCCAGGAGTAGAAGTTAGCTTAGAGATAGTAAAGAAATGTATGTTTCTTGCCTATCCATGTTGGTGGAATGAGCTTCATATCCACAAAAATTATTATTATTTTTATCATCCTCCTTTTTCTCTAGCTAGTCACTAACGCTGATCTGCACTTTCAAGGACTCCTGAGGTAGAGGACTTACGCTGAGGTCTAGGAGACAGAGCTGGTATTACATCCCCAATACATGCCAAATGACAGACACCAAAAAAGTATAGGATTAAGGCATTGTTAAGTTCCATACATATTTGTGCTAAAGGAGTCCTTTGTTTCCACCATTTTCTCATCAGAGATAGGAATGAACATAGAAGTGCACAAAAAACCCCAGAGATCTGGGGGTGTAGCCCTGAGGGACTTACTTCAAGCAAGACATTTCTTTGTAATCATCTGTTATGTGCCAAAAATATACATGAATCTTACATTCTACTACACAAAATATTCAAGCCTGTTTAATGTGAGAATTAAGTTCCTCCCACATACTTACTATCCTAGATTTTCAAGTTAACTGATTTCCAGGAAATGTGCTTATCCTGTGGATTTGTGTACTGCTTGGCACATGGTGGTGGGGTTTCCTTAATGGCAATCATACCCCACTTTGAGAATCATGTTCTTTATTTTTCTCTTAAAAATACTTATTAAACGATTTTTTTTTTTTAGATTATAGAAACAGTACATGGTAACAGCAAGCTGAAAAACATTTTTTAAAGTACCAAACATGAAACAAAACAATAAACTCAAATGGAAAGTCATGGCTGATGTGGAGAAAAGTCCATGATCCAGAGAAAAGTCATGGTTGACATTTTTGCATGCACTCATTTTAAAAAATGTTTGTGTGTATAATTCTATGAGATTTTTTCACGTGTACAGGTTCCTGTTACCACCACTGCAACCAATAGACAAAGCTGTTCCATCACGACAAAGGAACTCCTTCATGTTGCCCCTTTGTAGTCATCCCCTCACCCCTTTCTCCATTACCCTGGCAACCCCATACTCGTTCTCTATCTCTATAATTGTGCCATTTCAGTGATCATTACAATATGCAACTTTATGATACTGCTTTTTTTTTTTAACTCAGTATAATGAATGACCTTATGATCCATCCAAATTGTTGCATGTATGAAAAGTTTGTTCCTTTTTATTACTGTGTAGTATTGGCATGGATGTACCACAGTTTGTTTAACTATTCGTCCACTGAAGGACATGTGAGTTGTTTCCAATTTGGGGCTATTACAAATAAAACTGCTATGAACATTCATATACAGGTTTTTGTGTTAACATAAGTTCTCTTCTCTCTAAGATAAATGCTTAGAAGTATATTTCTGGGTGTGGTAATTACCCATTTATATTTTTTAAAGAAACTGCCAGACTGATTTCCAGAGTGGCTGTACCATTTTACACACCTGCCAGCAACATACGAGAGCTTTAGTATCTTCATATCCTTGACAACATTTGGTATTATCTTTTATTTTAACTGTCCCAATAGATGTCTAATGGTATCTCACTGAGGTTTTAGTTTGCATTTCCCTAATAGCTAATGATGTTGAACATCCTTTTAATGTGATTATTTGGTATTCATATATATTCTTTAGTATTTTGACTATTTTTCAATTGAATTAACTATTTTCTTATTATTGAGTTTAGAGAATTCTTTATATATTATGAATACAAGTATTTTGCTGGATATAGGATTTGGAAAAATTCCTCCCAATCAGTGACTTGTCTTTTATCCTCTTAACACAGTCATTCACAGAGCAAAAGTTATGAATTTTGATGAAATCCAATTTAACCATTTTTTTTTTCTTTTCTGGATATGTTTTTGCTGTTTTGTCTAAGAAATCTTTACCTAACTCTAGGTCATAAAGATTTCCTCTACATTATTTTCTAAGTTTTATAGTTTCATACTTTACATTTAGATCTATAATTCATTTTGAGCTAATAATTTGTTATACCATGTTAGTTTTAAGTTGAGTTCCATTTTTTGGATTATGGGTGCCCAAATGTTCCAGCACCATTTGTTAAAGAGACTCTTCTGCACTTTTGTTAAAAATCAGTTGCGTATATTTATGCGCATCTATTTCTGGATTCAGAAGCATGATTGTGATAAAATTATTTAGTCATTACCAGTACACATTGTATCTAGAAAACCTCATTTTGTATAGCAATAGATTTAAAATATTTTTCTTATTACTAGTATACTTTTTTTTATAAGAAAATAGTATAAAAATATCACAAAAACAATTTTTGGACCGACCATACAAATCACAGTATGACCTCTATCAGTAATTCTTTAACTAGCCAATTGTTCTGATGTAATAAAATATGATTCAACTTATTTACAACTTCTGTCTTTGTGCTTTTCTGCATTTTACAAATTTTCTGCAATGCTAATGTATTACTTTTGTAAAATAGAGAGAAATCAATATTTAAAAATAAATGCTAGCATTTAGTTGGAAAACTAACCTTCTAAATTGAAATAAAAGTGTGAGGTTGCAAATAAAATACAATAAAATAAATCACTTTGTAACTCCAGTACATTAGTAGGGTCGGGCTTGATTTATTCTCTCTCTTTCCTTCCCTCTCCCTAAGTTTTATTGAACACCAACCATAATCAAAGCATTTCCCTGGGTTCTGTGGGACAAAAGATGCAAAGGCCTGATAGTTCTGAGAGGTTCCAAACTAAAAGGTTCCTTCACTGTAAATTCAGAATGATTTTTTTCTCTTTCAAAATTTTTAGGGATGGAAGACAAGCATTTAAAACTATGTTGGAAGAAAAGCATTGAAAGGACAAGTGGAGACTACAGTTTTGTATGTAGCCATTAGTGTCTGAATGTGGTTATTAAAGGATCATTTAAAAAATACTGAAGTTCAACAACCATATTATTTTCTGTTCAGCCTCTATTCATGATAACTCTTAAATGTTTGAATATCACCATTAGCTAGTGACTGTAATATCTACCTTCCATGAAAAAGTAAAAACATGTTAATCAGATTAACACTGATTCATAATAAGTTTTAATTGCTGACTAATCTAATACAGAAACATTTTTCCCTGTACTACACCTCAATTATATGCTGTCAATTCCCATGACTTTAATTTTGACAGCCCCTCTCCCCACACACAAACAAACAAAATTAAAAAACATTAAAATGTCGCCAGACAGGAGTAAACCAGTCTCAGAGCATGACCTAAAGCACACTCTATAAGCATCAAACTCCTTTCAAGTCTTTTGTTTTTTCCTAAAATCTAACGATATTCCGTTTACTCTCCTGATATAACAAGATGTCCCTTTATGACCTTTTGCTAACTTAACCTCTTTTTAAATATATACGGCATATGTTATCAATAAATTGTACAAATAAAATTAATGGATTGTGACTTCAATGGAACTAGTAGTAATAACAAACCACTACTACTATTATAACTACTACTAATCATTATTAACATTATTGCCTTAGGCTTAGTCTGTGCTAGTCTAAATTTATTACCCATTTTAATTTTCACAGAACTGTTTATGGTAGGTAGTATTTAGAAATTGGAAATCGAGCCTCAGTTTCTACATCTGAAAAATGGGATGATGGTAGAACTCACCACATTGACTGTTATGAGGTTAAATGAGATTGCACATTTAAAGTGGTTACTGGAATGACAGGCAAAATAGTAAGCCCTCAGTAAGTATTGAGAACTGCCTAAGTCCAGAAGTGCTGTGGCTACAAGCATTTTGAGTGTGAGAACACATGTTAATGTCAACACATTTTCTGAACCTAATTTTATTTAGGCCCATTAAATAGTAATTTTAGCATCTATCAACTGAGAAAATATGTCAAGGCGGAGCTCTGAATTCAATGATGCTTTAAAATAAATTTGTATCTTAATTACTATAATAAAATCTGCATGCACCTGAAAAACAGCAGCGAGTATTTATTGTTTCCAGGCAATGGTTGGAACAATGTGAGAACTGAATACAAGAACCTCATCTCCCTATTTGTCAGAGGTGGGATGCTCTGTTCACTGCAGCGAAATGTTCTATACTGGGCAACTCTGTTGAGTGGAGCTGCTGGACCTAAGCTCTCCCCTCAGTGCCTGTAGTCTGTTTAGTTTAGTCATAGGACCTAGAGGCTCTATTTTGCTTCAAATGGCCTCCCAAAGCCTGGCCCTCTGCACTCAGTCAGCCTCTTTCCTGGCTGGACTCTGCTTCATAAAAGACCTGGTCTATAACGCTGCAGCTCAATAAAACAGGAAAACACTATAGATGCACATTGATTCACCACCAGGCAGAACAGAATGCTAGTGAAGAGCACAAATCCTGATGTCAGGTAGACCTCAGGTTGAATTCTGACACTCACTCTGTGATCAGGGGGAAACTGTAATCTCTCTGGGTCTCAGTTTCCTTATGAATATAATGTGGCTAATTCCTCACTCATAGGGCTAGTGTGAAGCTTCAGTGAGATACGTTATGCAGAGCTCTCAAACACAATGTCTGGTATATAATAAGCCCTCAATAGTAGTAGCCGATTTTACACTTATAAAAACAGGAACTAGCTCAGCAGGACATATGCTTCATGAAATGCACAATACTTGAAAACACATTATACACTCTTTGAATGGAGTATAAAGTATTTATAAATACATGAAAATTGATTTGAAGTCAGAATGGTATGATTCCAACATATATCACACTGAAAGAAATAGAGCAATGGTTATTTTGGAATTCTATTGAGTGGAAAGAGGAAATCTGTGAAGAAGAGACTTTTTTTTTAAGCATATTATTTATAAACTTTCTGAACAAGAGTGACCTAGTAAAAGGTTTCCCTTTGTTGGCTTATTTAAACTCAAATAGTGGATATAACTGAGAAGAATGTGGCTAATTTCTAAGCAGTGCAAAACAATGCAAGGAAAAAAGTACTCCATGGAACGGCAACTTGTCTTCAGAGCATAAGAAGAGTAACAGGTTTCTGATGCTCATTATAGAAAATATGTAAAGTACTGAGAACATTTTAGTAGAGAAATTTGTTATTAGGTCACTCAGTACTGTAATAGATGAAGTAATCACAAGGATATCTTAGTAATGGAATCATTCCTTCATGCCATTTTTTTCTTAGAGAATCTAGTTACAAGTTCAAGAGGACAATGCAGGCTTTTTCCACTCTCTTTAAAGGGCACATATAATGCATAGCAATAAAATAACCTAATGAATCCCTAGAGAAAAATACATCATGAAACTAAAAGCTAAGGAGAGCAAGGACTAATTTCTCATTACCTACTGTTATCTAGATTGTGTAATGAACAAAGAAAGTTCATATAAGTAGAACAAGCAAGTTTTCAGCTGAGATAAATCTTCACCCAGTACAATAGATGTGCCTGGGCCATTTAAAAATTCGTCTCTATCACACGCAAAATACTAAAATTTGTATATTTATTTTTAAAAATATCCTGACGACAGATATAACTAGAAAAGGTGTTTTGGCAATCTAATTAAAGACAGAGGATATTTATTTCTATCTCCTACCATTACCCATTATTTCTGTCATATGTTACTGCCATATATGTTACCAATCATTTTCATCATGTGCTGCTGCTATATTTTGGTATTCAGACTCACTAAAATCAACTCTTTATTGCTGCAATAATACTGTTCTGTGAAATACAAGTGACGGTGACTTCTAAAACACAGTGCAGACGGAACATTAACCAAGAAAAGACACACTCCATAGTGATGACGACTCATTTCCACTCTGAAAGCAGCTAATAAAACAGCTGGAAAAAAATACAGCAACAACAACAAAACAATGTTGGTAATAAGTATACTCAGGAAAGAGTATATTTTGAGTTGCACAGTATTTGCTGTTCTGAAAAGTATATCTAACACCTAAAAGGATAATAATTATGAGGGATATAATGCTTTACACTTTATAAAACCCTTTTCAAAATTTAACCAATGTGGTAACCATATAGTATGTGTAGCTTCCACTAAGTCTCACACAATAGATGAATATCTTGGACTAGCTTCCCATCCACAAATCCTTAGCTTTTCCCACTCTACAATCAAATTCACAGAAACAGGTCAACTTTAGTATCCCATCATTATAAATAAAAGAACTTGCCCCGTATACCAACAATGGAATAACATGTTTAACTTTTTGCCAACCTCAGATTCTCTATGTGACACATATTTACCACCCTCTATTCTTCCCTGCAGGGTAAAGTCGGGATGAATCATGAACGAGTTGTGTGGAAGGCACAAGTCTCCTCTACAACACAGTTGTAACTACCCAAAAAGGAAGGAAAAGTATTTCTTAAAACTAACAGGAAAAGCTCTACTTCACCTGAGAAACTGAATATTAATGTCTTCTCTCTGAAAAATGCTGATTATAGATATGATTAATCTCCCATTTCTAGACTTCAAGGACATGCAAGGCAAAATCTGCCACAAAACTGGCTCTCTACATGGCTGGCCTGTCTATGCTCTCTTTTGCTGGTTTTGTTCAACCTCATCTTCTAATCCATAGCTTTACTTGTCTTTTATCTTTTAATGTTTGTATTCCCATTGTCAAATAGGTACTTCTACTGTGAGGTGTCTCAAATCTTGTCTATATGTATAAATCCTCCCTATACAGTACATCAAACACGAAAACCTCAGCCCTGTGTGCTATTCCCAACCTCCCATGCCCACTGCCACCAAAGATGTACAACTGGCCTCAGCTACACAGCAGTGACCATCACCAGTTGGTGGTACTGGAATCTCAAACCTGCAGTCAGGTCTCCTCTTGGCTGCTTTTTATTTTTAGGCTTTTGGTGAAATCCCTTCCTCTCTCTCTGCATGACTTCTTGGTTAAAATGTTAGAGTTCAGTTCTATGATATCCAAGAGGTTTTTCCAACAGAAAATAACCTCAGGTAAGCACTACATATGAGGGGGAAAAACAACTGTTACTAATTAAAGCATGTCCTCCAGAGGCTGTGAGAGCAAACGACTCACAAATGTAGTTTAACTATAAATGTAGTTTAAATTTTGCTTGCAAATGATTCTGCCTGGTTAAAGCACGATTCTACGTGGTTTAAACGTACTTTCTTATTTTTCTGTTTTACAAAAAGGGACTAGAAAGAAGTCCCTCAGTGAGTGAGCATTTTCTCCTCATTTAAACCAAAAAGCACTTCCCCCACCTGCCCGCACCAAACCAGCTAGAACTGGTCTTGTTGCTCCTGGTGATCAAATCCTTCCATTTGCTTCAGGTGAGTGGTTTTATCAGGAGACATTGGATGGCAGCAAAAGGCTTTTGCTGGGTGGACGGAGATTTCCAAAGGATTGCAAAATGGATTTAAAGGTCTGCTCTAATCATAACACAGAATTTCCACATGGACATTTTATAAACCATATGACAATCACTTTCCATCAGTGTTTCCCACAGAGGACTTAGGAAATCAGAAAGCATGAGGTCAAACAGACAAGTATTGTCTGTTCAGAAATTCAGAATACTATTCGGGGTAGTCAGTGTGACAGGCCATGTAACGAAGGTATATAATGAGACAATGACAAGTTAAACATATTTTACTTATAGTCAATAGACAAAGTGCCCAAAACAGCAAATGCTGTTAATGGAACACACACACACACACACACACACACACACACACAACCCCCAAACAAACAAAAACCATGCACATCTCTTCTGTTTCTTGGACTACAGAGCTCTGGATCTGCTTATTATGTAATGGAAATAATATAAAGAGTAGAGCTGACAAGAAGTTCTGAGATAAAAATTTTGAGGGCTCTGGCAAATTAAAAAAGCTGAAGAAATATAAATTGTCCTTTATACATAACTATTTATAAACATGATGATAAAAGAACTTGGGACTGACATGAGGATTTAAATTCACCTTTGAGACTTAGGGCATCCTGAACTCCGTCCAGTTTCTCATTACAATGACTCCATCAATGTAATAGAAAAAAATCCATATTCTTGCTGAAACTAGTTAAAGATCTTTCTTTCTTTTTTTTTTTTTATATAGGGACCTTCACTTTATTCATTCATCCTTTTTAAAAATTTTATTTTTTAAGACTATTTTTTTAGAGTATTTTTAGGTTCACAGCAAAATTAAGAGGAAGGTACAGAGATTTCCCATATACCCTCACCCCACAGAGATGCACAGCCTCTCTCATTACCAACATCCTCCAGCAGAGTGATACATTTGTTACAGTTGGTGAACCTACATTGACATGTCATAACCACCCAAAGTCCATAGCTTACAATCGGGTTACTCTTAGGTTTCTACATCTATGAGTTTGGATGAATTTATAATGAATGACATATTTCCATCATTATAATATCAAACAATATTTTCATGGCCTAAAAATCCTCTATGCTTTGCTTATTCAACTCCCCACTCCCGGCCCTCATCTTTTTATTGTCTCCAGAATTTTACCTTTTTCAGAATGTTATATAGTTGGAATTCTACATTATGTAGCCTTTGCAAATTGGCTTCTTTCACTTAGTAATAAGCATTTAAGTTTCCTCCATTTCTTTTCATGGCTTGATAGCTCTTTTTTTTTTTTTTTCTAGTGCTGAATAATATTCCATTGTATGGACGTACTACAGTTTATTTATCCATCCACCTAGTGAAACATCCTGGTTGCTTTTAAGTTTTGGCAATTATGAACAAAAGCTGCTGTAAACATCTTTGTGCAGGTTTTTGTGTGAACATAAGTTTTCAACTCTTTGGGGTAAATACCAAAGAGCACAATTGTTGCATTGTATGGTAAGAGTATGCTTAGTATTCTAAGAAACCACCAAACTGTCTTCCAAACTAGCTTTACCATTTTGTGTTCATGCCATCAGTGAATGAGGGTTTCTGTTGCTCCACATTCTCACCAACATTTGGTGTTATCACTGTTCCAGATTTTGGCCATTCTAATGGATATGTAATGGTATCTCAGTGTTGTTTTAATTTGCATTTCCCTGATGCTGTATGATGTGGATCATCTTCTCATATGCTTATTTGCCATCTGTACATCTTCTTTGGTGAGGGAGGTGTCTGTTAAGGTATTTGGCCCATTTTTTAATTGGGTGGATTTCTTACTGTTGTAAGAATTTTTATTTTGGGTAGCAGTTTTTTCAGATGTGTCTTTTGCAAATATTTTTTCCCCCAATCTAAAGATTGTCTTCTAATTCTCTTGATTATTTGTCTCTCCCAGAATAGAAGTTTTTAATTTTAATGAAGTCCAGCTTATCAGTTATTTCTTTCATAGAACATGTCTTTGGTATTGTATCTAAAAAGTCATTGCCATACCCAAAGTCATCTGGGTCTTCTCCTTTGTTTTCTCCTATGAGTGTTATAGTTTTGCATTTTACTTTTAGGTCTGTGATCCATTTTGAGTTAATTTTGGTGAAGTATGTGAGGTCTATGTCTAGGTTCATTTTTTTGCATGTGGTTATCAAGTTATTCCAACATCATTTGTTGAAGATTCTACCTTTGCCGAATTTATTGCCTTTGCTCCTTTTTCAAAGGTAATTTGACTGTTTTTACATGGGTGTATTTCTGAGCTCACTATTCTGTTCCATTGTTTGTCTTTTTTGCTAATACCACATTGTCTTGATTACTGTAGCTTTATAGAATGTTTTGAAGTTGGCTAGTCAGTCTTCCAACTTTGTTCTTTTTCTTCAATATTGTGTTGGCTCTTCTGCTTCTTTTGCCTCTCGATATAAACTTTAGAATCCATTTATTAATATCCAAAGCATTATTTCTAGAATTTGGATTTGAATTGCATTGAATCTATACATCAAATTGGGAAGAAATGACATCTTGAAAATATTGATTCTTCCATCGATGAACATGGACTATCTCTCTATATATTTAGTTCCTCTTTGATTTTGTTCATCAGAGTTCTGTAGTTTTCCTCATAAAGATTTTGTACCTATTTTGTTAGATTTATTTATACCTAAGTATTTCATTCGGCTGGGGGGTAACGTACATGGTATTTTGTTATCAAATTCAAATTCCACTTGTTCATTGTTGGCATATAGGAAAGCAATTGACTTATGTTTATTAACCTGGTATTTTACAACCTTGCTATAATCACTGATTAATTCCAGAACCTTTTTGGTTGGTTCTTTCTGATTTTCTACATAGATGATCGTATCATCTGCAAACAAAGACAGTTTTATGTCTTACTTCCCAATATACACCTTTCTTTCCTTTTCTTGCCTTATTGCATTAGCAAGGACTTCAAAGATCTTTCTGATGTACCTTAATTCTTGAGGCATTAGACAAGAAATGGTGCAGGTGAGAAACAAGTGGGGGGAGTCTGGGCCTTGGCTTCCCACTGTTTCTGTGGAACACAAGGAGTTTCCACTGCCTGCCACTACCTGTAGGGGATGGGAATCATTGAGAGGCTCACAGCCAACACTGAGTCTACAGTTTGTGAGAACTGTCTGGCAAGCTAACCAGGAGACATTACAAATAAAATGTGTCCATCAGGCATCAAGGAGGAATAAGCATTTCCGACTCAACTGTGTTAAGGAAGTCAAAACTGAATATTTAAAATTTTCCAAAATTTTCAGCCAAGGAATTAAAATTGCACATTTTTCAAGATTTCAAAGGGAAATTTTCCTTGGGGTGGGGGGAAGATTCTCCAACAACCGCTAATGTCTCCTCCTGCCTATATCCCTATTCTCAGCTCTGTAAACTACTGGGACCCTCTAGTCTGTCAAAGAAAGTTTGCAATAAATGTAAATAAACATGAAGTATCTACATTGATTTATAACCAAAAAATGACAGAAAAATGACCATAAATAATTCTTGACAGATTCAATTTCATAGCTAAAAACAACCTAGATATTGTTCTGTAAGGATGAGTAGACAGAAAAATCACCAGAGAAAATGAAGAATCTCAGTAGTTCAAAAGAAGGGATCAAATGAACATTAAGAAGACATGTTCTTCAGTGAAACAAAGGTACCCAAGAAGCTGGAGAGAACTTTATCAACACCCTAAATAGTAAAACCTAAACTAAGATAGGAAAACACACAATCAATAGCAGGCAGTGATTAACTAGGAGGAATCTAAAAACAATGATAGCAATAAAAGTATGTTACATATATTTACAAAGAGGTCACAGTGGAGGCAGTTACTGGCAGATTTGGAGCTTCTAAAGTTGAGAATCAATGAATTAAGATATGAGATCAAGGATCAACAGGAAGTAAAAACTGGGAAGTTAGACTAAGAGATAGAAATCATGAGAATACAATGAAATGCATGGAAATGATATCAAAGAGCTCCAATAAACATGCAATAGAAAATTAAGAGATGGGAACCTTATCTCTGATTTGGGGAAAGAGTCAAAGAGAGTCACCAAGAACTTGGCAGAATCAATGCAAAAGCACCTTTACCTGGATATGGTGAAATTCCAAATTTATAAGATGTAGGAAAAAACCTACAAGCACCTAAAAAGGGGAAAATATACATATTATATTGTATATTATAACATGTATTTTTTAACCTAAAATAAAATAGAATTAGATGGAAACCAATCTTCTCAACTACTCTGCAGATAATGAAGCAATGTTTGCAGATTTCTGAGGTAAAAGGAATACAAAAGAAATATGCACCCAGTAAAAGCGTGATTCATTTGAGAGAGGAAAAGGAAGGCATTTTCAGATCTGCAGCATTCAGACTATGTACTGCTCATGTGTCCTTCTGATGAAATAATGCATGAAACCCATCTGGAAATGTATTCCAATCAACCAGTCAATGAAAGCAAGGTTCAAGAAAGGGAAGATACCACATACAATGATGAGAAAACAAAACCAATAATAATTAGAAACTCTTAGTGCCTGGTACATGGAAACACTCAACACACATTACTTAAATCCATGAAGCCTGTACAAACAATTAATAATCTGGTGTTTGAGCCTAATGTTCATGCAAAGACACAAATCCTGAAATAGATGTATATGTAAAAAAGAAAAAAGAACAAAACCTTCAGGTTATTTCAGTGATACATGGGAAGATGGGAAGGTATTAGCTTGCTAAAGTATTTATCTTACCAAAGGAGAATCCACTGATAAATTTTCTTTCTTGAAATTGATAAAGGAATATGCAAATAAATATTTAAACTTTTAAAAGGTAATGGCATATAGAATAGAATTAGAATGTAAAATCTCCAAGTCATGGGGCTGGCAAGATAGGGGTGGGAGGCCATGAAAGACCAAGAACACTTGGTCATCATAGAAAAGGTTAAGGCATTAAAAGAAGAAAATCCTAAGAAGTCATAATAATAAATAACATTAAATTAGATAAGAGGAATGAGATCAAAATATCAGTTATCACAATACAGGTGACTAGCTTAAATTTCCCTTTTTAAAGACAAATAAATTCAGTTTATGATCAAAAGAAAATTTTAGCTATTTGATATTAGCAAGAATCATGCCTCAAACAAAATAGTATTTTGAAAAGAGTAACAGAAGAGATGTGGAAATATGTGTTAGGCAAATGCAAAGTAAAGAGTGAGCAATATTAATATCAGAAAACAGAACTCACAACTAAGATTTTTATATTTTACTGTAAAACCTATAAACCATAATACAGATATAAGCCATGGACCTTTATGCACATGGCAGAAACATAAAACTATTTAGAAGCTATCTAGAAAAAGATAAAATTAAAAATTGTAAGGGGGGTTTAACACACAGTTTTAAGACAAACATCAATTATTCAAAACATAAATTGGGATACACAGTATCTAACAAGCTTGATATAGTATATACTATATATTGAAGCTTGAACCCTATAAAAAATGATTATACACTGTGTTCCATATATATATGTATATATATATATGGCATATTTACAAAATAATTACATTAGGCCTAAAAATAAAAAATTCTAATAAAGTAAAATGTAAAACTATTAGTAACACAAGAATAAATAATTAGTAATACTTTAAAAATTATTAATTAATTCCTCTGTGGATGATAATATCAAAATAAAAATTTAGGACTTCCAAAACTGTTAACCATAATGAAAATGGGATTTGGTCAAAGTGGTACTCGAAAAATATATATATAACCTTAAATGCATTATGTTTAAATAATAAAAAATTAATTCCTCAACTAAGCATTTATTATACTTAAGAAATACAAAAATAATGACAATGAAATACTTTAAAATGTATTTAAAAAGGAATTATTTACCATCGCAACAAAAAGAATAAAATACCTAGGAATAAACCTACCTAAGGAGGCAAAAGACTTGTACTCAGAAAACTATAAAACACTGATGAAAGAAATTAAAGATGACATAAACAGATGGAGAATTATACCATGTTCTTGGATTGGAAGAATCAATATTGTGGAAACGACTATACTACTCAAAGCAATCTACATATTCAATGCAATGCCTATCAAACTACCAATGGCATTCTTCACAGAACTAGAACAAAAAACTTCAAAATTTGTATGGAAACACAAAAGACCCTGAATAGCCAAAGTAATCTTGACAAAGAAAAACAGAGCTGGAGGAATCAGGACCCCCAAATTCAAACTATACTACAAAGCTACAGTAATCAAGACAGTATGGTACTGGCACAAAAACAGAAATATAGATCAATGGTACAGGATAAGAAAGCCCAGAGATAAACCCACACACATATGGTCACCTAATTTATGACAAAGGAGGTAAGAACGTACAATGGAGAAAAGACACTCTCTTCAATAAGTGGTGCAGGGAAAACTGGACAGCTACATGAAAAAGAATGAAATTAGAACACTCCCTAACACCATACACAAACATAAACTCCAAATGGATTAAAGACCTACGTGTAAGACTGGACACTATAAAACTATTAGAGGAAAACATAGGAGAAACACACTTTGACATAAACCACAGCAAGGTCTTTTTTGACCCACCTCCTAGAGTACTGAAAATAAAAACAAAAATAAACAAATGGGACCTAATGAAACTTAAAAGCTTTTGCACAGCAAAGGAAACCATAAACAAGATGAAAAGACAACCCTCAGAATGGGAGAAAATATTTGCCAATGAAGCAACAGACAAAAGATTAATCTCCAAAATATACGAACAGTTCATGCAGCTCAATATAAAAAAAACAAACAACCCAATTAAAAAATGGGTGGAGGACCTAAATAGACATTTCACCAAAGAAGACATATAGATGGCCAAGAGGCACATGAAAAGATGCTCAACATCAGTAATTATTAGAGAAATGCATATCAAAACTACAATCAGGTATCACCTCACACCAGTCAGAATGGCCATCATCAAAAAATCTACAAATAATAAATACTGGAGAGGGTGTGGAGAAAAGGGAACCCTCCTGCACTGTTGGTAGGAACGTAAATTGATACAGCCACTATGGAGAACAGTATGGAGGTTCCTTACAAAAGTAAAAATAGAGTTACCATATGACCCAGCAATCCTACTACTGGGCATATACCCTGAGAAAACCATAATTCAAAATGACACATGTACCCCAATGTTCATTGCAACACTATTTACAATAGCCAGGACATGGTAACAACATAAATGTCCAAAGATAGATGAATGGATAAAGAAGATGTGGTACATAGATATACAATGGAATATTAGCCATACAAAGGACTGAAATTGGGTCATTTGTAGAGATGTGGATGGACCTAGCATCTGTCATACAGAGTGAAGTAAGCCAGAAAGAGAAAAACAAATATCATATACTAATGTATATATGTGAAATCTAGAAAAATGGTACAGATGAAGCTATTTGTAGGGCAGGAACAGAGACGTAGATGTAGAGCAGATATGTGGACACAGCAGGGGAAGGGGAGGGTGGGACAAACTGGGAGATTAAGTTTGACATAAATACACTACCATGTGTAAAATAGATAGCTAGTAGGAAACTGCTGTATAGCACGGGGAGTGCAGCTCGGTGCTCTGTGACCACCTAGATAGGTGGGATGGTGGGGGTGGGAGGGAGGTCCAAGAGGGAGGGGATATAGGTATACATATAGCTGATTCACTTCATTGTACAGCAGAAACTAACACAACATTGTAAAGCAATTTTACTCCGATAAAAAAAATTAAAAAGGAGTTAATAAAGTAACAATTATATAAATAGATTAAACATAGATAAAATAGACAAAAGTAGACTTGATAAATACTGAAATTGGTTCTTTAAAAGGACAATAAAATAGACAATCTCCATAATATTGATCAAAAATAAAATGGGAATATTTAAACATGTATCATTCAAAAAGGAAGAAGCAAAATATAAAAAAATTTTGAAGCTTTAGTAGAATACATTCAATCTTTAGTAATTAATATAAATCTGGAAAATTGTTGGCCATGAAAAAATTGAATTATTAAAATATCAGGAAATTCCAGTTAAAATGCAAATGAAATAAACATTACCAAAAAAGAAAGAACACTCAAAAAGCTATCCTCTCACAATACAATTATGTAAAGGCCCAGTTAATTTTTCTGATGAGTCCTATAAAACTTTCAAAGGATGGAGAAGACCTGGGCAATTTTAATTATATTAGAGCAGGGTGAGGCAAGCTTTATCTGTAAAAGGTCAGATAATAAATTATAGTGGCTTTGAGGACCATGAAGTCTCTGTTGCAATTACTCAACTCTGCTGCCATAGGATGAAAGCAGGCCTAGACAGACAACATGTGATCCAATGAGTACGAATGTGTTTCACTATAACTTCATTTACAAAAGCTGATGGTAGGCAGATGTTGCCCTGTAGGTTATAATTTGCCAACTCTTGCCCTAGCATAAAGAGATGTAGATATCCTAATTCATTTTATAAAGGTTATATAAAATCAGGGACCAAAATTTGATCATGATAAATCACAAAGCCAATAAAAGACTAATCTCATTTGGGATTACATATGCAAAACTCTTAATTGAAAATTAACAAGTGTAATCCAGCAATATACTAAAAGAATAACACAATGATTAATAGGATTAATCCTAGCAAGACAAAGACAGATCCTCTTAAAAGACCTATTACATTAGTAACTCTTTATATTAAAAAGGCAAAGAGATAAATATAATCTTTATTGATATTCCCAAAACATTTGAAAAGGCTTAATATCCTTTCATAGAAATAATAAAATATGAAAACTTTAATAACATAAATAGAAACTTTAATTAAATTGAGGAGTATTTATATAAAAGCAATCACAGAAGAATTTTTAATAACAAAACACCAGACGCATTCCAGAATAAGACAAGTAATCTTGGTACTAGTTTTATTACTTAGTATGCATTACGATAATAAATAAGAGGTATAAATACCAAAACATCAGTTTAACAAGATGACTTGTTTAAAAGTTTTTAAACAGGTTTTTCCATCTATTAATTTTAACCAAATAGATATGCTTTAAAATATATTTGAAAAAATATCTTCAAAATAAAAACAAAAATATGAATGTTTTATTAAATTTAACAGGATATATAAATTTTTTTGAAAATGTATAAGGAACATCAAAGAAAGAAAGTGGACACACATAAGAGCTTTCCATGAAAAAGCACTCCATTTTGTACAGCTGTCTCTTCCAAAATTAATCCATAAATGCTATTCAATTGTAACTAAAATCCTAAAGGCAGTTTAATGAGGGATGAAGGTGGTGAGGAAGGTAATTTTACAGATCAAATCCATGAGAAAAGATGAGATTAGTCAAGAACATATTAATAAAATGAGTTGGGGAAGTAATTGGACCTACGTTATTATATAGTGAAATATGTTATAAAGGAAAAATAATTAAATGATCATAGTATTGAAGCCACCATAGACAAAGAGATTCATGGAACATAATACAAAATTCAAAGACTTAACTGAATGAACATAAACTCTATATAATATGGTAAAAGTAACATTCCAAAGAAGTGAGGAAAGATTGAATTATTAATAAATATTATTGGGGCCACCTGCTAACAAAATTAATAAAAACTTTCTGGAAGAAAATTGGCAATATATAAAGAATTTCTAATATATGTGTTCCTTAAAGTAGGCTGACTTTAAAAATGCTTCCTAGGGAAAAAATCAGACAATTGCTTGTTTACCATGACTTTTATTACATAGTGAGTTGTAGTAGGAAAAATTCAAAATAATCTAATGTCCAACAATTAAATATGATTAAATAAAACATAGTACAGTCAAAAAGTGGAATACCATGCATTTATTAAAGTTTTTAATGTATATATATGCATATATACACATATACACATCCAATCTACATATATCTATATAGATATACATTGTATATATACATACATACACATATGTATATACAAGTCTATATATATATATACAATATATGCAGACTTGTGTATGTGTATATAAATACACACACACACAAACAGAAACATATCTAAAATATATGGCTTATGTGATTAAGCGAAAATAGCAGTCTATAAAGTGGCATAAAACTATTTTTGTAACAACAAGTAATGAAAGCTGTATATGTCTATTCATCTATAATTAGGTAAAAAGTGTCTGGATATATATACATAAACACAACTATTGATGCTGCTTTTTTCCTGAATGATGAGCTCAGAGATTATTTATGTTCTTTTCTGTTTGCTTTTCTTCACTGAATAAAATTTGTTTGCATTAAGCTTTATTTTCAGGGAAAAAAGGCTATTCAATTTTAAAATATATAAATGAATATGTGGCACAAATATCTGTTCTCATAAAGAAAGATACCTTTTTAAAATACAGATAGTTTCACCTAATCAAGACTCAAACTTGAGTTTGCAGTCCAAGTTGTCCTAGATTTTGTTGCCCAGCATTTGATGTAGTTGACTCTAGAATATAGTATGCCTAATTTGGAAAACAGTTTAGCTCCACAGTCCTCAAACTGCATCCCAGGGCACCGTGATAACTTCCAAAGATGCCATAGATTATTTTAAAATTTCAAAGGAATTACAATATGACACCTTTGGAATACTGCAAAAACCATTAGCTAATAGTAATTCCGTCTCAACACTGTACCTTGTTTCATTCCTTTTGATGACGTCTTATTTTTCTGAAGCTGGGTTTTTAGGGGTTGATGTGATCAAAAGCAAGTACATTAGAGAGTCAATTCAGAACAGGAAATGAGAGTGACAGCATTCAATAATATTCTAAGGTTTCAGAGGTTGTGTAGTGACCAACAGGTACACACATCTGGTTAGTAAGTAATTGTGATTATTTAAGAATGAAATTAAATATTTTTTTCTTTTCATTTATTCCCATTTTATTGAGCTCTAACTGATATACAGCATTGTATAAGTTTAAGGTATACAGCATAATGATTTGACTTTCACAGATCATGAAATGATTATCACAATAATTAGTGAATATCCATCATCTTATATAGATACAAAATTAAAGAAAAATAATTTTCTTCTGATGAGCACTCTTAGGATTCACTCTCTTAAAAACATTCATATATAATGTACAGAAGTGTTACTTATATTTACCATGTTGTACATTATATCCCTAGTACAAGGACATGACATCACACACCAGTGGGTAGGCACCAGCACCAGGACCCCCAGGGCCCTTCAGCCAGAGACCTGGGAACCTAGACACACACACAAGTGAACCAGCACTAGCTCTGGGAACACCTGCCCCAGACTTGCCCACCAGTAGACAACTATCACCTCTGGGACTACCCCAGGATTTGATCTCACCTACTAGCAGGTCCATACCAGCTCTGAGACACCTTGGACCCCTCAGCCAGCTATCCTGGGATCCAGCCTTACTTACCAGCAGGCCAACACCAGGTTTGAGATACCCCAAACCCCAGAGCCAGCTATGTCAGGAACTCCCCACTAACCAGCAGCCTGCTACTAGATCCAGGATCCCCCTTCCCCACAACCACCCACTCTAGAATCTGGCTCTGCCTACCAGTGCACCAGAATTAGCCCTGGGGCCCCCTGGGGCCCTGCAGCCAGCAGCCTTGTGACACAGCCCTGCCCACCAGCAGTCAACAGCATCTGCACAGACAGGGTCTGGCAACCAACCAGACTGGGGGCACAGTCATACCTCCCAGGCCACCAACAGTATTCAGCTGGCCACAACAGAAAGACCCATGCAGCCTAAATAGGGGTCACATACTGGAGTATATAGCTCTGGTGACCAGAGGAGAGCAAGCTGCTGAGATGCACAGGACATCTCCTACAAAAGGCCACTTCTCCAAGGTTGGGAAACATAATCAACCTACCAAATATAGAAACAAAAACAACAAATTAGTCAAAATAAGATGACAGAAATATATTCCAAATATAGGAACAAGATAAAACCCCAGAAGAAGAACTAAATGATGTGGAGCTAGGCAATGTGCCTCATGAAGAGTTCAAGGTAATGACTGTAAAGATGCTCAAAGAATTCAGGAGGAGAATGGATGAACACAGTGAAAACTTTAACACAGAGTTAGAAGATACAAAGAAGAACCAAACAGCACTGAAGAACACAAACACTGAAATTATGAAATAAACTAGAAGGAATCTACAGTAAATTAGGCAATATAGAAGAATGGATTAGTGAGATGGAAGACAGAGTAGAAATCACTGAAGTAGAACAGAAAAAAAGAAAAGAGAATAAAAAGAAATGAGGACAGTTTAAGAGAAATCTGGGGCAACATCAAGTGTACTAATGTTCATGTACAGGGGTCCCAGAAGGAGAAGAGAAAGAAAAAATGACAGAGAAATTATTTGAAGACATAATAACTGAAAACTTCCCTAAACCGAGAAAGGAAACAGACACCAGATATAGGAATCACAGAGAGCCCCAAACAGGATCAACCAAAAGAGCTCCACACCAAGATACCTTGTAATTAATATGGCAAAAATTAAAGATAAAAAGAGAATACTAAAAGTAGCGAGGGAAAAGCAACAAGTTACATACAAGGAAGCTCTCATAAGGCTATCAGGTGACTTTTCAGCAGAACCTCTGGAGGCCAGAAGGGAGTGACATGATATATTTGAAGTGATGAAAGGCAAAAACCTACAACCAAGAATAATCTACCTGGCAAGGCTTTCATTCACATTTGATGAAGAGATCAAAAGTTTCATAAACAAGCAAAAGCTAAAAGAGTTCAGCACCACCAAACCAACCTTAAAAGAAATGTTAAAGGAACTACTCTAAGTGCGAAAGAAAAGGCCACGACGAAAAACATGAAAATTATGAAAACAGAAATCTCCTTAGTAAAGGCAAATTTATAGTAAAGGTAATTAATTAACCACATATAAAGCTAATAGGAAGGTTAAAAGACAAAAGTAGTAAAATCATCTGTATCCACAATAAGCAGTTAAGTGATTCAAAAAACAAAATGATGTAAAATATAATGTCAAAAACAGTAAATGTTATGTGGGGAAGTAAAAATGCAGGGTTGTTAAAATGCATTTGAACTTAAGAGATCAGCAAGTTTAAATAATTATATATACACACATCTATCTATCTATCTCACAGTAACCAGAAACCAAAAATCTATAATAGATACACACACACAAAAAATAAAGGAATCCAAACATAACACTAAAGATAGTCATCAAATCATAAGGGAAGAGAACAAAAGAAAAAGAACAAAAAAGAACTACAAAACAACCCCAAAACAATTAACAAAATGGCAATAAGTACACACTTATCAATAATTACTTTAAATGTAAATAGACTAAATGCTCCAATCAAAAGACATAGAGTGGCTGAATGGATAAAAACAAGACCTATATACATGTTGCCTACAATAGACTCACTTCAAATCTAAAGACATACACAGATTGAAAGTGAAGAGATGGAAAAAGGTATTCCATGCAAATGAAAATTGAAAAAAAATCTGGGGTGGCAATACATATATCTGACAAAATAGACTTTAAAACAAAATCTGTAACAAAGAAGGACATTATATATTGATCAAGGGATCAGTGCAACAAGAAGATATAACAGTTGGATATAATCCAACAAGAAGATATATATGCACCCAACATAAGAACATCTAAATACATAAAGCAAATATTAACAACATAAAGGGAGAAATTTACAGTAACACAATAATAGTAGGGGACTGTACCACCCCACTTACATCAATAGACACATCATCCAAACAGAAAATCAATAAGGGAATAGTGCCCTTATATGACACATTAGATCAAATGGACTTAATAGATATACATAGAACACTCCATCCAAAAGCAGCACAATACATTCTTTTCAACTGCACATGGAACATTCTCCAGGATAGCTCACATGCTAAAACACAAAACAAGTCTCAGTGAATTTAATAAAATTAAAATCATATCAAGGTTCTATGCTAACCACAATGCTGTGAGACTAGAAATCGCCTAAAGAAAAAAAAAATTGCAAAAAACCACAAACATGTGGAGGTTAAACAATATGCTACTAAATAACCAATGGATCACTGAAGAAATCAAAGAAGTAAAAAAAAACGCCTGGAAAAAATTGAAAACAAAAACACAACGATTGAAAATATATGAGGGAATTCCCTGGTGGTGCAGTGGTTAAGAATCCACCTGCCAATGCAGGGAACACAGGTTCAATCCCTGGTCCAGGAAGATCCCACATGCCATGAAGCAACTTAAGCCCATGCGCCACAACTATTGAGCCTGCACTCTAGAGCCCGCAAGCCACAACGACTGAGCCCATAGGTCGAAACAACTGAAACCTGTTCTCCTAGAGCCCATGCTCTGCAACAAGAGAAGCCACCACAGTGAGAAGCCCACACACTGCAATGGAGAGTAGACCCTGCCCACCTCAACTAGAGAAAGCTCACATGCAGCAACAAAGACCCAACACAGCCATAAATAAATAAATAAATAAATGAATAAATAAATGGAAAAGTATTAAAAATTAAAAAAAAGAAAATATATGGGATGCAGCAAAAGCTAAGAGGGACATTTATAGCAACACAAGTCTTACTCTGAAAACACAAATCTCAGCTAAACACCTAACCTTACACCTAAAGGAACTACAAAAAGAACAAAGAAAACCCAAATTTAGTAGAAGGAAAAATTATAAAGATCAGAGCAGAGATAAATAAAAGAGACTAAACAAACCCAATAAAAATATCAATGATACTAAAAGCTGTTTTTTTAAAAAAATATACACAAAATTGTTAAACTTTTAGCCAGACTCTCATCAAGAAGAAAAAAAGAGAGGGCCCAAATCAATAAAATCAGAAATAAGAAAGGAGAAGTTAAAACAAACACCACAGAAATACAAACGATCATGAGAGATTACTATGAACAATTATATACCAATAAAATGGACAACATGAAGAAATGGACAGATTTCTAGAAATGTACGATCTCCTAAGACTGAACTAGGAAGAAATAGATAATTATGAACACACCAATTACCATTAATGAAATTGAATCAGTACAGGACCAGATGGCTTTGTAGGTGATTTCTACCAAACATTTAGAGAATATTTGACACCTATCCTTCTCAAACTATCCCAAAAAAATTGCAGAGGAAGTAATACTTTCAAATTCATTCAAGGAGGTAAGCATCACCCTGATACTAAAACCAGACAAAGACATCACAAAAAAAGAAAATTAGAGGCCAATATCACTGATGAACTTAGATGTAAAAATCCTCAACAAAATATTAGCAAACTCAATTCAACAATACATTAAAGGGATCCTACACCATGATCAAGTAGGATTTTTCCCAGCAATGCAAGGAAGGTACAATATCTGTGAGTCAATCAATGTGATATACCACATTAACAAATTGAAGAATAAAAATCATATGATCATCTCAGGAGATGAAGAAAAAACTTTTGACAAAATTCAACGTCCATTTATGATAAAAACTCTCCATAAAATGGGTATAAAGGAAATACACCTCAACACAATAAAGATCATATATAAGTCCACAATTAACATCATAAACAAAGATGGAAAGCTGAAAGCATTTTCTTCTATGATCAGGAACAAAACAAAGATGCCCATTCTCACCACTTTTATTCCACATAGTATTCTAAGTCCTAGCCATAGCAATAAGACAAGAAAAAATAAATAAAAGGGATCCAAGTTGGAAAGGAAGAAGTAAAACTGTCACTGTTTGCAGATGAAATGGTACTATACAGAGAAAATCCTAAAGACTCCACCAAAAAACTACTAGCTCATCAATGAATTTGGTAAAGTTGCAGGATGCAAAATTAATATACAGAAATATGTTGCATTTCTGTACACTGACAACTATCAGAAAGAGAAATTAAGAAAACAATCTCATTTATAATCACATCAAAAATACAATAACTAGGAATAAATCTAAGGAGGTGAAAGGTCTGTACTTGGAAAACTACAAAACAGTGATGAAAGAAATTGAAGAGGATGCCTACAATGGAAAGATACACAATGTTCATAGATTGGAGGAATTAATATTGTTAAAATGACCATCTTACCCAGGGGAATCTATATTGTCAATGCAGTCCCTATCAAAATATACCAATGGCATTTTTCACAGAACTAGAACAAATAATTCTAAAATTTCTATGGAATGACAAAAGACTACAAATAGCCAAAACAGTCTTGAGAAAGAACAAAGCTGAAGGTAGCACCATCCCTGATTTCACACTATACTACACAGCTACAGTCACCAAAACAGAATGGTTTTGGCACAGAAACAAACACATAGATCAATGGAACAGAATAGAGAGCCCAGAAATGAACCCACACTTATATGGGCAATTAATCTATGACAAAGGAGGCTAGTACATACAATGGGGAAAAGACAGCCTCTTCGGTAAATGGTGCTGGGAAAACTGGACGGCTACATGTAAAACAATCAATCTGGACTACTCTCTCACAGCATGCAGAAAAATGAATTCAAAATGGTTTAAAGACTTAAATGTAAGACCTGAAACCATAAAACATTTAGAAGAAAATATAGAGAGTACTCTCTTTGACATAGGTCTTATTAACTTTTTTTTTTTTTTTTTTGGATATGTCTCTTCAGGCAAGGGGAAAAAAAGCAAAAATAAACAAGTGGGACTATATCAAACTAAAAAGTTTTTGCATCATGAAGGAAACTATCAACAAAATGAAAAGACCACCTCCCGAGTGGCAGAAGATATGGTGCAAGAAATATATCTGATAAGGATTAATAACCAAAATATACAAAGGACTCATACAACCCCACAATAAAAACATGAACAACTGGATAAAAAATGAGCAGAGGAACTGAATGGACATTTTCCCAAAGACATACAGGTGGTAAACAGGCACATGAAAAAATGTTCAACATCACTCATCAACAGGGAAATGCAAATCAAAATGATAATGAGATATCACCTCACACCTGTCAGAATGGCTATTATCAAAAAAGACAGCAAATAACAAGTGTTGGCAAGGATGTGGAGAAAAGTCAATCTGAGTGCACTGTTAGTGAAAATGTAAACTGGTGCAACCACTATGGAAAACAGTGTGGAGATTACACAAGAACTTAAAAATAGAACTACCATATGATCCAGCAATTCTACTCCTGGGTATTTGTCTAGAGAAAACAAAACCACTAATTCAAAAAGATACATGCATACCAATGTTCATAGCATCATTATTTACAATAGCAAAGATATGTAATCAACCTAAGTGTCCAATTACAGACAAATGGATAAAGAAGATGTGATATATATACAATGGAATATTACTCAGCCATAAAAAGGATGAAATCTCACCATTTGCAACATTGATGGACCTACAGGGTATTATGCTAAGTGATATAAGTCAGACAGAGAAAGAAAAGTACTGTATGATTTCACTTATATGCGGAATCTAAAAACCAAAACAAATGAACGAACATAACAAAACAGAAACAAAGTTATTGATACAGAGAACAAACAGTTGGTTACCAGAGTATAGGTGGTGGGGGGAGGAGGGAAGTAGGTGAGGGTGATTAAGAGATACAAACTTCCAGTTGCAAAATAAATTAATCATGGGTATGAAATGCACAGTGTGGGGAATACAGTCAGTAACCAAGTAATACCTTTGTGGTGACATATCATAACTAGACTTATCATGGTGATCATTTTGAAATGTATAGAAAACAAAAACTATGTTGTATAATAGGAACTAACACAGTGCTGTAGGTCAATCATACTTCAAAGACAAACAAACATACAAACAAAATCATAGAAAAAGAGATGAGATTTGTGGTTACCAGAAGGGGGGGAATGGGAGGAAGGGGGATTGGATGAAGTCATTCAAAATGTACTATAAACTTCCAGTTATAAAATATTTTTCTCTTTTAATTTATGTTCATTACTTTTTTCAACTGGCTACTAAGTTGTTACGACATAAATATTATAAAGTTCTTTGGGCGTAACTATTTGGTAAATGGAATTGTTAAATATTACTTTTGGCCTATTACTGAGCCACTAAGGGCATCATGAATCTAGAAAGTTTGGAAACTTTAGCAAATCTCATTAACTAGTACACATTAGCCTGCTAGAAGGCAAGAAGGATCTCTTCAAGTATAGAGTAACCACAGCAGCCTAGTATCAAACTATCAGGCTTAGATCAAGTAGCGATTATAATTGAACTTGATCATGATTAATTATAAGGTGTTGAGATGTTCAAGTTTAATTTCTCTCAAATTCCATCACAAAACTGGGTCATTATGAAGGATTCTTTTCTAAAGGAGACAAAGCTTGAATGGAGTCCTAGGTTGCAATGAACTCACATCTGAGTTTTGTACAATATTCTTTCACCAAAGCAAAGCCCTCTAGACTCTCATTGTTAAAATAAAACCACTAATATGGCATATACACATGAATTTCTGAACATGATTCATTAAGTACAAAGTATTAAGTATAAAGTTTGAATGTTTCTGTGACTCTTGAGACTTTGCCAATTGCTCAATGGTGACAGTGGGGAAGAATTAGTTACAATGAATGTTTCCTAAACAAAAATAGCAAATGCCCCCATAATAATCATGACAATAATCACAATTAAATATTATAATTATTTGATAAAGAAAAAGACTGATAGATGATAGCTATTTTAGACAAAGAAAATTATCATTAAATAACTTGGATAAGTAACGGCATCTTCCTCAGATTTCTGATTTATCAGAGTTACTTTTGTAGATGTAAAATATGAACTTCATATTGTTTTCTAAGGGCAAACTGATATTTCAGGATATACCATATTAACCTACAGTTATATTTAAAGAATGAACATTCCTATGAGGCATTTTATAAAATACAAAACTTAGTAATTTAATTCAGCAAAAATATTAAACTTATTACAGGCTTTATTAGGTATTAAAAATATTCCTAATTGCTACCATTAAAGTCCCTTTCAATTTGGGAGACAATGACTAGATAGGCACATTATTATAGGTTCTCTGGTAAGTCATTTGAGTCAAAGATGTAGTTCAACCTTCTTGGCATACATATTGGTAATTAAAATCCATAAGGGTAAGTGAACTTCAGAACCAGCCATACACACATCCATCCATCTACCCATTCATCCATCCATCCAATATTTACTTAGAGTCTACTCTGTGCCAGACACTGAGTTGTTCATTGAAGACAAGGTCCCTTCTGTCATTGAACTTTAAGTCAAATGCATGAATTTCTTGGTTAGATGTTAGAATAAGCTAGGTTACTAGGTTTGGAAAATCTCAGTCTCCAGATCCCACTCTTGGATTAATTAAAACAGAATCTGTAGAGTGCCACCCAGGCATCAATATTGTTTTGTTAAAGGTGTGCAGTAATTCCAATGTGCATCCAAGGTTGAGAAGCACTCGAGTGGGAAGACAAATACTGACCGAGTAATTACAAATGTCCTGAGTGCTGAAGGTTACAACTGAGAAGTGTGAAGTCTTCTGCCCAGCTCAAGGATTTTTCCACTATATGTTGTTCCTCTCTTGAGGTAGCTAAACATTATTATTTATATAAATATCCCATTTAAAGGATTTGGATGCAAAGTATGACACTGATTCTCAACATACTGGAATACGGTATTCTCAAATGCATAAGTATTTTTCAAGCCTCTAGGTAAATAAATCATAGGATTACCGGTATAGTGACTATAAGCCAAGACTGTAATCTGAAAAAGAAATCTTTCCACGAAAATGCAAATATTACATGTTGTTCACATCCTAAGAGTTCTGATTCAAATTGTTAAGATGCATCATGTTTTTTCAAATATATAGGCTTTGTTTTTCACTGCATATGTACCAATAGGCTTAGGAAATACAAGGATGTCCCATGTTGATGTTCATTATCATGAATTTTGTTTTATTTTATGGCCAATATGCAGATAAGTTTAGCTTATTACTTAAGAAATATAAAGCAAATATGACATAAGCCCATAAACATTTCACAATACTCCCTATGGCTATAAAATTACATATCCAAATGATTGTGTATTGGCTTTAGAAATTCTAAAACTTCAGAAACCTAAATGCAGTTTTCCTTTTAAATTCTTTCAAGTCATAAATGCAGACATTTTCAAACAGTAGCATTTACAATGGAATGTCAAAACTCCTGCTTAAAACAAACAGGGTGCAATGAGTTTTTAAAACAATACTTTGCAAACTATTTTTTGTCACTTTAAATATCCTAAACCCCCAGAATATAATAAAATGACACGATACAAAATTATCCCTTTGTTTGACCAAATAGCAAATGAATTATAAAAGTAGGTTTCTTATAGCTATTTTTAAAATATTTGTCCTGCTACATATAAATTCATATTGAAAACTCTCTTTTAATACATCTTCACATCTGTCATCTCCTGATGTACAATAAATTTGATACAAGGTATATTGTTGTCAGCAGCTAAAAGCAGCAAAATAGAATCTAATGATACCATGTAAAAAATGAAATGCCAACTGAAACACGAGCAGCTTCCTGGTTTGTGTTGTTGAATTTGTACCGTGAACAGGAGCCATTGGAATGTAGCAGCTCTGACCATGATTTAAGTCACACCCTAAAAGAAACGTGCTCACTTAGCAATGGTGCCAACAGACTTACCCAAGAAATGCTGAAGCCACCTCTAATAGAAAGAGAAACTCATTCTAACTTTAGCCTAGAGGACGCTGATCTTTTAAACACATCAGTCTAATGGATAGACATCTACAATTCTACTTGCCTGTCTTTATACTTCATCTATTATTTTCTTATTGTTCAGGATGCATTACAAAACTCAAACCTCAAATGTATCTGTGTATGTGTGTATGTATATGGGTGTGTGTTGTTTTGGAAAAATTACCTTTTCCAAAATAACATTTGGCCCCTAAGGTAAACTACTAAATATTCTCTTCCTAAATGTACTAGACACCAGATGAAACATACATCTATTTCCACTTCTGAAGTAACAAAAGGTTTCTTGAGGAGAATAAGCGAAGATGGGTCTGAAAAATTATATATGGACCCTTTCTCCCCCCATGGATGGATGGAGGTCCCTAGAGAGCTCTGTATACTCCTCTGGAACTTGGTTCTGCATGTTGATCAGCCAGCTCCAGGAGGGTTCTCAGTGAAGGATCGAAACCGTAGGCTAAGAAAGACTGGTTTTGTGTAGTTTCAGCATGTAATACTCACACTGTACTCTTTGAGGAACATGGCCTGCATAAAGGCATGTGTATGTGTGCATGAAGAGAAAACATCTATTACCAGAGCTTTAATGTATTGCCACAAGCCTGAGTACCATTATGCAACACAAATGTGCAAGAAAATCTTTACTGGTCAGGTGAACTTGGCCTGGGAGAGAGTGATAAATATGAACTGAGAGATTACGTGATAGAAAGCAGATCTGCAGGAAATTGCAATGGTGTTTCGAGTGTTTAGTTAGATGTTTAATCACTTCTAGTGTCTGTAAAGAGCTATTGATTTAGCCGTAGATGATGGAATTATCTCTGAAAGAAAGCAAACAATCATAAACCCCTCATCCTTGTAGTGGTTAAAGTATGTTAACTGTAATACATCTGTCACAAAGATATTTGTTTCTGGCTATTATAAACTAAATATGCCTCCAAGTGGTCCAATGATACTACAGATTTATGGGTTAAAACAAATTACTGAATATCATACTTGTTTCTCTAGTTCCCATTAGAGTTCATTTCTCAATCATTTCTCTTTAGCTCCTCTGAAAGACACAGCCTCCCAGGTCTTTAGACCCAGACCCAAGGCACATTACGAACACTTGCTACATATGCACTCAGTCCATACCACTCACTGATGAGATATGATGCTTCTTTTGCAGCTATACAAACTGTTCATGAGAAAGTTGAATAAGTTGAATAAGTCACTCAGCTAGTTGTTGGCAGCAAAGACAAAATCCCAGGTCTGTTTTATCATAAAATTGATGCTTTTATGTACTACACTATGCAATTGTTTCTTTGTGGAAAATAATTTTAGGCTAGACAAGAACTTCCACGTTCAAAAGCAAAATGCTTGAGTTGTAAGACAATTTGGAAATCATTTAATCAAATGGCCTCTCACTAGAGTTATCTCTTGTACCACATCCTAAGTAATAATCACCCAGTCTCTGCCTGAATAACCCCAGTGACAGGTAGTCATTACTCCACTGTTTGTCAGTTTTGTTTTTTGTTTTTTGGTGGGACACACTATGTCCGTTTATTACAAAACAATATTTCCAACAACAACAAACCCTCCATATTTCCAAATGTGACCTACAAACTCACTGCAATAATGGTCAATGAGCCAACATATAATTTGGTTATTAAAAAAGCAATTTTTTATAATTGATTTAGTAATACAGAGATACAAGAATAGCTTAGGACCATGGAGACTTTTAACAAATGGCTGGAGTGTTTCCCCAACCAGATTTTAAACTACAACATTTTGGGCTATGTGACAAAATTAAAAAAACAAAACAAAACAACAATCTGATTATATATAATACTAGTATGTACTTAGAGACAGCTCTAATTATCAGAAAGCTCATTCTTCTATTGAGCTGAAATATTTCTCCCAGAAGCTCTTACTACTGGATCCTATTTCTAACCTCCGGAGAAACAATGGATGAGTTTACTTTCTCTTCCACTGAGTGATAACATTATTTCTTGGAACAAAAATATGGAAGGAGGGGATAAAGACTGCTCCAAGAATTTTAAAAGTGCTAACTTTGAAGACAAATTGTTAATTAATTTTTAAAATATCCATATCTAGGCTCCTATGTGGTTAATTTCCCTTAGTGGTTAAAACAGACGAAGTCTATTAAGCCTTCTAATGTATAGCTCTTTCAAGCTTGCAAAGTGAGTTGAACTTACTTATCCTACAGGCTTTAAATTAATAGTCTGTAAAATGGGGACAATTGCAAAATACAGTCTTTTACTGGTTAAACCTCTAGAAGTCTTTCAGCTACATAAGTAAAGCAAAAAAAAAAAAATCAATAAATCAATATTTTACTTTGAGGGACAGCTACTCCTTGGTCTTCTCAAAGATATAATTTCATTACATGGTATATGCTGTGATGAATTTAGAAGAACAAATATTAAGTGTTAGAAGCACTATGGAAACATGTATCACAGACATGCTGGTTTTGGCATATAACAAATATTCACCCCCAAATAGAATCCTAAATGTGTTGTGTTTTAAAAGTGAGACATCTCTTTTATTATTAACTATTATAACCATTTAATATAAGCAAGAATTGGGGTGCAGATAATCATATAGCAACATTTTCATTTTAGATAATTATATTTTTTACTGTGAACAAATGAACTGCATAAATGTAGTAGATGATACTTCAATCAATAATGAAGTATCATTTGTCTTGTATTTTACAGCATCACTCACAGACAGGTTCAGTGCTAGTTATAATTTCAAGTAATGTTTTTAAAAAGATGTCGAGTAGAAAAGAGTGGGGAACAAGGATGGGGAACAAGGATGGGGAGCAAGTGGAGCAAGGATTCTCTAAACTTTGTGCACGATTTTTTCACTAATTGTTCCCAGCATCCATTAGGGAGTCAATTCATATTAGCTATATCAATTAAATTAATTATTTATATCAAGTAAATAAATTAAGAAATTAAAGTATATTGTCTATGAATTCCTTGGACACAAAAGAGTAACTTACTTAAAGCCTTTAACATTTGGGGGTATTTTTATTCATGTTTTAAAATCTCAACTAATTTCATAAAAAGGATATCTTCAGAGTAATTCATTTCTCTCTCCAAAAAAAGGGTTAGGATTAGGATTAGGGTTAGAGATGAAGACTAAATGAATTACTCTGAATGTATCCTTTTTATGAAAGGAGACTAGACTGTTAAAACTACATCAAAACCATTTTCTTCTTTTTTAGCTTGAAAAACAGAATAGTAATAACTATAATAGTAAAAGTTATTGAGCTCTTACTTTGTGCCAGGCACTATTTTTAATTGATTTGCATTAATTAACTCATTTAATCCCCACAACAACACTGTGTGGAAGGTATTATTATTATCTCCAGTTTTAGATGAAAAAAAACTGAGACATATGAAGTTAAATTACTTTTCCAGGGTCACTACTAGGAAGTGAATTCCAATCCAGGCAGCCTGGTCCCCAGGTTCACCTCAGCCACAAAGCAATATCTCTTGTCATATATGACAGTACCTAACGCATAGTAGATTCTAAATCATTAGTTTTTAACTGCTCAGTCAGGAGTGGAAATAATAGTTCACCAGATACTGTGGCAGCATGTGATGAAATGTAACCAAGCCCTATTCCATGGGTTTCGGGAGGCGAGCATTGTAGCAAGGCAGCTCAGAATTCAAAGATGCACCTTGAAGTTTTTTACTCGGACAAAGGAGAGAGCTAAGGGGGCCCACAACACCTGCATCAAGTTCATGGGCCACAGGCAGAAAATGTAACATCTTTGTGCTTTAGTTTTCTCATTTATAACATGAGGAAGATGCTGACGAATGTGGTGGAGGTGGTGATGCCCGTGCCATTGGGCTGATGTGAAGACGACATGCCTGGCACAAAAGTACACCCTCCATAGGTCTTAGGTATTATTGTCATTACGACAGCCCAGCTTCTTTAGGTGACTCTCTTCTTAGTACACAACTGCTCAAGGCTAAGAAGTTTTTTTATCCATTCAAAAAAGAGGTTATTTGGGCTGATTTGCCTGTCTTGTAAAGACTGAATTCAATGCTGCAAAAGGGGAATCTGCGTGATCTGTTCATTTTCATTAGCTGTTGTCAAGGCTTGCTAATTCCAGATTGTTCTGTGACACTAGGCAGAGAGAGAGGAGAATTGCAGAATGCAAATTTTCATATGCTAGATGCCCTTGAAAATCAGCAATTCTGTTGGCTGTATCCTCTACCTAACCCAAAACTTTACTTCCAAAAGCAGGGACTGAGGGAGGCCATCTCCCACACCTCTGCACAATGCTTGGTTTGAATAGGGGGCAAGCAAACTGCTCTCTGCCAGGCAAGGTGGGGGTGAACTGGGGAACAAGTCCCCCAGATTCTCACAGTTCTGAAAGCCAGTCACAGCTGCCTCATTCTTTCATCTCAGCCCTCACAAGGATGCACACAGCAAATACATTCTGGGCATAAGTTGCCCACAGGAAACTAGACTCTCTCCAAGGGATACCTCCTTCCATATAGCATAATTTCTGGATCAAATTAACATCAACCCTCATGATTACCAAATGCAAAACAAACAAACTGAAAACACATCGATCCCAGAGTAACACCCTCTCCCCTAGACCCACTCACGCCTGCCCTAACCCTGGCTCTGAGATTCCAAAAATATATGAAACAATTCATTTTCTAACTATACTCCCTGTACAATCAGAAATACATTTTTTGCATGATGCTCTTTTCATCTCAATCACTTCCCTTTGGGTGACAGAATGCAAACAGATTTATGGAGCATGCTGCAAAATTAATATCTAAAAGAGAAATAATACATAGTTGCTTTTTTCCCCACGTCCCTTTAGGATCTACAGGAGAAAAGGCACGATGCGTTCACAATGCATATAGTTATAAAATGAAGATATTGAGACACTGAGCCTTTTCGGCAAAGGCTGACGGTAACGCACAATGCTTGTTTAGCCTAACTGCTTGACTTCGCAGGCACACTTCCCTCTTAGAATCAATGCTCTGTATGGTGATGACCTTTCAAAACTGGCCCACAAGCATTGGTTCACTCTAGGAGCTGAGGCAGTGAGGTACATGAGTGCAGACACCTAGGTATAAATTCTGCTTCTGTCATTTGCTACTCATGTGGATTGAGGTTAATTATTTAATTTCTCTCAGCTTCAGGAAGATCATCTATAAAGCACACATACTAAAATTTTTCTCCTAGCGTTCTAGAAGAGATTGTAGCTGTAACCTACTTAGCACAAAATTTAGCACATGATATGAGCTCACAAAATGGTGATCAATAATGTAACTACTAAATAGTGCATAAAATTTATGATTTTAACTATACCTAGCTACTAAGTAGGGCAATGTTTTTTGTTAAAATGGGAAAACATGAATTTCAAGGTTCACTTTCATATGTTAGAGCATCACTCCTTTAACCTGGCAACAAGGGAAAGGCTTTATCATTTATGATAACCCTAGACTTTGGTTTCAGTAGAGGTAGTTGGGGAATAGAAGAGTAGGGGGTACACCAAGTAGCAAGTAACTCTGCAAAGTACTATCTTCCCTGTGTAGTGTGCTTTGTAGTTTACAAAGCTTGCTACACAAACTGGTTGCCCACCTCCACTGACTTTCTAGGATCATTGTTTTTTTAAAAAAAAATCAAATGAAGCTGCTCCAAAACCTCTTTCTACATGATCTGAGAAGTCTAGTGCCTTCCAGGTTTTTGAGGGTATTAGAGATGCACATATTCTCCCGTCCTTCCCTCTATATTTCCTATTCCCTCACACAATCTCACCCATGAATGCTGTTTGCTTGCAGTTTTTCTTCTCCCCCTCGCCCACCATGCTGGCCACTACTTCACATTCCTCATTCCTAAGTATGATTTCCAAACACAATCAGAATATATAGGGATAAGCTAGTGGGGTGTTGGAGGTAGAGATATAGGATGGCACAAAACCAACCAGATTTAAATATTAGACACCTTAGTTTAAACTTCTTTTTCCTATGGGCAATGTGCTATGGTTTTTTCTATCCTGTCTTACCCTATCCTATTCTGTCCTATCCTACCCTATCCTGTTCTGTCCTATCCTATCCATTCCATTCCATTCCAGTCAGAATGGCTATCATCAAAAAGACCACAAATAACCAATGTTGGTGAGGATGTGGAGAAAAGGGACCCCTAATACACTGTTGGTGGGAATGTAAATTGGGGCAGTCACTGTGGAAAACAGTATGGCGGTTTCTCAAAAAACTAAAAATAGAACTACCATATGACCCAGCAATTGTATTCCTGGGCATATATCTGAAAAAATTGAAAACACTAATTTGAAAAGATACACGTTCCCCGCCCCCGCAATGTTCATAGCAGCATTATTTACAATTGCCAAGATATAGAAGCAACTTAAGTGTCCATCAACAGATGAATGGATACATAAGACGTGGTATGTGTACACACACATACACACACACACACACACAATGGAATACTACTCAGCTATCAAAAATAATGAAAATTTGCCATTTGTAGCAATGTGTATGGACTTGGAGGGCATTATGCTAAGTGAAATAAGACAGAGAAAGACAAATACTGTATGATATCACTTGTATATGGAATCTAAAAAATACAACAAACTAGTAAATACAAGAAAAAAGAAGCAGACTCACAGATATCGAGAACAAACTAGTGGTTATCAGTGGGGAGACTGGGGGGAGGGGCAATATAGGGGTGGAGGCCTGGGAGGTACAAACTACTGGATGTAAATAGGCTCAAGGGTGTATTGTACAATATGGGGAATAGAGCCAATATTTTGTGATGACTGTAAATGGAAAGTAACATTTAAAAATTATACAATTTTTTAAAAAAATGGTGGATCCACCACCAAACTGATTTCACAGTCTCCTTACGATTCATGACCCATGATCTAACACACTATTCTAGATCTCCTATATCTGTTCTACCTGGAGCAGAGGTCACAGCTTAGGGGCTTGATTTTCAAACCAAAAAGCTATCTGCCTCTGCAGTTATTTTGCTCCTTTCCTAGACTGTGAAACTAGATGGTTATTTAATCATTTAATAGATTTTTTTTCCCATTGCACATATTATTTCATTTATTTTTATAGTAACTTTATGAGTCAGGTAGAACAGACATTTATAGATTTCCATATCTTATAAAGATGAAGAAACTGAATCTTAGATTGAGTGATTTTTTCAAAGGTCACACATATAGTGATTAGGTCTGCTTTAGAAGCCAGACTCATGTCCATCTCTTCCCTATTTGCTTCTCCAAGAGCAATAGAGTATCACCTACATCTCAATTTCCTGGGTGAATAGTATTTGTTAAAAAATACAGATTTCTGGCTCCACTTTGTACAGATGCAGAATGTCTGGAGCTGGGCATGGGAATATGCAATATTCAAAAGGTCCCCAGGGAACCGGTACAGATCAAAGTAAGTGGATAGTCTTGCTACAGAGAGGGAGAGAGAGAGAGAGAGTGAGAGAGGGCACTTCTGGGGGCTTGAGTAAGGATTTTTTTGTTTTGTTTCAAAAGGATTTGAGGGAACACAGAAGTCAAATACAACTGAACATAGTACAAATTAAAATAAACCAAGAACAAAGACTGAGTAACAGAAGAACCCGAATAGAAAAACCAATCCTTTAAGAAAAGGCACTTGGCTTTGAATTGGACTCTACTCTTTTAGCAGCTAAGATAAATTAAAAGTGATCTGAAAAGTTTTTTTTTTTTTTTAATTAGGACAATATTACTTTGGTTCTAATTCTCGCAGATCTGAGCAAAAGAAAAGATGTCTGTTGCATTTCATTTTCTAAGTCAGAACTCAAGGGAAGTGCTTAACCATATGGTCAAAGTTCAAAGGAAGTCTACAAGTTGGAAGCTACATCCACATCTCTTCCCCTATCCCAGTGTAATCATAATTATAGTAGTAATACCAACCGAGTATCTGCTGCACATCAAGCATGATAAACGGATTATCTTATTTACGATTCACAAAAGTCTTAGGATGCATTCTCCATTTTATGGACAAAGAAACTCAAGTTTAGAGATTTTAAGCAACTCATCCAAAGATGAGCACAGTAAGTAAAAATACTGGGATTCAATCCTAGATAGTTCATCTCCAGAGTTTATATTCTGCTGAATCCCAGAAAAATGATAAGTGAAATAACCATGAGACATAAGCAATAGTCCTTTGAGAAGAGAACTGAAGCAAAGATGAGAAAATCGAGAAAAGAAATGGTGTGTGAGTAAACCAGAAAACCAGGCTGAATCAGCCATCGTTTAAAAGGAAGGGTCAGTGCACAGCCCCTGTGCTGGGATGTAATTTGATTTGAGCCAATCCAGGACATGAGGACATGTCTTCCAAGTCCTGGATTATCTCTGGCTCTCAATAACAAGCCTTCAGGTAATACTCACACTAACAGAGGTTTGAGTTTCTTTAGAAATATGAAGAAACTCAGTACAACCAGTTATAAAAAGTAGAACACAAGGGATTTATTATTATTTGTCCCCTGATAGGATCACAAATTAATCACCCCCACCAATCTGGGAATTCACTAACATTAGCTAGTTAGACAAGGCTACATGGATATGCTCACTTGAAAAAAATCTTTATTTCAGACAAACTGTACATTAAGAACAATTCTACTATTGTCTTCATGATCAATTTCTGAGACTTCTATATTCATTAGATAACTTTGAGGTTGACAATTACTTTTGCGTAGATTTAAGCAGAACATTTTAAAATATTTAATTATATGATAATGAGCATGTGATTGGAATATATTAGGCAATTCTATACATGCTGTATCTATATATCTATATCTATATCTACATCCATACCTACATCTTGAAGGCTAGGGGGTTTTTGCACCCTTTTTTAACTCAGCTTCTTATCCTGTAAAGAAATTGAACTCCTGGATTTGGCTCCCAAGCCTAAATCCTGAAAATATGTCCAACATTATATGATGTGTTTGAGTTTCTTTGGTATAAACTGGAAAACTCTTCTACAGATATTAATGCCTTATATATAAGATAATTTTTACCTACAATAATGTTTTATACTATACACACTGATATTTTGTTACCTTCATATTATTCACATTAGACAAAGATATAAAATGATGTATTCTTTGCAAAGCACTTAGCACAATGCTCAGCACTTAGTAAGTGCTGAGAAATGTTTCTCTCCTTTCTTCCTTTCTAAACCCAGACCCTTCTCTATTGTATAATCTGCGCCTGTCTCTTTGCTTTGCGCTTCTTTTCTAGCTCATATTCACACTACGTTTCCAGCACTGCCTTTATCCCCAAATAGGAGATGGTTTTGTAATTGCCTTTTTGTTATAGAAAGCTCAAAAGAGGAAATATTTGTTGTAATTATGTTCATTAGGTACAAAAATGTATTTTCTGTATTTGCTCATGGTCACATTCACCAGGAGAAATATCACCCACTTCACTTCTCTTCTATCTTAAAATAGTAGTAATTCTAAGCTCCGTGAGAGACCGAAATATAAAGTGAACTGTAGAATGGAGGCTCCCTCTGACTCTTTGAGATGCTCTACATGATTAGATGTTATAGTCTATTTTATGAGAGCAAAGGATGTATGGTCAATGATTAAGTGGAAATAATTTTTCATTCTTTTGTGCAAGAGTTTGGTTTTGTAAAGATACTGTCTCTCTGTTCTGAGAACCATCTACTGCTGTTTGCTTCATTTTTCCTCTAGATTGTTTTCAAACTGGGATACAAGGTAAGATGAATACCACAGTCAAAATGCCGCCATGCTGCTGAAGCTGCCGTCAAGCACTTTTGGTGGTCCTCAGGAAACAGCGTCACTTTGTTCTGTGTTTAATGTCTAAGACGGGGACTCAGCCGAGGCACCTGCCATTTTACACAACTCTCTAATCTTCCTCTTTATTAGCTGTCTGGCAACATCATCACACTGGCAGCATGGTTTAAATCTTGTTCACTCTTGTAATATAAAAAGACAAGAGAATGTCCCCGAAGATACAAACTTAATCTCTTGTACTGTAGACAGGTTTTTTTTCAATGTAATTTTCCTAGAAACAAAAATTCTTTTATATTTCCTCAGGGAAAAACAACCGTCTCTTTGCCTTCTAAGTAAATATTTTGCATTACAATTGTCCAGATGTTCAAGATGCTTACTGAAGCTTTCTCTGTTAGCAGCTAATTCTCTAGATCAGTTGTTTAAAAAGGCACACATTATAGTATATATTCTCATTCATTTACTTATTTATTTCATTCATTCAAATAACATCTATCGAATTCTTGCTACGAATCACACACTATGCTAGGTACTGTGAATACCAAAAAGAAAAAGGATGCTTTTATTTGGGAAGACAAGTAGGGAAGGTAAACTTACAAAAACATAAATTGTAACACAACATGTTAAGTGCTGTGATGTAAGTATGAGCCAAATGTCCTGGGAACACACGGACATTCCTGTCTAAGTTTGAATAGGAAAGTATGAGAAGATTTCACAGAGGAGGAAAAGATATTTGAGTTCCACTAGTCAGTGTGTGCCAGGGAGGAGATAAGCAGGAAGGGCATTCTTAATAGAGAGAGAATGTGAAGAGCTTAGTGTGGCTGGAACAAAGGTAGCTTGGTAGGAGAAGAATAGGACAGAAGATTGAATGCCACTTGGATCAGAATGTGAAAATTAATTGGAATTAATTAACTGGAATGAATTGCCTAGGAATGAGATGGCCAACAGAAATATGGCTCAAAGCTAAGAGCTGGATCTGGACCGCAGAGGTGGTCCCTATCTTCAAACAGGCTTCATAGTGAAACAAGAAGGACCATTACTAGAAGGCAAATCTGCAACATCCTATGATACACGATGCTAGAGCCACAGTGCTATCCTAAAAAGGGCTTCCGGCTGGCCTGGGTGAGGGTTGATGCAGAGGTAGGAGGGGAGGAGAAGGAGGGTAATTGAAGGAACTTGGGAGAAAGCTAAGCTGGGGAGGGCAGGGAGATGAGGCCACAGGAAGTGAAGAGTAGTTTGGGGTAGGGTTTTTTCACCTGTGTGGGAGTTTAATCTTCCCTTTCAGAGTTAAAGAATCAGAACAAGAGCTAAGAGCAAAGTTCCCATCAGTCAGGAGTATTTTCTGTTTTTCCCTCCTCTTCAGCCTATGGGAAATGCACCTAGTTTGAGACTGACCCAGAAGCCTGAGAGACAAAAGGAAGAGAGAAAAGAAGGGTATGCCCAGGCAGAGGATATATACAAATCAGGGTTTGCTTGTGTGATGAGGAAAGCATAGATTCCATAGTAAAAATGAGCCCCGAGTCAGTCCTTTTCCAAGAGAGCTGCACTGCTTTCAAATGAGATGTTAGAAGCTCTCCCTTGAAGTTCATGCGGGTCTTTGAACTTTTTCCCACTGTTAAATCTGGGGTCAAATTTGGCTGAGATTGCTGCAAATCTGCTTTTTATATTTTTCTTTCTGCTTAAAGCAGTCAAAGCCTGTTGCCTTCTCTTGTAATCTCTGCAGCCACTGCACTAATAATAATTACAGACTGCTTCCCTGGTGGTCTCTGCATTTCTGGAGTAGACACAGGACATAGCATCATCAGGTCTGTAGGAAAGAAGAACCTGGAACGTTACCTGGTTGACCCTTCAATTTTAGCATTTCCTCTATATTTCACCCCTATTACATGATCTTCAGGCTATGCTGGAAAGACTACCATGGGGGAACTTACAAGTTACCTGTGCTTTGGGACAGCATGTTTTATAGTAACCTTCCTCCTTACAATGAGCTGGATATGCTTCCTTGCGCCTTCTGGCTTCTTATATTATCACTTGGCACCACAGCTTAATCACATCTCTCTTCCACCTGAGACTCCTTCAGATATTTGAAAACAAAAAAGCTAACACACTTCGCAGCTCCTTCAAGAGCGAAATGGAAATGGATGTTGGAGGACTCATTGCTTTTTGTCACATGTTAAACAGGGATCATTCACTTGACTAAGCTCCTTTATGAAGAAAATAAAAATAAAAATCAATAAATAAGCAAACAAACCAGGAAAAAATAACAAGAAAAGAGAAAAATTTCCCAAGGTCTTCCCAAGGTGAGACCAGGATTTAAAGCTAGAGTAAATTACACAATTGCTAATATTAAAAAGTACATTTAAATTTAGCAATGCTATAACAATAGTAATACCCTAATAATGCCTCATCACCGAATTCAACTATAAGTGAATCCATTTCTCTGTCCACTATGCATACTGCCTTGGCCTAACTGCTACTAATAGCGTAATTTTGAGCCCATCACCATCCTCATTACCGTACATGTATATAAGTGTACACATACTGTATATGCATATATGTATATTAATATACAGAATATATATGGCTGGGACAAGATTTACTAACATGTGAGTACCCTTAGCATTTCCACAATCTGCCTTGTTTTTAGTTTCTCTCATTGAAAAATCTGGACAATGTGTCAAGATAAAATCAGAATGATGAGAGAGACAGAGGGAAGGTTTTAGGCAGAGAGACTAGGTTTAACTACATAATAAAATGTTGGAAAAGGGGAAAGCGATATACACAACAAAACTGCAAGAACTGGGGCATAAGGGAAGTTTAATGTTTTGACATGTGAGAAGATTCGAAATATTGCATGGTGTAAATAAATGGAGAGATGGAGAAAGGGAATTATGGAAAGGGTTTCTGTGAGTTATAAATCTGATTACCTTAAATGATCTATGAAAGAGTCAAGTGAATATTAGAATTCTCTTTAATTAATAATCATTATCTAATCTGTGCTTTTTGAATGACACCCTATTTAGAAGCAGAGCAAAATAGGTTTTTTATAGCCTTCTAAATTTGTGGTACTCAAATCCAAACACAACACTCCCAGTGTGAAAATATTAAAGAGCTCTGACATGGAAATAAGACCTACATCCTATTTTCAGATACACAGGAAAGACAAAGGGAAATTAGATTTAGAATCTGTAATAAAAAGGAAATTAGTTTTTTTTTTTATTTGTAACCTTTCTCCTGTATTTAAAAAAATGAGTCCATTCATTCTAATATTTAGCCTCTGGACTCTGCTTGCTATCTGCTCAAATATATATTCACATTTTCAATAGGCTTTCTCTGTCCTCAACATTCCCTCAAATGGTTCAGCATGTAAATCATTAAGCCCAAGTAAACCCAGCTAAATGGAATGGATTAGGGTCTATCCATTGCTCTAATCCTGTAGCAGAGTTGGAAAAAAAAAAAAAAAAAAACCTCAAAACAACCCTAAACCCAAAACAAAACACAGTCATATTTGTTTGCTTTCTGGTCACCTTCGTGGGGGAGGGTCTTCTACAAATAATGTAAATGGAACTCACTGAAGAAGACAGGGAGGGGTTCAGTGCTCTTGACAAGGCTTAGAATCAAAATAAACTGTACAATATTTCCTTATTTATAACCTTATAAATATGGTAAAAATACAAAGAAATCAAAGCCATGAGCTCCACCCTTATGGAATTCTTGATATAGTCAGGGGAGTAAGACCCTTTGAGAAGGACTTAACAATGGAAGGTGAATGACAATGTCAGGCAACAGGATGGTACAGAACGCAGTGTTTCAGAAATAGTTTCCATCCCAAACAAGACCTTCTTATCTTATTCATCAAGCAGTCTGGGGTGGTCCATGGTAAGGAATGAGTAAAGCAATGTGATTGTGGTCCTTATTTGGACACTAGTCATTCTATGACTTAGGACAGTTTGCTTAACTTCTGTGAGCCTGAATTTCATTATTTGAAGAAAAAAAAAAAGCTAAAATGAATATTAGTTAAAGTATTTTTCAGATCTACAAGTCTGTAATTGTGATTTCCTTTCACCAGAAGGGTATGAGTAGACCTGCAGTGGATAGCACAAGCCATTAGAAACATCTACAGTGTATATAAGTGGCAAAGTACCCATTGGATAATGTAGGAAAAGACTGGGTGTCATAGGTAGGTTCAGTGAAATATGTAAGTATTTGCTGGAGGTGGGTCTGGAGCCATCAAGATTATTTTCTTTTAATTTCTTATTAACCATTGTACTTTTCACTGGATTAGAGATAATTGTTTTACCATTTACTGTGGAGTCAGTCTGGAGACCATAATTACATGTCAACCCAGTGATGTTTCAGACCCTTATGGGTAAGAACACTCGCTATTGCAGAGCTGCACTATACCCCTTCATCCAGGTGTGTTTATAAATTAGGTTTTGGGTCCTGCTAACTCAGAGGCCAGATTAAGAAATTTTAGTACTCTCCTGCTTTACTTGGATTATGAAATACCTGGCGATTTCTATGACACTGAATTAGAAGTGCCATTTTTCCCCATTGGATCAGACGGGGCTCTTTCCCTATAAAAAGTCGAAGTTTAACATGTTTACATACTTGCCAGAGCATGTGTCAAAATAAATCCAAGGGCTTGGGTGGGAAGCTGGCAAATCTCCCTTCCTCCCCTTCCTTATGCCCCCAGTCTAGTGGACTCTGAAGTGTCTGATGCCTCACCCAGAGAGGCTGAACAAAGTAGGATCTTTTCACTCAGACCCCTTTGCCTTTGGGCTCACCACAAGCTCCAGCACCAAGAGGCTGCTGTTGGATGGCCTTTGCATATTGGCGACCTGGTCTGGGGTCACTGACCAGTCTCAACAGAGGGAGGGATGGCTTTCCTCTTCTACTCTACCGTACACGGACGATACATACACAAAACACTCTGCAGATCTCACCAAGAGGAAGGGGCGCTAGTTGCATCCCTTTATATTGCTCTTCTGCTCTGCCCTGCAGATTTCCTACCACTTTTATTGCCATGGAAGAATGACTGCCAACCTTTCCTGTAGGTTTCCTCTCTCTCACCAATCTGCAGCAACCTCCCCTCCATCTGTCAAGCCTCACATCACCATGAGCGAAGGCACTCTCTGCACACAAAGGCACAGACAATGCCAGTTTCCATCTGAGCAAGATTTGGAAGTTGGCACCAAACCTCTCCTTCCAGTGACTTCCTCCTTGCTACTACTGATTCCCTTCTCCTCCCCCTCAGCAATCACTCAAATTGCTGACTTCCCTCACCTTAGTGATATTTATCAAAATCTTATATTTAGAAAAAAAGTAGATGCAGTTTGCTACAAGAAGATGGCATAATTTGATAGACAACCCCAGGTTATTTATACTTTCACATGCAACAAAATGTGACCATATACTGAATACATCTCTGATGGTGAAAATGAAAGATCACGTCCCTGAGAGAAGTTTATTTCAGAGAAGTGAAGCTGTTGCCTGCCCCTAATAATAACACTTTACAATAACAGTAATAATAGCGAAGTAGTAATAATGGCAACTACCATTTACTGCGTTCTTACAACATGCCAACGTGATTTGTAAATACATCATCTCATTTATTCCCCAACAACCTTATGAAGCAAGTCGTCTCATTTCTTTCATTTTACAACTGAAGAAACCAGGGATTAGAGATGTTAACAAGCTGGCCCAACACACAAATGGGTAAACAGGATTCAAACTCAGGCACTCTGATTTTAGAGCCCAACTTCTCAACCACTACTCACTGCCTCCCATTATGTATTATAATTACATAGATTGATGGCTGAGATAACTTAGACTGCTTTAGATTAAATGAATCAAATTAGATTGGCAGATAGTCACTACAGTCCCTTCCCAATTATGACAGTTATGTTTCTGAAAACCTCTCTGGTAGCACAATTTTCTGTTGAGGACCTCAAGACTTTATTTTTAAAAAATGCTTTATGGGAAATCAATGTTAGTAAGGAAAATGAGAAAGTCTTTTTTTAAGTAAGTGTAATAATGCTCATTAAAATAAAACAATAAAACAGTCCCCCAAATTAAAACAATATTTATCCATCTTATGTTAGTATGAGTACTCTGCTATTAATTTCCATTTACTAACCATGCTCAGCAGAAAATTTTCAATCTTTGCTTCCCATGAAGTTTGCTTCAATCTACCACTGCCATTCTTACAAAGAGCCATTTCATGTGTGTCTGGAATGCTTTGCTTGTTTAAAATGTATAGTGGTAACATGCTTGTTCTTGGTCAGAAAGCCTTAAGATTGCTTAAAAGGTATAGGGAAAGAAGACCTACAACTAGAATTTTGAGAAAAGGTAACTGATATTATAGATTACAATATATTGATTACTACTAAACTATGCGATAATAATCTATATAGAGTAATACATCTCACACAATAGTAAAAGACATTATATAGTTTACTATTATGTAGAGAGGAGTCATTTTCTCATTGTCACACTAATGGTTTCCTCTTCGCCTCAATTATTTTGGAGTAGACATATCTAAGCATATATTAGTTGAGCAATGTGGTGGAAACACAGCTCATTCGTCAGATACAGCAAGTTAAATTGAAGACCTGTGACAATAGGTGAAGGTTTTTTGTCAGAGATATCAAGAAGCATTGGAAAAATGTGTGGGATTGGGAATACGGCAAAGGTCAGCCAAACAAAGTATGAAGAGAGGAAAATCAGGTGACAGGGTCTTGCACATTTTATGTATGTAATAAGTATTCACTGAAAATATATATGAATCGTGGATGGATGGAATGATGAACGGATGAAGTGGAAAAATACTGAATATTTACAATTTCACAGTTTTGTCAAGTATTGAATCAGATATTATATTTGATTGCTATATTGCATTTTGTAACAATCTATGTTGTATTTTTCCATCCATGAGTGAGGAAAATAAAAGCATAATGTCCTCTAATCGCTCTCTGTGAAAAGCTAAGGACATATTTTGCTCTGCTTTTTTCATACTCTGTTTCATATTAACGAGAGGTTTTAAAACATCATGAAAAGTACCAACCTTGAAAGCTGCATTCTGTTTTGCTCATCTCACCTACAAAAATAAAAAAGACAGGAAAAAAAAAAGGAAATTTAAGTGAAAGCCAATTAAGGCAACAGCAGTAAAAAGAGCATTTAAAAAAAAACTTTTACCTTTTCCCCTTGACAAAGGAGATACATTTAACTGTGAAGAGAGAAATACTCTGATAAAACTTTTTCTCCTCTTAAACTGTTTTTAAAATATTTTGTGCTTTTTCTATTTTGTGAGTTTGCTTTTTTAAAAATTTCTTGGGGGCACAGCAATTATGAATACAATGAGGAAAGATACAGGGAGGATGTTTAATAAAAATGATAAAACTAAATTAGATATAAGGAAAAAACACAGGCAGAACTTAATCAACCCTTGGAAATTCGCCATCATGATAAGATTGTTCGATAAATTCAGACAACAGTATTTTAAGAGACTATTACAATGTATTCTCAGGTTCTGAATTTTTACTCTTGAATGCTGATTAGAACACAGGCTCTTGCTTCTTCTCTCTCCTCACTCCCCCCCTATAATCTGTTCTCCCTTATGGACCAAGTGATTATTGTGTTGTTTATAATAACTGTTCTACATTCCTTATGGAAATTGTAATTATGATGCTGAATATTCAAACTGCAAGCCACTTTTCTCAGGGAAATTGTAATTATGATAATGCAGTATTTACCCAACCAATGTTTTCTAGTCATTGTTCTCTTTGAGGAATGAGGAGGTGAGAGAAAAACACTGAAATAAAATATCCTGTTGGGATCTCAGATATGTATTCTGGTAATTAATATTTTTATCACAATTTTATAAGGTTCAGAAATATTGAGGAATTTACCTAATATGACACAGCTAGTAAATCAAGAACACCCCAAAATAAACACAAAATTATACTATTTAGAAAAAGAAACAAAATTCCAGGCCAGTCACTGAAAAATCGAGTTATGTGAGCCCCTAGGTAGATGGGAAGTGGATCTCTACTAACTCTTCTTATCTATCTGCCTTATTTCCACTTTGCCAGATCTCTACAACCAGTGCCCCAAACAAAGATGGGAGGCCTATCCTTTCTTCCTTAGGAATTCAGCAGTGATTGTTTAGGATTTTTTCAATATTAACAAGCAATGATTGAGGACCTACCATGTACAGTACTTTATAGATATTTTTTTATATCCCATAACACTCCAAGACAAGTATTTTTACTTCAATTTTACAAATAAGGAAAACGATTTACACCTGAAGTGATTAATTTGCCCACATTTTCCATGTTGCTCTCTGTTCTTTTAACTTGCAAAATTGATTAGTCAATCAAAAAGAAATGAAGATTAAACAGAACCTCAGAAATTAAGGGCAAACAAAACAGGAAATTATAAAGGAAGAATAATACATATATAAATTAGTCATTTTTTTAGTAGACTACATTCTAGTCACTGGCTTACCACCATCTTATGCAGCTTGAATACTTCCAGGATCTAGTCTTGGTCCTACTCTCAGCTTTACTATGCTTCTCACCCCTGCCCAAGAAGTTCCATTCTCCTCCTATATTTCTTTTTTATGCCTTAGAATAACCTTCCCTTCGTTCTTTCAGTAGAGCGCATCTATTTCATACAGGCCACATAATATCAATATATATTTCTGTTTCTCCACACATGGAAAGGCTGATGAGCTGCCCACCCAGATAGTAACAGAGATCAATGCTGAGCCTCAATTAAAGCACAATCCTCGGGGAGACCAACCAGCCACTTGATGGAAAGCTGATTATGACATTGGACCTCTTCCACCTCAGGAGTAGTGATTCATTTTGACTAGAACTAAAACCAATTCTAAATAAGGGTTTGCTTATCTGCCTGTAGGGCCTTGTTCAGCACCATGGTCCAAGGACCTAGAGAGTATCTGATCCATCAGTACATGATACTGCAAAATATTACCTTAGACCGAAATACTTTGGATGTCAGCAATAGATATATAATCATGGGATCCACTCATCCCGATACATACTGCATGAGCCAGAAGCTGCTGACCTGACAGACACATGGAACAGAGTTTGGAGGTGTGGCTGAAGCACCAGCTTGGAGATGCCATACTGCAACGACGGGTGCCATTTAAAGGATGTGGGAAACACACTAAATCAATGATCATTCCTTGGTACTGCATCCCTAATAGATAGAATCCATAGTCTAGAGACCAAGGGGAGGAAGCAGAAGTGGTCGAAATTGGCATCCCTCCCAGTGCCCTAAGTGGGGAATTTGTGCTTTCTGTCCCACAAATTTAGGCTCTGTGAATCCAGACATCCTGGTTTTCAGAGGAAGGATGCTTCCATGAGAGGACACAGTAGGGGTCTCATTGAACTTTAGGATACACCTTACATCCAATCACGTTGGGTTCCTTGTGCCAGGAGACTAGCAGAAAGGAGAGGAGTCATCATACTATCAGGGAAAACTGATGATCAGGAGGAGGGGCTGTCGGACAACGAGGGCAGGGAAGAATTTCTAGTATCCAGGTGATTTATAGGGAATTTCTTGGAATTTCCTTGTTTTTGATAATAAATAGACAAGTGAAGTAGCCATGGCCTAAGAAGGGAATGGTGAGGAGGGGTTCAGACCCCTTAGTAATGGCCTGTTCCACCCCCAAGGTAAGCCATGTAGATCAGTAGAGGTGCTGGCTAAGGATGAGGGAATTCTAAGACGTGTGGGAGAAGAGAGAAAACAATAGGAGGACCATAGGTATCAGCTGTGGCCTTGAGACTAGCTGCACGGGCAGGGGCTGTAGTTCTCACCTTCCTCTTGGAGGCTCTGCCAGAAAAGGTGACTCACTAGAATCCTGAAGAAGCTGTTCCAAGATGCAATAAACTTATTACATGAAGCATGAAGAGCCAAGCGTCACAGGAATGGACATGGTAGATGCTGCAGGACATTACCCAGATCCTCCTTCAGGACAAGGCCCTCATCCCCCAGCTGCCTGAAGTGTTGGCTCCTGGTGGCTCACAGCTGACTCCTTCTCTGGGAATTTTCCTCCTTCCACCAGAGGTAACTGCTTTACCTGAGATAATCCACCTTCTCACAGGCAGCTCACATCTAATGACTGATCAATAGATGGGTACAAAGACCAGGCCCCCTTTTCTCTATTCGGGACACCTATAACAATACTGATCCCAAGCACACTCCTCAACAAACTTCCTGCATCAAAAGCTCCATCTCAGAGTCTGTTTGTCAAGAAAAGTGACATAAAGCAAGAATCTAAAATTCAGAAGCCATGGAGATGAGAACTGAACACAGATATGACTGGCTGTAAAGTCCATATCCTATTCATTATATCTTCCCATCTCCCATAAAGAACAGTTTACTCTAATTTTCAACATAATTTTGTCTAGACAGTAAACACAGTTGATAATGATATGTTTAAGCCTGTAAGTCAGAAAGCATTCTTCAGTGTTACACAATAGCTATAATTATACTGCCATTGGAACATTAAACTAATATATTTATACCCCTTGAATTCCAGACTGATATAAATTAGTAGATACAGACATATATATACATATTTACTAATTTATAATATTATATTAAAATATATATGCCCATATATATGCATATATGTGTGTATATATATTCTATAAAATATAAGTCAATGGGGCTTCCCTGGTGGCGCAGTGGTTGAGAATCTGCCTGCCAATGCAGGGGACACGGGTTCGAGCCCTGGTCTGGGAAGATCCCACATGCCACGGAGCAACTGGGCCCGTGAGCCACAATTACTGAGCCTGCGCGTCTGGAGCCTGTGCTCCGCAACAAGAGAGGCCGCGATAGTGAGAGGCCCGCACACCGCGATGAAGAGTGGTCCCCACTTGCCGCAACTAGAGAAAGCCCTCGCACAGAAACGAAGACTCAACACAGCCATAAATAAATAAATAAATAAATAAATAAAAGAACGTGAATTTCTTATATATATATATATATATATATATATATATATATATATATATATATATATATAAGTCAAGACTAATTTGGTTAGTTTGACCAAAATTCCTAATTATGCTAGCCTATTTTCAAAGAACAGTATACTTTTAATCATGTCATTTTCTAGGAAAAAAATTCAAAACAGCTCTGTTTCAGAAAACTTAAAGGATTAGTTACAGAACAAAGGCTTACATTTTCTACCATAAATGTAAGGATTTTATCAGGCATGAAATGTAGTCAGAACAATTTACGGTCCAGTAAAATATTACTTCAGGCAAGCTTTACAATCAGAATGCAGAAGTTACTTAATTCTATGTAATTTTGAGAGAATGCAGTTAGGACTTTACAACCAGCGAATGGTTCAACTCAGTGGTCATCATCTCTCTGTAGTCTCTTGTCTGGAAATCGTTATGTCTCTTGAAACTGTTCCTGAAGAAATTCCACATCACTTATTCTTAATTCTGGGTGACATCATTACACTCTTCTATTTAAACATACGTGGCCTGATTGGTTTACTCATGTTATTCTACAGCAATACTGCATTAAGTGCTTAGTGTGAGAAATAAACACAAGACAAAATCAGATAAACTGAGACAAGAAAATTCCAAGAAACGTACCTAACCTGCCACAGTGAGGCAGGAAATAGTTGCTCTACCTTGAGGAAGAGTCTCTGGTGCCTGGCATAGTAACCAGCATGTGGGAAACAACTGATAAATATCTTGGCATGAGTAAATGAGTACATGCGTGGAAAGATAAAATGAGCGAGAGAAGTGGATGGGACAAAGATCACAATTAACTGAGTGATGAACTAAAGGTAACACAATGCATTTGATGAGGATCATTACAGGTGTTTTATTATTTATAAACTAGTCCTTAATATCATTTTTTTAAATATAATAAGAAAGCAATATAATAAAAAATATGAGATTCTGTACTCAGTCCCCACCCCCACTCCTACTTAATGTAGAATGGTTTAGATAACACTACTTAATATAGAAAGGTTTAGATAAGAGTATAGAGCTGCAGTATGAGTTCTGAATCCACAGGCAATGTGGTGTGTCTCCGCCATACACTAATACCATGGCAAGCTTTATTATTACACCTGTTGCATAGAGAGGAAGGTAGGGAATGAGCCTGAATTACTTTCCCATTGTCATTTCAATATGGAGTATTGCTTTTGGTTTTGGATAGCAGATTATATGAGCTCCACAAACAAATGGAACACAATATGGGCGAAGGCTAAGTTAGGGAAGAAAATCAAAATAATATAGGAAATGGCTGAAAGAATTGAACATGATCAGAGGAAGCATGCGAGTTGTTTTGCAACATCTGAATAAGCATCATAAAATTTTAGCTAGAGATATCTTAAGTATTGATAACATGAGGAAGAACACTAAAAAACTGTCAAGATGGCTTGTGCCTTAAGACAAAAGTTAGCAAATTACAGGCTGCCAAATCTGGCCACCAAGTCTATGCTCTTTATATACACATTGTTGATGTCTGTTTTACGGCTACAGTAGCAGAGTTAAGTAGTTGTGACAGAGACCCCACAGCCCACCAAGCCACATGTATTTACTACATGACCACTTACAGAAAAAGTCTGCTGACACCTGCCTCAAGAGATAGTCATTCATTCATTTATTCATTCATTTAGAAAATACGTTTCAAGCAAATATAATGTTTCTAAAATGTACCGGACACTGACAATATACAGGTAGGACACAGTCTTAGCCCTGGTACCAATTTCCCTGTCACCAGACAGAAATTAGGTGACCATTAACAAAGCATATTTTGGAAGGGAGCAAATCATGAAACAAATTATTGGACTCAATGACTTCAAAGGTTTCTTTCAACCGTAAGATTCTTTAAAAAAGGAATCCTCTTGGAGGAAAAGGCCTTGAAAAACTGGTAAATGGAAACAGATGAAGAAATAGGGGGTTGAGGTTATGGAGAAGAGTCAAGATGAGTGATTAGAGAATAAAGACCAGTCAAGTTGGATAAGTATATGGGGTAGGAGTGAGGAAGTACAGAGGGGAAATCTGAACAGACTAAAAACACTATATTGTGACGGGTATTCTATGTCAGACTTAAAATTTTTTAGCTTATTTCAGACAACAGGAAGCTATGAAGTCTTTTTGAAAAGGGGTAGTATAAACAAAGTGAAATTCTGGGAAGATCAATTTGACAGAGATATGTAGGATGGATTGGAGATGAAAGATAGGAGAGCAGTACAGGCTCAAAATAAGCACGAAACACTAAGAATTGGATGGGAAGAGAGAAGCAGGAGTGAATGTGTGTTTCGCATGAATGAGGCATGTTGACTCCACAGCAACTCAGGCTCATGAGAAAAAATAGGGAGCGGGGGCTAGGTGTGACTAGGGTTCTGCCCCTGGATGTGTATTATTTCTTTCGCAGAGCCAGAGGCTTCCTCTATACATGGCCCAAAGGAACATGGTAAACTCCATCTGATTTTAGTCAATATCCAAGAAAGCCCAGCATTGGTGGGTAGAAAATGATGTCGTTTAGAACAGGATCACTGACAGTAATGATGACTATATAGAATGGTGTTTGGACTTTCAGAGAGGAGGCCATCAACTTTTTGGGGGCCTAGTTAATGAACAACTGAGAAGTGGATTGTATCAAGTCTGGGAGGAAACTGCAGAGCAAAAACAAAAAAAACAAAAAAAACAAAAACAAAAAAAACCCAAACCCAAACCCAACCACCCCCCCCCCCAAAAAAAAGCCAACTAGAAATTCTATTGTAGAGTTTTGATTAACATGGTAGAAATAGGGAAAAGATGTGAGTCTGTGGGTATTTGCGTGCCAAAGGCAGCAAGAATAATTCCAGGCCCCACCGGTTGCTGAGTTTGAGGCTGTTGATATGCTATGTAACCTGGAGCTGGGTGTGGCTCTGCTTGTAGGTAGCAGATCTCAGGGAATACAGGCACTACCCAGGGAATAATTATAACTATGTTTGTGTGGAATTTAAATGTGTCCTTTCCAATTTGGGCTTGAGAGTACATGCGTATATATCAAATGTACAATACCATACTTAACGTCTGAATGGGCATCATTAAGAAGAAAAAAAGGCAATGATCTTTTCAAAGAAGGTCAGCTATTTTAAAGCTCCTCATTAGTCTTAGACTATAGCCATGGCTTTAAAAGGAAATTGTTACCTTCCACCCAGAGTCCACCCAATTGTCCACCCACTCATTAGATATGTCTTTGTAAAACAATCGCATCAATAAATTATATATTAAATGAGCTTAGCTAACTACCTACAACACATTGTAGACCATTAATAGGTGTTCATTTATATTAAGGACAGAAATAATATCCATAGGGAGAGTTAGCTGAAAGCCAAGTAAACACATTTTATATTTCTTTTGCTGTACATCAGCAATATTCAGAGCAAAGCCCTGAATCTCCCAGGGCTCATTCATGCACAATCTGCAGCTCCTCAATACCTGAAATCCTCATATAGGCATAGTATAATTAAGTTCTACAAGCCATACTGCACATTTCAGTGGAAAGCACTAAAGTGTAGTGGTTAAGAACACTTGCTCTGCTTTTAGACAGCTTTGACATGACACTTCAACTTGGTGTGTGATCTTTGACAAGTTAGTTGACCCCTATGCTTCATGTTCTTGATCTGTAAAATGGGGGTGGTAATAAAATAGCATTTACCTCATTGGGCTAATGTAAGGATTAAATGAGAAACCGCAATTAAAGTGCTTGATACCTTGGAATCGCTAAATAAATACTATCATGGTTTTTTTCACACCTTTTTCCAAACAGGATTTGTGGAGATTTATAACATACACTACAATTAGAACAAAAAGGACCCCCCACCCCCCTACAAAAAAAAAAGGGATCCTATGGTAAAAGGTAGTAGTTTGGAAGTGGGGTCTTCTACTCTGCCTTAAGACTGATCTTCCTCAAACCCAATCCGCAACCAAGTCCCCTGGTTAAAATCCTAATCTGTACCTCTTCCCCTGTGGGATGATTATTCACTCTAGCGTGCACTCCAGGCTCTTTGTGGGTGGCCTCTTTCCACCTTACACGCAGCACTCACCCTTTCATTTCTAAAGTTGAAGTACTATAGGTCTCCAATCTTTTCTGTGCATAAGATCCCAGATTTCTGGGATTCCTCTTGTCTTTATATAGAGCCCCTTCTCTACTGGAATGTTTTCTCTTCCCTTCCTTAATCTCCCAAAAATGACCGTGCAGTGTGGGAAAGGCTTAGGAAAGGAAGTATGTGGACTTGTTGGAAGAAGGTCTTCAAAAAAGGCCAGCATGTTCAAGGCAGTGGAGACTCATGGGGAGACCTGTGGATTCCAGAGAGTGGGAAGTCAAGCTCCTCAGGGGGTACTCACTTGGGAAGGAGGCAGTCCCTACAGAGAATCTCACAGTGCATGAAGCCATTAAACAGGAATTTGGAGGTGAGTGAAAAAAGGGGGTTTGTTAGCTCCAAGCTCCAACCACTAAATTAATATTGAATCTTGGTTTATGCTAATGACACTTAGTAATGTAATTCTAGGTAAGAGCATCTGTACAATATTTCAGATATTCCCAGAGGTGTTTAGAGAGAGGAAGTTAAGTCAACCAGATAATATTGTGTGAAATTAATTAAACAGGGACTTTAATATAAGGAAGCTCTGAACTGGAAAATACATCTGTTTTGTATATGCATTTTCTTCCACCTCACCTGTGATGTTTAGGTTTGCCTAGAATTCTTGTGGGAAAAGAATTTGGGGTAGAAAATTCTATGATCTTGTGCTAATGCAGAAAATAAGTTTATAAGTCTTGAGAGCAGGATTACACCTATGAAAGCCTTTTCATATGTTTTCATATTCACTAAAACATTATACAATATGATGTGGAAATGTACAAATATTAAATTAGTAGTAAAGAGTACTATACTACTGATTTCTATTGTAAACTGTAGTTAGAAAATTCAAAAGCTATATTTAGATAATTAGTAATTTTTAATAATGTAATAAGCAAACCCCCTGTCAACACAAAAAATAGAGAATTGACGGTATGCTCTTCCTCAACCCCAAACATATGAACTATCTCTTCAGGCAACCGGCATTCTGAAGTTCACATTTATCATTTCCTTTCCTTTCTGTTTTACGGTTTTATTGCATCTCTAAGCATTCATGTAAAAAGGTGTTCATATATGCATACGTGTATGATGTCTTTAACTTAAAAAATAATCATGTTGTATTTAATCATTTGGGCTTGATTTTTTTCAGTTAAATTTTTATGGTAGTTATTGATATATTTGAACCTGTTTCCACATTTTATTTCATTTCAATTTGATCTTCTCTATTATACTTTAAAAAATAATTATCCTCTCCATTTATTTTTTTCCATTATTTTTAAAACAAACACTTCAGCACATATCACATTCACTGACTTCTACTCCCCAAGCATATCTGGTATTATCATTCTGGACTTTTAATTTTGGTGTTATAATGTTATTATCATACCACTTTTAATTTTGTATCAGCTTAGATATGTTTATTCTTTTTCTTTTCTCTTAGCAATTTTTAAAACTACAGTTTTTAACAAAGAATAAAATAACTTTTAAAACATCATATATTTCTTAAAACATCTCCTAATATTTACCTATTTTCTTATTTAAATATTTATGCAAACTGTTCCTGGCATGGGTCTTTAGCAAAGTTTCAGAGGCTCTGTATGATAAAGAATACTATATCCTTGCATTTAAATAACAGTTAGCTGGCTATCAAGTACTAGGTCTTCAGTGCTTTTAATACTTTAAAAGCACTCCACTGTTTTCTTGCATCCAATGTTGCATATGAAAAATCTGATGTTTGTCTGATTCTTGTTTCTTTTATATGATCCATTTTATTCTATTCATTCTTCTTTTATCCAGTTAATATATACAAGTGGCTACTATGTGATGCACTATGTTAGGCACTGGAGTACAGAAATGAATAGAGAGGCACATCTACAATAATTCTAGGAGGTTGTCCTCTATTGAAGTACATTTCACATGTTCAAGAACATGTTTATAAGGCCAATTTTAAAGGAAGCATTACCTTCCTTCCATTCTCTTAAAGACTCAGTGTTCAGAATCTCTAGGCCCATACCATTGCTTCACCTGATTTGATACCCCCAGCTCCAAGTTCCCTCTAGATCATAATTAACTTTACCTGAAGTGAATCAAAATTCACTTGCCTTGCCTAGACTAGATTCAGTTTTCCCACAGCTGTTAAAAAGTTACACAGGAGTAAATTCACATAGAGATTAGTTTTATGTAAGGGGAACCCATAAATGAGGGTTGAGGGGCAGGGATTGCTATATTCCATTTCATGCCTCTACTCTGAATTGAGAAGTGTAGAGAAAGCACAAATACCGTTACTCTTCATAATGCTGTTTTCGTCTTTCTAGACAAACAAAATTAGGTTTTGTGGCTGGGAAGAAGCTATGTGCAGCTTAGGGAAAATTATGAAACAGAGGAAATGAAGTGAACAAAAGATAAATATTCAAAATATAATCCTGCCCTGGAAGTCTCAAATGTACTTAATCCTCTATGAATTGTGTTTCTTTCCAAAAAAAAAAAAAACCAAGATTTGATCATAAACAAATATATATGCACATGTTTCATTAACATACCTTTCTGGATAACGGCAACAAGGCTTAGCCACAGCTTCAGAAAAGTCAAAAGAAAATGGACCAGGGAGAAAAAAAGGGATGACAGTTTGGATTTATTAGGGAAACCTGCATATCCCTGGCAACCGTGTGGACTTTATTTTTAGTGAAATAATACAATTCAATATATATCTTCTTACAGAACATCACTAATAAAATACTACAGTGCTAGGCCTTCTGGGAACTCCAACATGATATTAACAGATAATTTGTCTTCCAGAGGAATATCAACAATTATAAAGTGTCTTTTCTTCCCACCTCAATATTGGAAACCTTGCACATAACACATCACTGACATATATCCCTCTGCTTGCCTGAGGATTACTGTTAGCAAAGATTTTATCAGATACATTGTAGCTCTCACTTAAAGGGGAAGGACACACAATGTTCTCAGAGAGATCAAGGACTGCCCACATTTCTCCTGCTGAATCTGGATGTACCCTTTGAGAGTGACGAGCACGTGACAGAGGCTAGTTTTCTAGCTAGCACCTTCATTTGTGCTAAAAGACACTAACTACCGAGAAGGGGGACTTGAACGCATGTGTGTGTTTACCCCATTTTCTTCTGCTTCATAGTTCCCTGGAACTCCACATATCTTCTTCCCCATCACAGCAATTGAAAAGGTATATTTTAAATAATATTGAAGGCAGATCAGATGCATATATAACCCAATGAATAATTCTAAAGCTGAAGGAAACTTTTTATTGATCAATGTCATTTCAATTAAGACATAACGTCTTTAATAAAAATGCCTGCAACATCTTCACCTAATAAGACATAAAAACCCTGTGTTTGGGAATAATCATAGCTAGTCACCTCAGCTAAGAGAGCAATGCCTTGTGTGGTATATGAGAATTTCTGTCACATATTCTGCAAGATGAGGCTTCTCATTTTAAAAACAAACTATTCTAGATAGTCTCTTTATATGATAGGGGTTTCTTAGACTAGTTCATGAACGTGAAAATAATCTTTCACAAAATAATTATTTTTGATTTCAACAAGGATTAAGGGAAACATGAAGCTTTTATATTTTATATGGGAATAAGAAGGATATCAAGCAAGTTTTGAATCTACAAGAGTTTATAAATTAGAAAAAAATTAAGTCTTGAATATACAGTAAGAATGTTTATAAACACTGTGTTAGGGATAAAGATTTACAATATAACAAGCACTGTGTACCTACCACCCAGTATAAGCAATAGGACACATCCTTGACCTTTCAGGCCCTCACATGTCCATCACTGATACCAGCTACTGTTCCTCCTGACCCCAAAGACAACTGTAAACACCAAATTTATGTTTTGTCATTCCCTCATTCTTCTTTACAGTTTACCACACTAGTTAATATCCTCAAACATAGTATCCTACTTAGCATGTTTTTCAAGGTTATGAAACCAGACTTGATTTTTTTTCTCTCAGGTTTATGTCCCTAAGATAGATTCACGTTGTCTTGTGCAGCTGTATTTTATTCATTCTTATTGCCGGAGAGTATTACATTATGTGAATATACAACATTTTTCCTCTATGTCACTGTTGATGGGCATTTGGGATTTCCCCAGCATTTTGCCATTGTAAACATTGCTGCTCTTAACATTCATGCATGAGTATTCAGGTTCAGGAGTCCTGGGACATATAAAGAATAGCTTCCCTTAGATTTATAGCACGAGGAGTAGAGTTGCTGAAAAATAGGGCTGCCTATGTTCGCATTTACTATCATATGCCAAACTGTTTTCCAAATCTGTTAAGTTGAACCATGGACTTTTAAATATTCCGTTTGTTCCACATCTTTTAATTTTTGCCACTCTTGTATCTCGCTCTTGATTTTAATGTATATCTTTTAGTTATTATTGAGGTTGATGATACATGATTTCTCATATGGGACATGGCTATTCAAGGTATTTTTGGTGTGTTTTGTGATTTTTTTACTCCAAACTCACACTCCTTGAATAATTTTTTAATGCAGTAAATTTCTGATGGTTGAGCCAAATGTAGATTCACCCAAATATAATTTACATTTCTTTCCTGCCATTCACTTAGATGCTTTATCAAGCTCAGCAACTTTAAACTAAACATTAGGCTTGAGGGCTTGTTTGGATCCCCCGGGTAGAATGAATTTAGGCTGCAAAATACACAGGAGAACCTGCTTATGGTTACCAAATTTCCTGGGGATTTTTTTTTTCTACACTCAACGTCAAGGTTCAAGGATGGCAATTATTCTTGCCATTCTCTGGAGCGTAGATGACCTATTGGAAACTTACATTAAAGCAAAGGGACAGCCCTTTAGGTTCCCAGATTCCTGGGCATGACAACCATGGCACAGAGGCAGCATTTTCACTTACTCAGCACCTCTAGACATCATAACCCCCAACTTTTGCCCCATCTTCTAGAAGATTCCACAGTCAACCTCACTCAGAGATGCATCATCCAACAGGGAGCCTATTCATCTTTCTAGAGAACAAGCATCTCAGCTCCCCACCTCCAAAAAACACTGTGATCAATACATCCAGAACTTTGCAATTAGAAAAATCTAGAAACTATTTTAAATTCAACAGAAGTCTAAGATTTTATTGTGCAGTTGAATAAAATTTTTATTTTGAATTACCTATGGAGGGCACTAGACATTTCTGAGTCGAGATGAAATAAAGTCTCAATTTATCCCTGACACCATGCTCCACATTCCATATTCCCCTTTCTCCCTATGTCAGGATTTGGAACGCTGCTGTTGTAAAAGGCCCTGAGTTAATTTGATAAATCAATCAAAAATGTTTTTGGGGTCTGGACAAATTTGTGTCTCTTGTAACTGAGCAATCTATTTTCTATTTTTATTAGAATCAAGCTCAGTTTTTTTTTTTTTTTTTTTTTAAAGGATTTTCTTATTTATTTATTTATTTATTTATTTATTTTTGGCTGTGTTGGGTCTTCGGTTCGTGCGAGGGCTTTCTCCAGTTGCGGCAAGCGGGGGCCACTCTTCATCGCGGTGCGGGGACCGCTCTTCATCGCGGTGCGCGGGCCTTTCTCTATCGCGGCCCCTCCCGTCGCGGGGCACAGGCTCCAGACGCGCAGGCTCAGCAATTGTGGCTCACGGGCCCAGCTGCTCCGTGGCATGTGGGATCTTCCCAGACCAGGGCTCGAACCCGTGTCCCCTGCATTAGCAGGCAGATTCTCAACCACTGCGCCACCAGGGAAGCCCTCAAGCTCAGTTTTTATAGCTGGATGAGCCATTTGACTAATACTAGCTACCAAGTTTTTCGAGTGTCTATCTGCCAGACAATATGTTAGTGTTTTACATACATTTGTTTAATCCTTACAGCTCTCCATGATGACCCAAGACTGCCAAGTTAGTAAATGCCTGAGCTGTATTCTACCTCAGGTCACTGCTTCCACAGTCTCTGCCTTACACTCTACAACCTGCCACACATCGTGAGGAATAGCATCCTTATTGTTCAAATCCAGCAGGTGACTACAAAATTAAACTATTTCTTTCAGCACAAACAGGTTTCAAATTGTTTGGCAGATAACAATGGAAGAACCTTTTTACTGTGAAATCTTAATTCCGTGCATAATAGGTGTTTACCCTGAAGCCTTATATATTTAATAATTATCTAGTTAAATCACTTTATGTACTAATCTACCAAGTATGTAATAAAAAAATGGCACCGCAGATTTTTCCAGCTTTGGTGTTTATGAACAGCTTCCATTGGTCTCCTGCTATTAAAATGTTGACATATGCACACCAGAATAGAAAAAGGTTTCCTATGAATGTTACATAAACTAAAAAAAAAAAAAAAAAAAAGAAAACCCTTCACAAAGGAGTTTATGATCATAGCCTGGTAGACCTTGATATAATCATGCATCTGCCATCTCCTAAATCTTCCTGTGCTCCAGTTTCCTGTAAAATGGGGATAATACATGTTTGACTTTTCTCAGGTAGAAATGATTTAATGAAGACACGAATGCAAAGCAATTTAGTTCTTCAGAGCTAAGAATTTTATAAACAAAAGGCATTATCATTGATGCTCTTGTTATTATTCACTTGCACTATAAAAACCTCAGAAATGCAGCCAAAGTATAAAAAAAAAAAATCCAAGCTAAGCACATCATTTAAAAAGCTTTTTTTCTTTGCTCTTCTATCTTGGCAGCATTAGTTTAAAAGATGCCTGAATTACTTGACAAGTCAGAAAGAACTATTGTTACAGATGGAAAAGTAATCTACATGCAGGTACTGATCTAACAATATACGACTCTCAGACATGTAAAACCACTAAAACACAAATACAGGTAATTGTCAGAATAATTCTAATTCATCTTTAGTTTGCTTGCTTATTGACCCATTAACTTAAGTCTACATTTATTTTAAAATCAACTTTATATTGGTATAATGTATGTATAATACAATTCATACAGTTTAACTGTAAAATCAATGAACTGTGACAAATTTATAGATTCAAATAATAACTACCACACTGATCAAGATATAGGATGTCTTCATCTCATCAGAAATTTCCCTCATGCCTCTTTGCATAGACCCAATTTTTACTCATTAGAAATCAGGTCTGTGTTTAAATAGATGATACTATCTTGGATTCAAAAATCCAGTTCCTGGGTTCCTGCCTGGGGGATGAGGATTGGGGTAGTTGGGAATCATCTGTTATCCTTTTATTTCTGAGTTATCATTTCCTCAGAAAGGCCTTCTCCATCTAAGGGCCTTATTTTTCTCTCTTGTTGCACCTTGTTCTTTCCCTTTGTCCTTTTCACTGCAACTCATAATTCCCTATTTATTTATGTGTGTGCGAGTGTGTGTGTGTGTGTGTGTGTGTGTGTGTGTGTGTGAGAGTGTGTGTTTATTTAATGTCTATACCACTCACTAGACTTGAGACCTTCCAAAATTAGGAATCTTTTTTTTTTTTTTTCCTATTGCTGATTTCTTAATTGATGCCTGCCACTTTCCTGGCACAGGGAGGTGCTCAATAAGTATTTCTGAATACACTAATAAACAGTTAATTAATGTACACAATATTTATTAAGTACCTACTGTAGGCAGGTGGACTGCATTATACTGGAGATCTAAGGGTGAAAAAGAATTTTAATAAGCAGGCCCTACTTACATTGAATCCACAATTATGCATCTATAAAACAACACCTCAGCTTTTCCCATGTTAGTCATTATTATCACTATGTTCCCACTGTATGCATGGTACTAAGTGAGGTACTTGATGCATATTAATTTGAGAATATTTCAAAAGTAGCCACAGATAAGCTTAATCTAATACATTTTTAATTATTCAAAGCTTTGTTGCAAAAATGTAAATTTGGGAATCAAATACAAAATTCTATAGTGAGTTATTTTCTATTAACTCAGAGCAGAATATCAACACAATAGAATGATTGCAACTGTTTTCAACGATAAAATGTGGATTTGACTATTAGAATTTCAATGAGCAGTTTAACAAGTTATGATTTTTTTTCAACTCTACCTAGAGGGTATACTCACCCCAAGGGTGAAACTGAATCATGTTGAGGGAGAATCTATCATTAGGGCCCATCTTAATTCTTAAGACAACTTTGTGAGAAAGATATCTGAGTGGTGAGTCTCAGAAAAAGTCTCTTAGAATAAAACCTTGTCTGAAATAAAGCAGCCAGCAAGTAGCCGAGTTAACACTTGAACTCAAGACAATCTACTCCAATGTTTACCTTCTTCTAATGAGTATTTCTAATATCCGTGCTGCACCTACTACGTAGGAGGCGCTCTTCTAGGCCCTGGGGACACCACGATGAACAAAGCACAAACATTGCCCTCAGGGAGCTCACAACCTAGAGCATAGCATAAGAAATCTGATATTTACTGATATTTGGTGGAGCAAACTTTCTCTCTGTTAGATCATGAAGTCCTTACGGTACCCTGGGAATTCAGCAGGGCAAATCACATTATCCTCTTTTCATAGACAAGGAAACTGAAGCTGAACAGCCAGGACTGGAGCCTACATCTTCTGGCTCAAACCTGATGTTTTGCTGATTGCCAAATCAATGAAGAGTCCAAATTTTATCCTTAACATGGAAAACATGGTGATCATACTAACAGCAATAGAATGAAATACAAGGCAAGACCAACCATTTATCCTTAAGACGGGAAGGAGTGGTGGTTAGTAACAAAAGGCAGATAAATAGCTATAGAGTGGAATGCCAAGCAAGATTGATTGTCAGATGCTAATATGGAGCCTTACCACGTGGAACACAGCCTGATTTCCATCTTCCAGCAACTTCCATCCCTCTGCTCGTTGGCTTTATTTGGAGATTGTTGGGCCCGTGTAGCTGGCAGGACTAATGGGAGTTGGTATATACATATTCTTTGCCCCTTAGGTGGATAACTCTGAGAGAAGTCTTCCCATGCTGGCTGCCAGAGTTCAGCTCACCAGAATTCAGCTCCAGTTACCAGGAAGGCTAAGTTGGTTGAGGTCACATCCTTTACTGCCTCCTTTCTATTCCTTGTCTCACTCCTCACCAGTGATTCTTAGGGTTAACTCCCGAATATATTACCTTTGCACCAGTCTCTCTCTGGGGGAACCAAGACTAAGATATCAATTGATTCACCAAAGTGAGGGCACCCAGCCATTAGCCTTAGAATCAATGGAGTATCAAAGCCATATTGACAAATCCAAAAATCTCTTGGAGTGTTTCATTCTGCATAGAGTTGATGAATTTTCACTTTAAGGAATTCACTGCAATATTCTCTAATTCTGAATGCTGTCAGGGATATGAAATGTAGTTTCTGCTTACAAATTAAATAGCGATTGACTCCTCCATCACCAAAACAGATCACAGGGAAGATTCCTGCCCTTTCTTTTTTCCCCACTGATGCTACCGCCATTGTTTTCTCTCTCTCCTCCACCTCTTCCTTCCCACCTTCCTGCCTCCATCCATGACTTCCTCTCTCATCTTATCCCCTCCTTCCTTTCATCATACAGCATGTATAATCTTACCTAAATCATAGCCTTTTTGAAAAGAGACATTTCTTTAGTTAAGAAGGCAGGCAGATACAGGGTAACTGATTAATATCACCTTTCCTCCCTTGATATCTTTTGTTTTCTAAACCTCAGAAGATTTACGGAGGTAGGTAGAGGTACTAAGTAAGAAAAAAAAAATTATTTCTAGGTCCTGAGCTGTACCTAAAGCTCTTTTTTATTACCCAATGCAATACACATAGATTCTTATTAAGAAAGAAAAGCCTCTGTGAAGGAAATAATCCATTTCATTTTCCAAATGAGCACGGCATAGCTAAAAGAAAGAACAGAATTAACAATAGAATTCTCAGCCCAAACCCCTTGTCATTTCCTTTAGTAAAATGAACACATGTTGAGAATGTATTAATTTCATTACAAGGTAGAAGAACTAAACTCATCCCATCTTTTTGTATTTAACTCCCATTTGGCATGAGGCTATTGCTATCTCCTTCATTAAATTATCAGAGCTCAAACAACCACCTATCTTGGCACTTGGGAACAGACAGACTTTCTTATTTTATTAAAACACATAGAATCATTGACACAGGAAACAATATTAACATGTACTTCATAAAGGTTCTGCTGGCAAGTCAGTCCCAGCCTGTCATCACAACGGATAACTGTCCACACTTGAAGCAAACAGATGAGAGCCCTTTCATTCTACTCCCTAAAGTAAGCTCTATCGTCACAAACTAAACTAGGTCAATTATGTGCTCATAAGAAATAAAGGCGATAACAAAAGTAAAATATGTAAATAATTTATTAATGGCAAACTTTATTCAAGAAGTTCAATGTGAGGTGTATTGGAAAATTCACTTTCTTAATTGTGATATTACTCCAAATTGGCATTATTTCTCTTTTCAATGTCAATATATTAGATGTTTACAAGAAAGAATAGGTACTCATTGCCAAGAACGTGGATATTGTCGTGTGAAGTATATTTCAAAAGGATTTCAACTGTGATATTGAAGTAAAAGCCAAAGATATTGAAGTAAAGCCATCTCTACAATAACCGAAGTGAAACAATATTTGGGTTCTTGCTGCTCGGAGTGGGAAGCCTGGTCCCCTTCATGTACATCATTATGGCAGGATTCATACCAAGACAATGGACAAAACTGGCACATGGCTCTGGCTCAGTGGTAGGTGACTCAGAGTATCATTTATATATGTATAAAAAAACACAAAATGACATGTTATGGCACACTCCACTTCTGATACTAATTTCTCTATTGTTACTGTAGCCAGTAGACTAGGCTACAGTAAAAAAAACCAAAAAAAAAAAAAAAAAAACACTTGAAGTTATAATAAACTCAATGAGATAAAAAAATTTTTCTGCAAAAAAGTAACCACATAGATACGGGGTAAAGTTGAATGCAAAAATTGTATGACTTCTTGAGATAAAACATTAGCATTCAGATAAGTTTTACGATTGCAGGTTGTCCATTTTGGATTTGGTCCAGACCTCTGTAGGGCAAGTTCACTGCTCCTGCACTAAGGATGCTTTTTTGGAAAATCCTGAAAAGCACTTATTAAGCTTGGTTATTAGTGGTTGTAGGAATTCCAGCAAACCTTTCCTCTTTGCACATAAAAATTAATATTAGACCTTAAATTTGGCCCTTTGGTCTTTGATATGTAGATTCATTTGGTAAAGCCAGAAATGTGCCCTGCATCAATTTCCTATCAGTTTGTCTCAGTCAAAAAAATGTATTAAAAATTAGAATGTTCATTGGGCAGCAGGAGACTGAGGAAAGGGTCAGTTGACCACCATAATTCACACTGAGCCCTTGGTAACATGACAGAAAACTGAGGATCCCATCTGACTAGGTATACGGCGCTTCACTTCTGAGACTCCATTTCCTCTCTGAAAAATGTGGTAGACTATTTATTCAACAGACACTTACATAGAAATTACTGCATGCCAAGTGCCGCTCCAAGCACTTTGCATGTATTGACTCATTTAATCTTATCACACAGGTCTTGAGTTCTAAGTGCCATGAATAATGTGCAAAGTAAATCCAAGTAAGGAAAGAGAGATAGATGAGAGTGGACTATTCTAAAGAGTCTGGTCATGATATGTTATTATTTTATTTAATATTTTATATGATATATTTGGAGTTGACTACATAAGAAGTGACATTTGAATAGTTCTGACTAAATCAAAGGGCCATCCATGTAACTGTCTGCAAGAGCAATGTTTCAAGCAGACAGACCACCAAGTGCAGAGGCTCAGAGATGAAAATATGCTTGAGGCGTAGAGAACTAGCAAGCTGGTCAGCTTCCCAGAGAGGAGCTAGCAGAGAGACCAGCTAGCAGAGACTACAGGAGTAGGAGGGGAGATGAGAGAGGAAAAGAGTTTGGGCTTACTTTATAGTTGGTGGAAGCAAAATGATTTGCCATCCTTCCCAGCTGATTCTGCAAGTACTTTTCTAATCTAGCCTACTCCTGGATGCTTACATATATGCATTTGAAATAGTGTACAGGCAGCTCAATCCTGGGCAAAATAAATCATGATGGAAGAGTGGGAGACATAGAAGTAGGGAAGAAAGACAGGAAAGAGAGGCAATCTGATTACTTCACTAGCTTGCTTAAAATTCAACAAACTTGTGGTCTATAATGGGAGGCAGTGCTGAGTGACTGTTGGGTAAGACCACCATTTGTCTTTGGAAACAGACAGCCTGGGTTCAGATCTGGTCAGTAACGCACGGGGAGACCTTGGACACATCGTTTATCCCCTTTAACTTTTAGTTTCTTCATATGAATATACACCCTCCATTTTTAAACAATGCCCTGAGCCTATTATCTTTGTTTACACATTTTTTCTTGGGAATGTGTCCCTCCAGCAACCTCATCAGTACATCCTTCTTCACAAGCCCAGACTTAATTTTCTAAGAAGAATTCTACCTTTTGGCATCTAGTGAGTCTTTATAATGTACATAATTCATACTAACTACTATGGAAGAGGCAGCAAAGGAAGAATAGGAGGCATCTCCTTCAAGATCTTCTTGGGAGGGTAAAATATATGAAAATAAAAACTTTACATCTGTGTGATACAGAATATAAGTATAACATAGAAGACATTACCATATTACCTAGCTTAAACCACAGTAACATAATACACTTCATTACTTAAAACAGCTTCAGCACTTAACAGATATGATCTATAGTATATTCTATGTGCTAGCTCATGTTGTCTTTAACCATTTTTCCCCCTAAAAAACAGAACAGATAAAATGTATAAATTTTAATTTGTGACAAAACTGGATTCCAGTCCCGGCTCCAAGGTCATTTCTTCTGGTAGGCACTAATGTGAACACCAAGGTCAAAAGGTATCTTAAGACCAGAAAAAAATGGCTCCAATATAAAAAATTAAAAGTAATATGTATGTAATTCAGTTTTTCCAAAATGTATTATGCTGACCTATATAAGAGTTAACTTTGATACTCATAAAAATTATTATACCCAAAAATAAATTTGGCAATAATTCCTAAGTATATCCAGTATCTGTGAGAAATCACAACCAATCATAAACTGAGTGTAGTATTTGTAACTAAATAATTTTTAAAAAAAACTTGAAAAAAATTTTAAAATTTTTATAGGAAAAATGATATTTAATCTGAGATGTGAATGCATTTTAATTTACGTACTTATAATGTGGACAGGCCTTTCAAAATGAAGAGTGTTAAGATCTGTTATATCTTAAAGCAGCTCTACATGGCTCTACCACTTGTTCACTGGTGAACTTGGAGGCGTCACTTAACTTCTCTGACCTTCTTACTACACAGTGGAAATAGAATATATGCCTTGTTAAATTATTATGAAAAATAGAAAAAAGACATGCAAATAACCTGAAATTTTGCCTGACACCCAGCAGGCCACTCAATAACTGGTTGCTATTTTTATTATTATCATCATCATCAACATCATCATCATCTATGTCTATTTAAAATGTATTTACTTCATGGTACGCATAAAAGCTCTCATCTCATCAAACGCCATAACCTTTGTACTCCTTCATAGCACGGAGTGCTGTTACACATGTACTCACTCCAATAGGCTTTAATAAATGCCATTTAAATCGAGTGACAAAAGTTATAAATTGAGAAAAATAGAAAATCATTGTTGGAGTTAAATTTGCATGTTAAAAGAATGCTGCTCTAAATGCAGGTTGAGGGCTGAGAAGGAAAAGGTCAAGTGTTATGATTATTCACAAAGGCTGGCCAGGAGCTGGAAGGGGATTATTTACATGGACCATGTTATGTGGAGGTCAGACTATTGAATCTATAGCTTATTACAGGATAAGTGATATATACAGGGACTGTGTTATCTAGCTCATTCGTACTTGGATTTAGAAGGTGTTTAATAAATGGGTCAGTTTTATCAGTTGCAAAGTGCTAGCGGTACTTTAATATCCAAATCCAGACATTTTACTTTCTAGTACAAGTTTAGCAGAAATTCTTTTCTTAATCCTGTTATAAATAAATCTTTCTGTAGTCATTTCCTTTCTTCTGTTCTTTTTTCCAGAAATCTTGCTTAGATAATTTGGAGTAAGAACTGTCTTAGGTATAGTTTGGCTAAAAGGTAACGAAAGGTAATTTGCTAACAGGGATTAAAATCTATTCAGAAAAGAATTAAGCTATAAAGGTAGAAAGAAAATGTAGTGTTTTGAATATGCAACTGGGGCCAATAGACTATTATAAATCTCCGAGCAAGCTGAGAAGAAGCAGAAATCCACGCTGTCAGTTTGTTAGAACAGGTAAGAAGATGAGTGAGGGCCAGATTGAGAGAGAGAAGGCCTAAGGAGAGGCTACATACCTTGAATAATTCTCTGCTTCTACAACCTGAGGTTTTTTAATATCTTTATTCATTTAGGAAATTTCCTTTTTGAAGGAAGCATGCAAACGATATCTAGGAGATTCATTAAGTTAAGTATTTCAAGAACTATCACTTCCAATGTTCTGATGATCAGATCATGGTGATATTACTTGTAAACCTCCTCTCTCAAATTCAAATTCCCTAAAGCACAAAATTCAAGAAAACTCTAATTCCATCTCAGTTCTTTCAGTCATGGTCCAGCATTCAAAGTAGCAATCATAGAGATACTCCTGCCCTTGTACAAGAAGTGGGATAATTATTGTTCAAAGGCATTTGCCTGAACTTTGGAGAGCTTGGTAGCATCTTCTCACCTCCTTCATTGTCAACAGGATTAGTTCGTTCAGATATCCTACTCAAGAAGAGCCTGTGTCAAAGCAAATTTCCGAAGACTGGACCCCGAACAGTGACTACATATGTATTCTTCTGCAAAGATGAGGAGCCCAAGAAGATAGACACATAAACTGGACAGCCTTTCTGCTGGAAACTTGGGCAATATAGAGCAATAGTCTTAGATGTTCACATAACATTTAACCAAAGTAAAATTCTAGGAATTTATCCTAGAGAAATAATTTTAAAAATGTGTGCACATTTTTTATCACATTAATTATGAAAGTGAGAAACTGGAAAGAATGTAAATATCAACAGTGGTAGGCTGGTTAAATAAATTATGGCTGACTTATAGACTTTCATAATGAAATATAATGCAATTAATAAAAGAAAAATTCCCATAACTGTTGAGAAAAATTACAAATAGAAATATGGGGAAAAACATGATTAGAAAACTTCATTAAAGATGAAAGATACCAATGACCAGAAAACATTAATAAGTGTTTAGCTTCAGAGTAATCGAAGAAATGCACATTGAAACCATAAGTGATATCATTTCCACCCCAATATTGACAATGTTATACTAAAGGGTTAGTGTTACTTGTGATGGTCAGGAAAGGTTTCTGACTGGAGCTGGCCCAGAATATTATAGAGTTCACAGGAAGGCAGAGTGGGGAATTATGCTAATTAGCATGCTAAATTATGGAAACTGACCTAAAGGCACTTAAGATTCACTCCATTTTCTAAGTATCTAAGATACTTCTTTAGATATATTTGCAGTGGGAATGTTTTAAAAATAATCTCTGTAATGAACATATTAATGGTATCTATTGAAGAATCATTAATATGAGTAATGATTTAACCAGTACCATACCTGGATTAGAACTTAGTTTATAAAATTGAAACAAGTGGTCTATGGCTCAACAAAAAGCAGTAAGTTTAATTGTGCGGCCTTATTTTGTTGGAAGTGAGTAGTAGTGGCAGGTCCATCTATGTGGACACAACAGCTGGACTGCAGAATGCGATGGGGGCAGCTAAAACAGAGTGGCTCTATTGTAACCCTTTGGCAGCAGAAAGACCAACCTAAGATATAATCATATCTTTGAATGACAGTTTATACTGGGAAGATAATTTATTTGGAGTCAGAAGACCTAGGTCCAAATGCCAGCTCTTTCTTTTATTGTCTGTGAGAGCTTACAAAAATCATGAATTTTCCTGAATTTCAGTTACAGTGGTGTGCAGAAACTGGCTGTGGGAACCAATCATGAATACCTCCTCCCAGTCCCCTGTTCAGTGATGTTACATTAGTCGCTTGAAATTAAGCATTCTGAAAAATAAATTAGGCCAAAATATGATAGCAATTAAATTTTAGGCAGAACTGCAAATAATATAAAAGATATCTTTTGTTTAATGTTCTAGAAAGGTCAGATGAGATCTTTTGAAATCACTTTTCCCTTTCTATTTCTTTCATTGATATTGAATCAAAGTGCCTGCTCTTACCAATAAAATAAATACATAGAAATGTGTTTGCATTATGAACAATCAGATATACAATATTTATACATGAAAAGATACAATGTAATATTGGGGAATTTTATAAATAATTCTGTATGTAAAGGGCATGTAGTGACAAATTAAGACTGTAAAGTGTTCTTTAAACAGATAAAACATGGTGAGGTTCAAAGGGGAAGACAAGTTTTTTGGCACTCTAGGGACCAAGGGCCTCACTAGAGCAGCATAAGTAATTCTAAAACCCCACCCGGAGGGAGATGTAAGAGGGAGGAGATATGGGGACATATGTATATGTATAGCTGATTCACTTTGTTATACAGCAGAAACTAACACACCATTGTAAAGCAATTATACTCCAATAAAGATGTTAAAATAAAATAAAATAAAATAAAACCCCACCCACGTGGATGGAGTCAGTGTCATAATGCAGCCTGGGACCGCCACCTTGTCTATTTTCTCATTTTATGAGCACTTATAACTGCACAATAAAAGAAAAAAAAAAACAACTTGATATCAGCATTATAAAATGCCGACCAAATTCTATTTCATTTATTTATAATTCTTTCTCCCCCCTCCCCATTTATTAAAAAAAAAGAAAGTATGTGAAAAGAGGGATAGTTACAGGACAACTTCACATTATATATAAATATAATGCAGTGCAGAAGATAAAACATTTTTTTAAAAAGTAGATTAGAAAGTATTGAAATCATCAAGGTATCAAAAAATAGTAAATGATAAGTGCAACAAAAATCATCATCATTGCTGATTTTACAAATTTTTGTTATGAACAACCTTACCAGTAAATCCCTCGACTTCCTTCCTCTCATCCTCCCTGCCCCTCTTCTTCCTCCCTGCTCTCTCTGTTCCTCCATTCCCTCCTCCTTTCTTTCTTTTCCCCTTAGGTCCTTGCTCTCCTCCACTCTCCCCTCCAACCCATCATCTCTGTTTAGTTCAGAATCACCTTTATAAGGGTTCCTTTAAGTCACAGATGTGATTATAACACTCTTGATTGAAAGTGTTATAACATACACAGTAAGAGCCAATACTCTCCCAACTATATCCCAGGCTACGTTTCCTGCCACACTTCTCCCCTCTTCTTTCTCAGTGTACACTGAACTTCAGCAACAAATGGGCAAGAGAGTTCCCACATGTCTTACACTTCCAGCCTCCAGTGAAAAGAAGGCAGGGCATATAGTAGATAGAACACGGCTTTGGCAAAAATTCATATCTGGTCTCTAGCACTTAGCAGTTGCAGTATGAAGGGGAACATTTTTTTAATGCCTCAGATTGTTAATGTATAAAATAGAGATGTTACCCTCCCTAAGATAATTGTGAGAAATAAATGAGATGGCATATGTGAACTGTCTATTAAGATATCATTGAGGGCTTCCCTGGTGGCGCAGTGGTTGAGAATCTGCCTGCTAATGCAGGGCACACGGGTTCGAGCCCTGGTCTGGGAAGATCCCACATGCCGCGGAGCAACTAAGCCCGTGAGCCACAACTACTGAGCCTGAGCCTGCGCGTCTGGAGCCTGTGCCCCGCAACGGGAGGGGCCGCGATAGTGAAAGGCCCGCGCACCGCGATGAAGAGCGGTCCCCGCTTGCCGCAACTAGAGAAAGCCCTCGCACGAACCGAAGACCCAACGCAGCCATAAATAAATAAATAAATAAATAAATAAATAAATAAATAAATAAATAAATAAAAAAGATATCATTGATAATTTGTTAACTTTAGTGATGATAAAAACGATCACCCCCTTTGCCTCTCCGGATCTGCTCCTTCCTTTCCCTATTGGATCTATATCCCAGGAGGCTGCCATTCATGGACTTAATCAATGGTCTCCTTTCCTTCTGGCTTCCTGTTGGATCAGGCCAAATGGAAGTTCCTGCAGGAGATGGATTAGAGAGAGGAGAGGGACCTGGGAGTATTTATCCCCAGTGCTCCCTCCCTGCTACCCTGAAGGGTAACATTACTCCACCAAAAGCTACAGCTCCTATAAAGCAGCCCACTTTCATGGCTATAGCTATCCTCTCCAACATCTGAGAGCTCCCTCTGTTATTTGCTTCTGGCTAAGAGTAGTACCTCACATCATCTGAGCACCTCCTGTCCTACCAGGATTCTGACTGATACATAATGATGATGGTGTTGTTTTGGCCTAAAATGCCATTATTTAACCTATTCTAAACAAATTGATGCCCTACCTCATCTTTAAAGAATAACAAAAATGCCTTATTTTGAAGAATTATTCCCAAAGTGCCCCTCTTTTATAAAAAGAAAAAAGAGTGATCGTAAGTCTTCTTCTGGAATACCAAAGCAATATGCTTGTATTTTAATCTATTTTGGCAAGTAGCAGAGTTTGCATAATAGTGATCTGGTTCTTGCCTATAAAACTGTGAGCCTTTTGGAGATCAGGGACTGGGTATTACTCAATTTTACACCCTCTAAGTACTTGACACAGTGATTCACACATAGAGTGTGGAGGTAAGACTTTTTAAATTAAATTGAACATTTTTCTGGGCATGAGAAAAGCTAGGGGCTTTTCTTCCCCTAGCTCTTTATAGTAGAGATTAATTTACTCTTCCTGCTTTCTCTAATTATCTCTCTGATAATCGTTTTACCTAGATTTGTATATAGAGAGAGATAGACAGACAGACAGACAAAGGAGAGTCCAGAAGCTGACCTAGGGCCAACATCTTTCCTCCTTAATGAACAAGTGAATATGTGGGACAGTCATGTAGGAATAACTTTTTTCTTGCTGATAAACATTCATAATTTTTGCCCACCACATCTCTAAAGAAGTGCTCATATTATTCAATATACTTTTCCCATAGTATCTTTTTTTCTCTTTCAGCCCATGATAATAACTGAACTTTCTTTCATTGTTTGATTATTCATCCTATTTTGTATCACAAAGGAATACATATATTCTCCAAACAATCTGTGGTAGGAATTTAAAGGACAAATCAGCTCACTTATTTATTAACTTACATATACATATTTTTTAAATTATCAAGCCTAACAGGTACTCTATTTTAAATATTTCAAAACTAGAAGTCTCATAGATTTTATTTCCTCTAAATTGTGTTACTGAAAAAGACTATTCAAAGTGTCAAGAACAAATTCCCACAATGTATTATTTTACATTTGTCTGTCACAGCAAAATGAATGCAACTATATTTAAAAGAAAAAAAAAAAGGGATATTAAGTATGAGGACCAATACCACTACCTTGTTGAGTTATTTCAAACTTGGCTTGAGAAGCTAAATGTTGCCATCTCGGGATGCATAATTAGAAAGGACCTGATTCTTTTGACAAATACTCCAGGGGTATATTTTTCATCTGAGTGCCGGCATTCAGGTTAAACTTTGACAATCAGCTCTTTATCATAATCTCACTTTGTGTATTGACATTTTGCCACTGTAAATATGACAAGGTTGAATCATTTCATCCACAGTGACTTGCAGTGACATCTGGAGTACAAAGTTATAGCTGTTGAAATGTATACAGGAACATAACTGTTAATACAAGAAGTTGAGCTGCTCTTGTTTTCATTGCAAAATTCCAGGAGGACCACACCTTTCACTTTGGCATAGGAACCCTTGAATTGAGGAATTTCATATGGAGCCAGTCAGAGGACACTGAATTTTCAATTAGATGAAGAGATTAACTCCAAGAGGAGGAATGTGCCTTTGTCTTCAGGAGGCATACAAAGGTCCTTCAAAACAAATCCCTGCCTAAGAACATTATACAGAAGCTCTTGATTACGTTCGTCAGTATTTTAATACTGTACAAGCTTAAACCTTTCTAAGGACACCAATGTATATTGAAGTAAGTTGCATTTTCATTTAAGCTATTTTATTTTTTTATTCTCCCTTGGGCTTTAGAAAAACTGCATTGTTTTCAACATTGTTATATTAATAGGTATCCCCTTAATTGAAATACAAGTTAGTCCTTCAAAAAGAGTGATCCTTCTGAAACATCTATTGTATTTAACTCTAAAGCTATGTGTCCTTTCTTGTTTTCTCTGGGGAATTTAGGGCTATCACCTCCACCTGCAGGTCTCACTGTCACCTCTAACTCAATTTAAGTCATTATTTCTAGTACTACACTCACGAACTCCTTCACTGTACTAGATTTTCCTCTTAAGAACTGAAAATCTAGATGCAGCAAAAGCAGTTCTAAGAGGGAAGTTTATAGCCATACAATCCTAACCCAAGAAACAAGAAACATCTCAAATAAACAACCTAACCTTACACCTAAAGCAATTAGAGAAAGAAGAAGAAAAACCCCCAAAGTTAGCAGAAGGAAAGAAATCATAAAGATTAGATCAGAAATAAATGAAAAAGAAATGAAGAAAACAATAGCAAAGATCAATAAAACTAAAAGCTGGTTCTTTGAGAAGAAAAACAAAATTGATAAACCATTAGCCAGACTTACCAAGAAAAAAAGGGAGAAGACTCAAATCAATAGAATTAGAAATGAAAAAGGAGAAGTAACAACTGATACTGCAGAAATACAAAGGATCATGAGAGATTACTACAAGCAACTCTATGCCAAAAAAATGGACAACCTGGAAGAAATGGAAAAATTCTTAGAAAAGCACAAACTTCCGAGACTGAACCAGGAAGAAATAGAAAATATGAACAGAACAATCACAAGCACTGAAATTGAGACTGTGATTAAAAATCTTCCAACAAACAAAAGCCCAGGACCAGACGGCTTCACAGGTGAATTCTATCAAACATTTAGAGAAGAGCTAACATCTGTTCTTCTCAAACTCTTCCAAGATATAGCAGAGGGAGGAACACTCTCAAACTCATTCTATGAGGCCACCATCACCCTTATACCAAAATGAGACAAAGATACTACAAAAAAAATTACAGACCAATATCACTGATGAACATAGATGCAAAAATCCTCAACAAAATACTAGCAAACAGAATCCAACAGCAGGATCATACATCATGATCAAGTGGGCTTTATTCCAGGAATGCAAGGATTCTTCAATATATGCAAAGCAAACAATGTGATAAACCATACTAACAAATTGAAGGAGAAAAACCTATGATCATCTCAATAGATGCAGAAAAAGCTTTTGACAAAATTCAACACCCATTGATGATAAAAATCCTCCAGAAAGTAGGCATACAGGGAACTTACCCCAAGATAATAAAGGCCATATATGACAAACCCACAGCCAACATCGTTCTCAGTGGTGAAAAACAGAAACCATTTCCTCTAAGATCAGGAACAAGACAAGGTGGTCCGCTCTCACCACTATTATTCAACATAATTTTGGAAGTTTAAGCCACAGCAATCAGAGAAGAAAAAGAAATAAAAGGAATCCAAATTGGAAAAGAAGAAGTAAAGCTGTCACTGTTTGCAGATGACATGATATTATACACAGAGAATCCTAAAGAGGCTACCAGAAAACCACTAGAGCTAATCAATGAATTTGGTAAAGTAGCAGGATACAAAATTAATGCACAGAAATCCCTTGCATTCCTATACACTAATGATGAAAAATCTGAAAGAGAAATTAGGAAACACTCCCATTTACCATTGCAACAAAAAGAATAAAATACCTAGGAATAAACCTACCTAAGGAGACAGAAGATGTGTATGCAGAAAACTATAAGACACTGATGAAAGAAATTAAAGATGATACAAACAGATGGAGAGATATACCATGTTCTTGGATTGGAAGAATCAACCTTGTGAAAATGACTATACTACCCAAAGCAGTCCACAGATTCAAAGCAATACCTATCAAACTACCAATGGCATTTTTCACAGAACTAGAACAAAAAATTTCACAATTTGTATGGAAACACAAAAGACCCCGAATAGCCAAAGCAATCTTGAGTAAGAAAAAAGGAGTTGGAGGAATCAGGCTCCTGGATTTCAGAGTATACTACAAAGCTACAGTAAACAAGACAGTAATGGGAGTGCCAGAAAAACAGAAATACAGATCAGTGGAACAGGATAGAAAGCCCAGAGATAAACCCATGCAAATATGGTCACCTATGTTTTGATAAAGGAGGAAAGAATATACAATGGAGAAAAGACAGCCTCTTCAATAAGTGGTGCTGGGAAAACTGGACAGCTACATGTAGAAGAATGAAATTAGAACACTCCCTAATACCATACATAAAAATAAACTCAAAATGGATTAAAGACATAAATGTAAGGCCAGACACTATCAAACTCTTAGAGGAAAACATAGGCAGAACACTCTATGACATAAATCAAAGCAAGATCCTTTTTGACCCACCTCCTAGAGAAATGGAAATCGAAACAAAAATAAACAAATGGGACCTAATGAAACGTAAAAGCTTTTGCACAGAAAAGTAAACCCTAAACAAGACGAAAAGACAACCCTCAGAATGGGAGAAAGTATTTGCAAATGAAGCAACTGACAAAGGATTAATCTCCAAAATTTACAAACAGCTCATTCAGCTCAATATCAATAGAACAAACAACCCAATCCAAAAATGGGCAGAAGACCTAAATAGACATTTCTTCAAAGAAGATATACAGAGTGCCAACAAACACGTGAAAGGATGCTCAGAATCACTAATCATTAGAGAAATGTAAATCCAAAAAACTACAGTGAGGTATCACCTCACACCAATTAGAATGGCCATCAACAAAAAACCTACAAACAATAAATGTTGGAGAGAGTGTGGAGAAAAGGGAACCCTCTTGCACTGTTGGTGGGAATGTAAATTGATACAGCCACTATGGAGAACAGTATGGAGGTTCCTCAAAAAAGTAAAAATAGAACTACCATATGACCCAGTAATCCCACTATTGGGCATATATCCTGAGAAAACCATAATTCAAAAAGAGTCATGTACCAAAATATTCATTGCAGCTCTATTTACAATAGCCAGGACATGGAAGCAACCTAAGTGTCCATCAACAGATGAATGGATAAAGAAGATGTGGCACATATATATAATGGAATATTACTCAGCCATAACAAGAAACGAAATTGAGTTATTTGTAGTATGGTGGATGGACCTAGAGTCTGTTATACAGAGTGAAGTAAGTCAGAAAGAGAAAAACTAATACCACATGCTAACACATATATATGGAACCTAAAAAAAAAAAAAAAAAAAAAAAAAAAGGTTCTCAAGAACCTAGGGGCAGGACAGGAATAAAGACACAGACGTCTTTAAGACGTCCAGAGAATGGACTTGAGGACACCGGGAGGCGGAAGGGTAAGCTGGGATGAAGTGAGAGTGTGGCACAGACATATATACACTACCAAATGTAAAATAGATAGCTAGTGGGAAACAGCTGCATGCCACAGGGAGATCAGCTCGGTGCTTCGTGACCACCTAGAGGGGTGGGATAGGGAGGGTGGGAGGGAGATGCAAGAGGGAGGAGATAAGGGGATATATGTATATGTACAGCTGACTCAATTTGTTATAAAGCAGAAACTGACACACCATTGAAAAGCAATTATATTCCAATAAAGATGTAAAAAAAAATGAATTGAAAATCTATGAGATTTATCTCTATCACAATTAGCTTTGCAGCGTTGACCGCATAGAAGAAACACAACCTCTCTCTCCCATTCAAGAAAGAAAAGGGTAAAAATAAAGTATATCTACTGCATCATTATGCTTGTTTTAAATATCCATGGAAAGCAGTTTTAGAGAAAATTATTTTTAGAATACAAGATATTTCTCTTTCTATCAAGTTTTCAGCCATTGGCTTCAGGATGTTTCAGACTCCTTCTCCTGTCCCTTCCTACATCCCTATCAATATTTAAGTCTCTCTCGTTTTGTTATATGATCTCTCTTTCATCTTTCCATTTCATTTTTTATTTCACCAACAATGTGGAGATTAAAGGTCAGCTCATTCCTTTACTCATTTAACCTAAAAGAATTTATTAAATGACTGCTATTGGCAAAGGATCATGGTACTTTAATTTCTAATATGCCAACAGCTTTCTAATTATTCTCTGTGGCTCTAGTTCCTTCTGCACTTGCAGTGCATTAAAATGACTTATCTTTTTTATCTCTTTGTTTCCAGAATTTCAGTGATATACCATCGCCCATCAGTTCTGATTTACATTTAAGATTTCTAGTATATAAATTAGACTTCTACTACCTACCTGTCCAACTCTGCCTTCCATAATTGCCAAATATACTTAATCTATGATCATTTCTAGCCAGGTATATTAGCTTGCTATTCTCTGTGTGCACTCTCTATTTCCTTACCTCTGAACAATAAAGCCATACTTTCAAATCAATTAAAACAACAGGTGAAAACAACACTCCCTATTCTGTCTTCACCCTGGTTCTTACTCTTCTATACTTTAAGAAAATTTGATTTATTATTTCTCCACAAACACGAGGCTATCTGCAGCATACCCCAAGCAAATTTTTCTTCTTGTTATGTCCTATTTATTCTTTAAGGTTTAAATTAAATATACAACCAGGATAAACATGCTTGCAAATAAAAAGGCATTAAGAAGGAGCTATTTTAATCCTTTCTTCCTAACAACATCTGTCTAGGTGAAAGATACCCGACTGGCCAGAACTCTGTTAAATAATGTCTTTCCAACTTCATTGTTCTATTGAAACTTGGCTTGTGGAGTTCATGATGGCTCTACAGTCCAGCCAATCAGGATTACCACTAGCAACAACCTCAATTAATCTCTTCATCTCTGCACTGAGTGCAGGTTACTCAATTAATCCCCAGTTACAGGGGCTAAGTATTATAAGCAAGAGGATATGGTACTTACCACATTTTTTGTTTCTAGGGACATGTATATGTGTGTATACACACACATATGTGTGTGTATATATATATGTTTATATATTTTTATTCTAAAATGTGTTTATTATGGTTTGTAATGATTTATAAACTATCAAGATAAGATAAATAGTAAAGAAAGAAGGAAAAAATAAGAGAAGGAAAAAAGAAAGAAAAGAGAAAGAAGGAGGGATAGAAGGAATAAAAATTGAGGCAAAGATTTAAAAAAAGTTAAGAGTCACAGTCAAAGAGAGGTTGTAAAACAAATAACTTATGATATAGAAAATCAATTTCTTTGTAACTCAGCAAGTTGTGGCAGAAAGGGGAAGCACCCATGCATAAAGGTGCTATTCAAAAGTTAGGATTAGTCCTTAATGAATGACTCTATTTGGGGACAGATGATTAAACAGAATTAAAGGCAAGGACTCAGGTTTTGCAACTCACCTATTTCCCTGTGCAAAGACGTGCTCATCAGAGAGAAGAGGTTTCTAGGGCCACAGCACAGCAAACAACTTGAGAAATGAAACTTGGATTTAGTGCCAACACTTGCAAATTTTCTTAAGGGTTCCTGCTAATTTGCAGCGGATAGCTAAACAAGCGTACAAGTGTGAAAGGACACATGCTAGAGGGAAGGGTGGAAGCTGGGAGAGAGGAAGTGGAGAACGGTTCTATTTTAAGAGGATGCTTAATTTCTTTATAATTAACTGTTAGCCTTTTCCTTACATTATTGTTCATTAAATAAGTGGGTGTTTGGGCTTCCCTGGTGGTGCAGTGGATAAGAATCTGCCTGCCAATGCAGGGGACACAGGTTCAATCCCTGGTCCGGGAAGATCCCACATGCTGCAGAGCAGCTAAATCTGTGCACCACAACTACTGAGCCTGCACTCTAGAGCCTGCGAGCCACAACTACTGAGCTGACATGCCACAACTACTGAAGCCCGCGCACCTAGAGCCCGTGCACTGCAACAAGAGAAGCCACCACAATGGGAAGCCCGCGCACCGCAAGGAAGAGTAGCCCCTGCTCACTGCAACTAGAGAAAGTCCGTGAGCAGCAACGAAGACCCAATGCAGCCAAAAATAAATAAATTTATAAATTAAAAAAAATAAAATAAGTGGGTGTTTGAGTTTCACCCATAAACCCATATAGAAGCTAGAACACCATAAGATTCACTCTAATGAAGCCCTCTTAGTTGGCCAAGGCATCCTAACAGAACAACAACTTGTAAAACAACTTGCATTTGAAATAGTGTACAGACAGCCCGAACCTTGATTGGGCAAAATAAATCATGATGGAGTAGTGGGAGACACAGAAGTAGGGAAGAAGAGGGAAGAAAGACAGGAAAGAGAGGCAATCTGATTACTTCACTAGTTTGCTTAAAAATTCAACAGCCTTGTGGTCTATGAAGGGAAGCAGTGCTGAGTGACTGTTGGGTAAGACCAGCATTTGTCTTTGGAAGTAGACAGCCTGGGTTCAGATCTGGTCAGTAACGCATGGGGAGACCTTGGATACATCGTTTATCCCCTTTACTTTTTAGTTTTGTCATATGTACAGCACAGGAATATTATAAATACTTACCTCTATATGGTTGCTGAGATCATTTTATCAAGCACTTTGTACAGTGCCTGGCAAAATCAGAAATACTCAAAACACCTTGAGTATTACCATTCTTATTATTTGGAACATGTACTGGTAGGTTTGGAAAAGCCTTCTTTATAGATGAGGGGACTTGGGCTCAGAGATGTTTTCCAACTTTCTGAAAGTCACCCAAATAGGAAGATGGTCTTTCGTTCCACAGTCCACAGCCCTTGTATATGACAAAAGGGAACAGCCTGCTTTGAAACTCATAAAGAATAAAGAATTTAGAGCATTTGCCTCATGGATGGTGACTGAGTTTCTAACATTTCCTCCAAAAGATTCTGTAAACATTATTAGAAGTTAATTTCATCTTCTTTAATGTCATATCTGCCTCATCACAGAATGAATGACATCAGGAACACAGGACAGGTTTCCAATAATCAGCCCCTCCCTCATACCACCTTAACTCCCACTAGGCACCTGTCAGAAAAATTCTTTTCACATAGGCATTTTTATAGAAATCATGGTTCATGTGTTCAAATTAAAACTTTCTGAGAACAAGCAGGAAAATTTCATGTTGTGTGCCCAGTTACTGATGGTATTTATTTTCTGTGCTTCCATTATGAGATAATTTCCTTCCCCAAGTTTTCACTCAAATGACTTTTACATAGAGTTCAGCCATTTCATCTTTCAGAAAAGCAAGCCAACATAATTTTAATACCCATATCAGCTATCCTTTCGGAAAGAAGAAATCAGACCTATCCCACTCATTTCTTGTGATAGCATGCACATGTGCACAATGTTACAATTCATATTGAACTTCGCTGTTGATAGTGGTGTTCCTGAGTCATTTGAATTGAACCTGATGTGGTTTTCTTGAATAGTGTCAAATGGTTAACCATATTTCCTAGATGATATTCTGATATATAAAATTCAGATTATTAAGAAAGCTTAAAATTCAGATTTCTTATTTCAAACTTGACTCAACAGATGTGCAAGTGTGTGTGTGTGTGTGTGTGTGTGTGTGTGTGTGTATTTTAAAGCCATTGTAAAGGGAAATGGCACTAATGATCACACAGTAAGAGAGCCCAGGATACCATGAACAATAGAGCATGCTGGTACAGTTGTTACCCTCCTCCTAACTGGCCACTAGAATCAGAGCCATCACATGCCAGAGTAGAAGGGACATCAGACTTCATCTGGTCCATGAATTTTATTGTACTAATGGTGAAACTGAGGTCCAGGGAGATGAAAATCATACATTTTGCTATTGAGAGAGAGAGGGAGGGAGAGAGAGAGAGAGAAGGAGAAGAAGAAGAGGAGGAGGAGGAGGAGGAGAAGGAGGAGGAAAGAAGGGAGGAAGGAAGGAAGAAAACATAGAACAGAAAAGGGGTTAGAATTTTTTTCTTTTTTTTAAAGGGAACGCTATTTATTTATTTATTTATTTATTTATTTATTTATGGCTGTGTTGGGTCTTCGTTTCTGTGCGAGGGCCCTCTCTGGTTGCGGCGAGCAGGGGCCACTCTTCATCGCGGTGCACGGGCCTCTCACTGTCGCGGCCTCTCTTGTTGCGGAGCACAAGCTCCAGACGCGCAGGCTCAGTAGTTGTGGCTCATGGGCCTAGTTGCTCCGTGGCATGTGGGATCTTCCCAGACCAGGGCTCGAACCCTTGTCCCCTGCACTGGCAGGCGGACTCTCAAGCACTGCACCACGAGGGAAGCCCCAAGGGGTTAGAATTTGATTCAGCTGTCTTAAAAATTTATCATTTTATTTTATAATATGTATATAATTTAAATTACTAACCAGGCAAGCTAGTAGTCATAAGAACCACTCAGAGTTGAACAGCTGTTTGTTTTATGGGGGTTCCTGATAAAAAAAATAATAGGACACTTCTCATATTAAAATAAAAATGCTGAGAGTCATTAGAAGGACTGCACAGGCCTAAAGATAAGAATATTCCCCCAAAGCAGCTGAAAGGCTATTTAGATTTTTTGCTCAACTAAGAAAACAAGCATACAATAAAAAACAAAAAAGGAGTGTCAGAGCTAAGAGTCCCATGAGATTTCCTATGACTTAAGCCCTGGCATTAACGAGAGCATGAGGCTGCTGCTTCGTGACTGTCAGTGGCTCATTATTTCCAAGACGAAGACCAACAAAATATAGTAGTGGAAAGTTTGTTCTTGACTAGAATCTGTACTTGAAAATTCTGAACAACAAACACAGTAAGTGGAAAATGCATGGCATATGTTTTACGTGCTTTTTCTTGCAGCATAAGCTCTGACAATTTACTCAGGTATCTTGAAATTCCAATTATTTTTTCTTCTGATACAAACCTGAAAAGTCAATTGTTGCACAACAATTTCAACATTTGTCATAGAACACTTTTGAAAATGAGGTAAATGTGCACTGCTTCACAAGTAATTAATTGATGAAACAGGTCTGGTTCTCTTACAAATAGCTTTCCCCTCAGTGTCACATGCAGGACAACCAAAACTGGCTGTGATTCAAGAAGTTGCTAAGAGAGAGTTCACAGACACACACCTCTGAAGGCTGCTAGCTGAGAAAACAAATTCTCAATGCAAGCTGCTTATCTCTAGGAATTTTCTTTTTTTTATTTAAATATGCCAACACATCATTATAAATCAGGTGTTTGAGGAGAGCGTTCTAAAAAAATGTATGAATTTTGTAACTGGCTATGTAGAAACATGCTAAAATATGTTATTTAAAGACCAGACTTTCCTTAATGAACTACATGCTCCTTTTTAGGTTTTATTTCAAAATCTAACAAGGACCCAAAGGGGCAAAAGAATTTTCTCCTTGGCTTCTTTTCCCCAAATTTTTTATTGTGATAAAATACATATAACGTAAAGTTGACCATCTTAAGTATTTTTTAAACCACTTTATTGAAATATGATTGATATGTAAAATGCTGTACATAATAATGTGTACAACAACTCAGTGAGTGTGGGGATAAGTATATACCTGTGAAACCATCACCATCATCAAGACCATAACTTATCCATCACCTCCCAAATATTCCTCCTGCTCCCCTTATTACTCTTGTGTGTGTGTGTGTGTGTGTGTGTGTGTGTGTGTATGTGTGTGTCTGTGTCTGTACATGTGTGTTAAGATTTAACATAAGATCTATCCTCTTAGTAAATTTTAATTACATATTACTATTTTTAAGTGTACAGTTCAGTGATACCAATTAATTCATATTGTTGTGCAAGCATCCCTACCTGCCATCTCCAGAATTTGTTTCATCTTGCAAAAGTGAAACTCTATACATTAAACAACTTCCCATTTTCCCTACTCCAGGGCCGCAGCAACCACCATCCTACTTTTTGTTTCTATGATTTTTATTCCTCTAAGTACGTCATTTAAATGGAATCACATAGAATTTATCTTTTATGATTGGATTAATTCACTTAAGTATAATGTCCTAAAAGTTCATCCATACTGTAACTGTAATTTGTCAGAATTTCCTTCATTTTTAAAGCTGAATAATACTCCATTGTATGTATAAACCAAATTTTGCTTATCCAGTCATCTGTCCGTGGACACATGGGTTGCTTCCATATTTTAGCTATTGTGAATAATGGTGTGATCATGAGTGTTGGGTAGGTCTCTTTGAGACCCTACTTTCAATACTTTTGGGTATATACCCAGAAGTGGAATTGCTGGATTATATGGTAAATCTATTCTCAATTTTTTGAGAAACTGCCATACTGTTCTCCACCGTGGCTGTACCTTTTACATCACCAACAATAGTGCACAGTCTAGTTCTAATGTCTCCATGTCCTCACAAACACTTGTTATTTTGTTTCTCTGATAGTAGCCATCTTAATGGGTGTGAGATGGTATCTCATTATGGATTTGATTTGCATTTATCTAATGATTAGTGACGTTGAGCACCTTTTCATTTGCTCATTGGCCATTTGTATATCTTCTTTGGAGAAATGCCTATCGGGTCCTTTGCCCATTTTTGAATTAGGTTGACTTTTTGTTGTTGAGTTTTAGGAGTATCTATATATTCTGGATAATAATCCCTTATCAGATATGTGATTTGCAATATTTTTTCCCATTCTGTGGCTTGCCTTTTACTCTATTGATAGTAGCCTTTGCTGCACAAATTTTTTTAATTCTCATGAAGTCCAATTTGTGTATTTTTTCTTTTGTTACCTGTGTTTTTTTGTTATATCCAAGAAATCATTGCCAAATCCAATGTTGTGAAGCTTTTGTCCTATGTTTTCTTCTAAGAATTTTGTTTTAGGTCTTACATTTAGGTTCTTGCTCCAACTTGAGTTAATTTTTATATATGGTGTTTGGTAAGGGTCCAACTTCATTCTTCTACATACAGATATACAGTTTTACCAGTGCTGTTTGTGGAAAAAGACTGTTCTTTCCCTATTGATTGGTCTTAGCATCTTTGTCAAAAATCATTTGGCCATATATGCAAGGGGTTGTTTCTGGGGTCTCTATTCTATTCCATCCATATATATGTCTGTTTTTATGCCAGTACCACACTGTTTTGGTTACCACGGTTTGTAGTAAGTTTTGAAATGAGGAAGTGTGAGTCCTCCAACTTTGTTCTTGTTTTTCAACATTGTTTTGGCTATTTGAAGCCCCTTGAATTTTAGGATGAATTTTTAAATTTCTGCAAAATATGCCATTGGGATTTTGATAGGGATTGTACTGAATCTGCTGATTACTTTGAATAGTATTGGCGTTTTAACAATTTTAATTCTAACAGTACATGAACATGGGATGTCTTCATTTTTATCTTCTTTAATTTCTTTTAGGAATGCTTTGTAGTTTTAATTGTATAAGTCTTTCTTCCTTGGTTAAGTTAATTCCTAAGTATTTTATTATTTTTTGATGCTATTATAAATGAAACTGTTTTCTTAATTGGTAAACAGAAATCTCCCAACAAAGGAAAGCCCTGCACCTGATGGCTTCATTGGTGAATTTTCCAAACACTTAAAGAACAACTAGCATCAATCTTCCAAAAAACTGAAAAGAAGGGAACACTTCCTAACACATTCCATGAGTCCAGCCTTTCCCCAATACCAGAGCCAGACAAAGACACTATAAGAAACTATAGACTAATATCCTTTATGAATATCAATGCAAAATCCTCAAGAAAACTGAATTCAGTAGGATATTAAAAGGATTACACACCATGACCAAATGGACTGTATTCCTGGAATTCAAGAATGGTTCAACATATGAAAAAAATCAGTAAAATAATCCACATTGACAGAATGAAGGAAAAACAGATATATGATAATTTCAACTGTTGCAGAAAAGACATTTGACAAATTTAATACCCTTTCATGATAAAAACACTCAACACAGTAGTAATAGAAGAAAATACCTCAGTATAATAAAGGCTATATACAAGAAAACCACCACAAATATCATACTCAAAGATGACAGACTGAAAGTTTTCCTCTAAGATCAGGAAAAAGTCAAGGATGCTCAATTTTGCCTTCCTTTCAACACAGTATTGAATTCTCAGCTAGAGCAATTAGACAAAAAAAGAAAAGAAAAAATAAACATACACACTGGAAAGGAAGAAGTAAATTGTCTCTGCTCATGATTTTCTGTTGATATTTTATATGTAGAAAACCCTAAAGATTCCACAAAAAAACTCTTAGAACTAATAAGTGAATTCAGCTTGAAGTGAATTCAAAGTAGGATACAAAGTCAACATACAAAAAAATCAGTTACATTTCTACATTCTAACAATGAACAATCGAAAAAGGAAATTAAGGAAACAGCTTCTTGGTTTTTTAAGAATTTACGTCAAAAATATATTTGGAGGCAAAAATGAGGAAATAACATCAAAATATGTATTCGAAATTTTGATTTGTCATTTAAAATATAACTTTCATAATAAACTTTTAATTCATTTTTGTTTTTTTCTTAAAATGATAAATATAATAATTTAATTTTAGATATGTTAGGGTTTCTCTGCAATTTAAGCCTCCATTTTATGATTGGAAAGTGACTTGCCCAAATCTTCACAGCTAGGTCTTTATTCATATTCTACGCTACCCACTTCCCTCCCCATGAAATTCATACATACAACTGCATATAAATATAATTGAGGAATAGTGAAAAGAGAACTCTATTAGGCATAAACCCCTTTTCCCTTTAGCCCTCCTTCTCAGTAGTTCTGTGGTAATGGACAAATCATTGCTCTCACTGGGCTTGATTTTCCTTATCCAGAGAAAAAACATAGAGGGGACTCTATTAGTTTCATCTGGCCTGCACAGGTTGCCACAGTGTTTCTCTAGCTATGCCCCACTATGCTGAATAGTTCAGAAGATTACTTCAGGGACAATAATTGAGAACTGGGGGCTCAGATGTGGGTAGGTTTGGGGTGGCAATTACTATGCAGGTAGAGCTTGGACTGCACCTTCTTATTTCCATACACTTCATTGCAGAGGCTAAGTTTATGTCTCTGTTATAAATTGATACTCAATTATAAGATCCATTTGAAGTCAGGATTCTGCCACTGTTGGTTATTATGATGATCAAAAGGACTAGTGCTTTGAACAGAGGCTTTTAAAAACGTAAGAGGTATTAATATTATAATTTAATCAGCATTAACTTAATAATAATTATTTGATTCCAATATTAAACGTGTCTCTTAATAAAGTGGATCACAGAACTGCCTCCTCCAAGACATATATTAGTACTGAATCAGAGTTTCACGTAAGCAAAGGAACATCTTGTCTTTTTTTACACAATATATTTTTCCAAGTGAGGGGAACAGACTCCATAAACTTTTACCCCCCAGTTTCCCATTCTAGACTCCAGCTATCAAAATTAAAAATAATGACTTTCAAAACTATGTTTTGTTTATATTTTGGGGCGGGGGACAGTCCCTGATTTTTTAGAATTTTATTTATGTCTAAGATCCACAAGACTGTTTAGTTAACCCCTATTTATTCTGATCTAGCCCTTGAAGCAGATAGAAACTCATAAAACAACTGATGAGCTGAAACATCTTTTATATATATATTTATATTTATGTGTGTGTGTGCATGAGTGTGTGTTTAAACACACACATTTATAGATAAATATATAGAGATGTTTCAAAATTATTTCCTTTGCCATATTCTTTCTAGCTTTTAAAATCTGCTGCAACTATCTTAGGCAGTTTGGGCTGCTCTAACAATTTACCAGAGGTTGGGTGGTTTAAAAACAAACATTTATTTCTCACAGTTCTGGAAGGTAGAAGTCCAAGATCAGGGTGCCAGCTTGGTCAGGTTCTTAGTTAATGACCAATTTCTGGTTTACAGAGGGCTGTCTTCTTGCTGTGTCTTCACATGGTGGAAAGACTGCTAGCTAGCTCTCTGACTTCTTCTTATAAAGGCACTAATCCTATTCATGAGGGCTCCACCCTCATGATCTAATTACCACCACGCCCCCCAAATCCCACCTCTAAATAGTATCATGTTAGGATTAGGGTTTCAACATATGAATTTGGGGGGCGGGGCACAAATATTCAGTACATTGCAGCAACGAAGGGGCTGGTGTTGGTAATGTTTTTCCAAACCATGAGCTGGTTTAGAATAAGGAGATTAGAGAAAGTGCACCTTAACAATTGTGGATTTGATATTTGCAGTTCTAACTATTTGCTAAAAACCCTGAAAGTCCCTGACATGTAGCAATCTATTAGACTGCTGAATTGGAATCATCTTTTGATGGAGGTGGAGGTGGAAGAGGGTGGGGGCATCCCTGATGCATGGCAGTGAGCCATTTATTAATGAGTGAACCAAGGTGACTGCACTACAGCCTGATCTCTGCTCAGCCTCACTGTTTTGTGGGGTTTGCCAGAGAAATGATGCATGCTTATCTCTGAGAAAGTGATGGGTTTACGCCAATAATATATCCTTAGAAGGTCATTAAAAATATGCATTAAGATTTTGTGAGCAGAGGATTATTGAAAAGTTATTTATTATAGCATAGCTTTGGAAACAACTCCAGAGTCCCAGAATAAGGAGCTATTTAAATAAATGTATAGTATGTCTAAACTGTGAAAATTTGTGTTTTAAATATGACATTGTAGGATGTCATTTAATGACATGGAGGTTAGGCATTAATTTTACTGTTAAGTGTCAACAACACACTACATATAACAGGAGATAGTGATAAACGGAGACCAGAAGAAAATCTAAATATGCACCAAAATCCCTCATAATAGCAAGTTCTTCAAAATGCAGTTAGAATATAAATCAATTCGCATGCTAATTCTTTCTGTTTTTAGCCTCCAGCCTGTCTGTTTCCACTTCAACATACTAAAAACTTTACTGAAGACAGAAGCCAGGATGATGCATTTAAAATGAAATTTGGATGTTAACACTTCCCAAAATGGCATCCCATTACACTGATGGTAAATCCCATCAATTTATCATGGATTGCAAGGCCCTGCATGAAACACCACTGCACCTGTCTGCTCTTTCATTTCATGATGCTCTCCCGGGAGCTCACTCAGCTCCTGTCACACTAACATTTTTCCAAGTTTTCCCCAACTCAGAGTCTCTGAATATGCTGTCCATTTCCCTGAAATATTCTCTAGTTTCTCATTCTTCAAGTTCCAGCTTAAATGACATTTCCTCAGACATACAATCTCAGCAAAAGCAGGCCATGCTATAGTCTATATCATTTTCTATAACAACACCTTAATTGGTTTTAATTTTATTTGCCTGTCTATCCTTTGGAGAAAAAGTATTAGATAGTAAGTTCCATGAGAGTCGTAATCATGTCTCTTTTACTCATTATGATACGGTGGCGGGCACATAGTAGGTGCTAAAAATAACTGTTACATGAGGAGAGCTTGAAGATGGAGGAAGAGGAAGACGTGGAGATCACCTTCCTCCCCACAAATACATCAGAAATACATCTACAGGTGGAACAACTCCTACAGAACACCCACTGAACGCTGGCAGAGGACCTCAGACCTCCCAAAAGGCAAGAAACTCCCCCATGTACCTGGGTAGGGCAAAAGAAAAAAGAAATAACAGAGACAAAAGAATAGGGACAGGACCTGCACCAGTGGGAGGGAGCTGTGAAGGAGGAAAGGTTTCCACGCACTAGGAAGGCCCTTCGTGGGCAGAGACTGCGGGTGGCAGAGGGGGGAAGCTTCGGAGCCGCGGAGGAGAGCGCAGCCACAGGGGTGCGGAGGGCAAAGCAGAGAGATTCCCTCACAGAGGATCGGTGCCGACCAGCATTCACCAGCCCGAGAGGCTTGTCTGCTCACCCGCCGGGGCGGGCGGGGCTGGGAGCTGAGGCTCAGGCTTTGGTCGGATCGCAGGGAGAGGACTGGGGTTGGCGGCATGAACACAGCCTGAAGGGGTTAGTGCGCCACAGCTAGCCGGGAGGGAGTCCGGGAAAAAGTCTGGAGCTGCCGAAGAGGCAAGAGACTTTTTCTTGCCTCTTTGTTTCCTGGTGCGCAAGGAGAGGGAATTCAGAGCGCCGCCTAAACGAGCTCCAGAGACGGGCGTGAGCCGTGGCTATCAGCGCAGACCCCAGAGACGGGCATGAGACGCTAAGGCTGCTGCTGCCGCCACCAAGAAGCCTGTGTGCGAGCACAGGTCACTCTCCACACCGCCCCCCCCAGGAGCCTGTGCAGCCCGCCACTGCCAGGGTCCCGTGATCCGGAGACAACTTCCCCGGGAGAACACACGGCATGCCTCAGGCTGCTGCAATGTCACGCCGGCCTCTGCTGCCACAGGCTCGCCCCGCATCCGTACCCCTCCCTACCCCCACCTGAGTGAGCCAGAGCCCCCGAATCAGCTGCTCCTTTAACCCCGTCCTGTCTCAGCGAAGAACAGACGCCCTCAGGTGACCTACATGCAGAGGCAGGTCCAAATCCAAAGCTGAACCCCAGAAGCTGTGCGAACACAGAGGAGAAAGGGAAATTTCTCCCAGCAGCCTCAGGAGCAGTGGGTTAAATCTCCACAATCAACTTGATGTACCTGCATCTGTGGAATACCTGAATACACAACGAATCATCCCAAACTGAGGAGGTGGACTTTGGGAGCAATGATATACATTTTTTTTTTCCCTTTTTCTCTTTTTGTGAGTGTGTATGTGTATGCTTCTGTGTGTGATTTTGTCTGTATAGCTTTGCTTTTACTATTTGTCCTAGAGTTCTGTTTGTCCATTTTTTTTTGTATTTTTTGTTAATTACTTAAAAAATTTTTTCTCTTAATAATTACCTTTTATTTTAATAACTTTATTTTATTTTATTTTACTTTATTTTATTTTATCTTCTTCTTTCTATTTTTCCTCCCTTTTATTGTGAGCTGTGTGGAGGACAGGCTCATGGTGTTCCAGCCAGGCATCAGGGTTGTGCCACTGAGGTGGGAGAGCCAAGTTCAGGACACTGGTCCACAAGAGACCTCCCAGCTCCACGTAATATCAAACAGTGAAAATCTCCTAGATATCTCCATCTCAACGCTAAGACCCAGCTCCACTCAATGACCAGCAAGCTACAGTGCTGGACACCCTATGCCAAACAACTAGCAAGACAGTAACACAACCCAATCCATTAGCACAGAGGCTACCTAAAATCAAAATAAGGTCACAGACAGCCCAAAACACACCACCAGATGTGGACCTGCCCAAGAGAAAGACAAAATCCAGCCTCATCCACCAGAACACAGGTACTAGTCCCCTCCACCAGGAAGCCTACACAACCCACTGAACCAACCTTAGCCACTGGGGACAGGCACCAAAAACAATGGAAACTACGAACCTGCAGCCTGTGAAAAGGAGACCCCAAACACAGTAAGTTAAGCAAAATGAGAAGACAGAGAAACACATAGCAGATGAAGGAGCAAGGTAAAAACCCACCAGAACTAAAAAATGAAGAAGAAATAGGCAGTATACCTGAAAAAGAATTCAGAATAATGATAGTAAAGATGATCCAAAGTCTTGGAAATAGAATGGAGAAAATACAAGAAACGTTTAACAAGGACCTAGAAGAACTAAAGAGCAAACAAACAGTGATGAACAACACAATAAATGAAATTAAAAATTCGCTAGAAGGGATCAATAGCAGAATAACTGAGGGAGAAGAACAGATAAGTTAACTGGAAGATAAAGTAGTGGAAATAACTACTGTAGAGCAGAATGAAGAAATAAGAATGAAAAGAATTGAGGACAGTCTCAGAGACCTCTGGGACAACATTAAATGCACCAACATTCGAATGATAGGGGTCCCAGAGAAGAAGAGAAAAAGAAAGGGACTGAGAAAATATTTGAAGAGATTATAGTTGAAAATTTCCCTAATATGGGAAAGGAAATAGTTAATCAAGTCCTGGAAGCACAGAGAGTCCCATACAGGATAAATCCAAGGAGAAACACGCCAAGACACATATTAATCAAACTATCAAAAATTAAATACAAAGAACAAATATTAAAAGCAGCAATGGAAAAACAACAAATAACACATAAGAGAATCCTCATAAGGTTAACAGCTGATCTTTCAGCAGAAAGTCTGCAAGCCAGAAGGGACTGGCAGGATATATTTAAAGTGATGAAGGAGAAAAACCTACAACCAAGATTACTCTAGCCAGCAAGGATCTCATTCAGATTTGACAGATAAATTAAAACCTTTACAGACAAGAAAAAGCTAAGAGAATTCAGCACCACCAGACCAGCTTTACAACAAATGCTAAAGGAACTTCTCTAGGCAGGAAACACAAGAGAAGGAAAAGACCTACAATAATAAACCCCAAACAATTAAGAGAATGGTAATACAAACATACATATTGAAAATTACCTTAAATGTAAATGGATTAAATGCTCCAACCAAAAGACATATATTGGCTGAATGGATACAAAAACAAGACCCATATATATGCTGTCTACAAGAGACTCACTTCTGACCCAGGGACATATACAGACTGAAAGTGGGAGGATGGAAAAAGATATTCCATGCAAATGAAAATCAAAAGAAAGCTGGAGTAGCAATTCTCATATCAGACAAAATAGACTTTAAAACAAAGACTATTACAAGAGACAAAGAAGGACACTACATAAAGATCAAGGGATCAATGCAAGAAGAAGATATAACAATTGTAAATATTTATGCAACCAACATAGGAACACCTCAATACATAAGGCAGATACAAACAGCCATAAAAGGGGAAATCGACAGTAACACAATCATAGTAGGGGACTTTAACACCCCACTTTCACCAATGGACAGATCATCCAAAATGAAAATAAATAAGGAAACACAAGTTTTAAATGATACATTAAGCAAGAAGGACTTAACTGATATTTATAGGACATTCCATCCAAAAACAACAGAATAAACATTCTTCTCAACTGCTCATGGAACATTCTACAGGATAGATCATATCTTGGGTCACAAATCAAGCCTTGGTAAACCTTTTCAAGGTTTCAATTTTCAAGAAAATTGAAATCATATGAAGTATCTTTTCCCACCACAACGCTATGAGACTAGATATCAATTACAGGAAAATATCTGTAAGAAATACAAACACATGGAGGCTAAACAACACACTACTTAATAACCAAGAGATCACTGTAGAAATCAAAGAGGAAATCAAAAAACACCTAGAAACAAATGACAATGAAAACACGACGACCCAAAACCTATGGGATGCAGCAAAAGCAGTTTTAAGAGGGAAGTTTATAGCAATACAATCCTACCTTAAGAAACAAGAAACATCTCAAATAAACAACCTAAACTTACACCTAAAGCAATTATAGAAGGAAGAACAAAAAAACCCTGAAGTTAGCAGAAGGAAAGAAAACATAAAGATCAGATGAGAAATAAATGAAAAAGAAATGAAGGAAACGATAGCAGAGATCAACAAAACTAAAAGCTGGTTCTTTGAGAAGGTAAACAAAATTGATAAACCATTAGCCAGACTAATCAGGAAAAAAAAAGGAGAAGACCCAGCTCAAGAGAATTAGAAAAGAAAAAGGAGAGGTAACAACTGACACTGCAGAAATACAAAGGATCATGAGAGATTACTACAAGCAACTGTATGCCAGTAAAATGGACAACCTGGAAGAAATGGACAAATTCTTAGAAATGCACAACTTTCCAAGACTAAACCAGGAAGAAATAGAAAATATACACAGACCAATCACAAGCACTGAAATTGGAATGGTGATTAAAAATCTTCCAACAAACAAAAGCCCAGGACCAGATGGCTTCACAGGCGAATTCTATCAAACATTTAGAGAAGAGCTAACACCTATCCTTCTCAAACTCTTCCAAAATATAGCAGAGGGAGGAACACTCCCAAACTCATTCTACGAGGCCACCATCACTCTGATACCAAAACCAGAGAAAGATGTCACAAAGAAAGAAACTACAGGCCAATATCACTGATGAACATAGATGCAAAAATTCTCAACCAAAGGCTAGCAAACAGAATACAACAGCACATTAAAAGGATCATACACTATGATCAAGTGGGCTTTATCCCAGAAATGCAAGGATTCTTCAATATATGCAAATCAATCAACGTGATACACCATATTAACAAATTGAAGGAGAAAAACCATATGATCATCTCAATAGATGCAGAGAAAGCTTTCGACAAAATTCAACACCCATTTATGATAAAAGCCCTCCAGAAAGTAAGCATAGAGGGAACTTTCCTCCGCATAATAAAGGCCATATATGACAAACCAACAGACAACATTGTCCTCAATGGTGAAAAACTGAAACCATTTCCAACTAAGATCAGGAACAAGACAAGGTTGCCCACTCTCACCACTATTATTCAACATAGTTTTGGAAGTTTTAGCCACAGCAATCAGAGAAGAAAGAGAAATAGAAGGAATCCAAATCAGAAAAGTAGAAATAAAGCTGTCACTGTTTGCAGATGACATGATACTATACACAGAGAATCCTAAAGAGGCTACCAGAAAACTCCTAGAGCTAATCAGTGAATTTGGTAAAGTAGCAGGATACAAAATTAATGCACAGAAATCTCTTGCATTCCTATACATTAATGACAAAAAATCTGAAAGTGAAATTAAGAAAACACTCCCATTTACCGTTGCAACAAAAAGAATAAAATATCTAGGAATAAACCTACCTAAGGAGACAAAAGACCTGTATGCATAAAATTATAAAACACTGATGAAAGAAATTAAGGATGATACAAATAGATGGAGAGATATACCATGTTCTTGGATTGGAAGAATCAACATTGTGAAAATGAGTCTACTACCCAAAGCAATCTACTGATTCAATGCAATCCCTATCAAACTACCACTGGCATTTTTCACAGAACTAGAACAAAAAATTTCACAATTTGTATGGAAACACAAAAGACCCTGAATAGCCAAAGCAATCTTGAGAAAGAAAGAAGGAGGTGGAAGAATCAGGCTCCCTGACTTCAGACTACCCTACAAAGTTATTATAATCCAGACAGTATGGTACTGGCACAGAAACAGAAATACAGATAAGTGGAACAGGATAGAAAGTCCAGAGATAAACCCACACACATATGGTCACCTTATCTTTGAAAAAGGAGGCAAGAATATACAGTGGAGAAAAGACAGCCTCTTCAATAAGTGGTGTTGGGAAAACTGGACAGCTACATGTAAAAGAATGAAATTAGAACACTCCCTAACACCATACACAAAAATAGACCCAAAATGGATTAAGGACTTAAATGTAAGGCCAGACACTATCAAACTCTTAGAGGAAAACATAGTCAGAACACTCTATGACATAAATCACAGCAAGATCCTTTTTGACCCACCTCCTAGAGAAATGGAAATCAAAACAAAAATAAACAAATGGGACCTAATGAAACTTAAAAGCTTTTGTACAGCAAAGGAAACCATAAACAAGACGACAAGACAACCCTCAGCATGGGAGAAAATATTTGCAAACAAAGCAACTGACAAAGGATTAATCTCTAAAATTTACAAGCAGCTCATGGAGCTCAACATTAAAAAAACAAACAACCCAATCCAAAAATGGGCAGAAGACCTAAATAGACATTTCTTCAAAGAAGATATATAGATTGCCAACAGACACATGAAAGAATGCCCAACATCATTAATCATTAGAGAAATGCAAACCAAAACTACAATGAGATATCATCTCACACCAGTCAGAATGGCCATCAGCAAAAAATCTACACACAATAAATGCTGGAGAGGGTGTGGAGAAAAGGGTACCCTCTTGCACTGTTGGTGGGAATGGAAATTGATACAGCCACTATGGAGAAAAGTATGGACGTTCCTTAAAAACCTAAAAATAGAACTACCATATGACCCAGCAATCCCACTACTGGGCATATACCCTGAGCAAACCATAATTCAAAAAGGGTCATGTACCAAAATGTTCATTGCAGCTCTATTTACAATAGCCACGACATGGAAGCAACCAAAGAGTCCATCAACAGATGAATGGATAAAGAAGATGTGGCACATATATACAATTGACTATTATTCAGCCATAAAAAGGAATGAAACTGAGTTATATGTAGTGAGGTGGATGGACCTAGAGACTGTCATACAGAGTGAAGTAAGTCAGAAAGAGAAAAACAATACTGCATGCTAACACATATATATGGAATCTAAAAAAAAAAAAAAATGGTCATGAAGAACCTAGGGGCAAGATGGGAATAAAGATTCAGACCTACTAGAGAATGGACTTGAGGATACGGGGAGGGGTAAGCATAAGCTGGGACAAAGTGAGAGAGTGGCATGGACATATATGCACTACCAAATGTAAAATAGATAGCTAGTGGCAAGCAGCCGCATAGCTCAGGGAGGTCACCTCGGTGCTTTGTGACCACCCAGAGGGGTGGGATAGGGAGAGTGGGAGGGAGGGAGATGCAAGAGGGAAGAGATATGGGGACATACGTATATGTATAACTGATTCACTTTGTTATAAAGCAGAAACTAACACACCATTGTAAAGCAATTATACTGCAATAAAGGTGATTAAAAAAAACAGAACGGATTGCATTGGAAAAAAAAAAAGGAGTGAACTAATGGTGCCTATTTCACAAAGGAGAAAAAACATTGCCCCTGGGGTGGGGCTATAAAAAAAAAAAAAGAAACTGTTACATGAATTCATGAAGAAAAATCTTATCATTTTCGGTATAGTCACATGAACTATGGTTGTGACTTCTATTACAATCAGAAAAATCAACAATAGTTTAAGACACTGTTCAGGTTTTAATTTTTGTAGAATACAATACACCCTATTAAATCAAAGTTTTAAACAAAATTAGCTCCTTTTATCTGTATAGCTTTTACTTTATCCAAAAAAGTGATTTTAAATATTGAGGATTTTTCATGTTGTTCAATGAGTTTATCAAAATCATAGGCAAAATGCTTATCACAATGCTCTCAGGAGCTACAGCAAATATATAAAAAATCTGGCTTCTCTGTTTGCAAAAGTAAAGCCATAAAATTATATTCTTTTTAGTAAAATTAAACATTTCCTGTTAAATAAATATACTTCATCATTATCCACTTTAATTAAAGATTCTAGATTAATAAGCTTGGACAGGAGTTTTCATTTTAATCAACAGCATTCCTGAAAAAGAACAGAGTTGCTATGGTTTCTTTCCTTTGTGGTTGTTCTTGAATTTAAAACATTCACACACAAACACATACACACACACACACACACACCCTGTTTCTCAGAATATTTTGAACATCCACCATTTACTAAAGTGTGTTATCACGTCACTATCACTTAAAACAGATTTTTAAATTAAATCTGCTTCAAGAGATATTACCTTTTGTGAAGTATTAATTATTTTTAAAGAGAGATAGGGAAACTCAAGATTACAAAGTGTTCCAGATGAATTATAATGAGTGGATGCTTCCTATCCCAGTATATGCAGCTCCATATCCCACATGAGAGACCCTCAACACGTCTATCAAGAAAAAAAAATTGATATGTTATCTCTTTACTGTATCTTAGAAAAGGTCAGAACCTGTCTGGAAAGCAGTGAACAGTGGAATGGTTTTGCTCAGAGACCTGTACAGTCTAAGAAGTTGCTTTTATTAGACTATATTTAAGCTGTGAATGTTAAGATAAAGGCAGGTAGTATACCATAAAGTTCTTTGTATTTTAAATTTAATGCACACATTTTCCTACTATACCTTCAGAGATTGGGATTATATGCATGTACTCAATCAGTTGTACTGATAAAAGTTTGGTACCATATAAGATAATAAATAAAATATAGCTGGTATCCTAAGGCTTTGACTCTAAAATACAGATTTCAGATGCAAAACTCCCAGACTGATCTAAGAAGTAGCTAAATCACCAATATGCAGAGATTTCTGGCATTCATACTTTTCATGTATTGTCCTTCCCCTCTCCACCCTCTTTTTTCCTTCCCAGGTAGAAGAGGGGGTAAATTGATAAAAAGAGGTACAAATAAATGGAGGAGAGTAAATATTGAGATTAACTTGAAGATTAGCCACAAGAAAAACTGAAAAAGAAACGAATACTTCGTTCAAGTTCTACATGGAAGAAAGCACGAGTAATGATTTGATAGTGGACCAGTTCATTTGTGGACAAGACGAAAAGAAATGAAATGGAAGGCTCTAGAGAACCATAGTCCTCATAACCATCCTTTTAATGACTATTTATTATGCATAGTAAATGGCTCAATGCCTTCAAATGGAAATGTGCAATAGGGAATTTGATATAAAGAGAAGAGTAAGGTACTTGAAAAAAGAATGAATATACTTGAAAGAAAAAAAGATAGAGATGGTTTTGCCAAGGTCCACCTGCATGGCTCTGAGTAACTTCCAGTTGAGCTTATGGAGACATCACCAAGTGATACAGTACATACCCAGAAAGTGGACACATTTACATACAGTTGACACAAAGCAAACTAAACTAAATGAAGATTTCAAAGGAAAGATCCATTCCAATGGTTCTGTAGAGATTAAAATCCTAGGTTCCATTCTCAGAAATTATTAAGTGGACCCTGGGTAGGACAGGCATCAGCTCAGGTGATTCTGATGTAGTGGTCCGCAGATCACACTTAAACACTGCTCTCTTCCCTCACTTAGCTTTTCTAAGTATACCAGTTAAGTGGGAAACATTTGTAAGCGGAAAGTCATCTCTACTATTACAGACTGTGTCTATTGCACTTGTAGCTTGCTAAATCTTCTCTCCTTAACATAAAATGATAAAGTGCTGAAGCATTAATTACATGTATATTACATATAAAATGATAAAGTGCTGAAGCATTAATTACATGTATATTATATATAAAATGATAAAGTGCTGAAGCATTAATTACATATTTTAAAAGCATTCTCCATTATTTTCTTCTTGGATTATGTTTTTATAATATTCCTGTATATTATAATCCTAAATTTTATTAAATATAAGAGCTAGGGTTAGGTTTTGCCAAAGAAAAAGAAGAGATAAAAGGGAACAAAAAGATTTGACTTCAAGTTCCTCTGCTTATTTCTTGATTGAATGACTTTTAGCAACTTGTTATCTACCCATAATCAAGGAAATCAATGACATCTTTCTATATCCCTTACAAATCTTAAATTCAATAATTATATTCAATGGCAGTTGAAGACATATTAGTGATCTACTTATTTATATTTAATATTGTAGAACATGTTTTATTTTAAATGTGGTGCTATAGTTAAATGTCACAATGAATAAAATAAAAGCAGGTCACTTTAATGCATTTTATTTGTGTTTTCTATCAGTGATAATTAATTATATCTGTAATGTGGTATTGGCTTGATAAATGATTATTTGATAATGTAGAAATGTATATATTACAAGATTATTAAGGGATGATATTCTGTAAGGTAAGAAAAAATTCTCTTAATTATGTAACCAATGGTTTATAGTTCCCTGAAAAAATTGTTAAGCTATTTCATTCTTCATGGTGAACTCTAACTGACCTCCAAAAACCCCACTCAAATGTCAACTTCAAGACTTTCTTAAAAATACTGCTATATTTAATATAGATAACCAAAAAGGACCTACTATAAAAAATTAAAAAAAATAACAAATCCACATCCTCACCCTCAGATGGTTTATCATTCTTGTGATGCTGTGAACTGCATCACAAGATGCTGTGATATGAATGCTAGAAAAAGACTAAAAACACTAAGCGTGTCTCAAAGGTTCTGTAATGGTTGAAGATGATACAGTTGGTGGTAGTATACCTCAACAAATTAAAATTTAAGATTTCTCAGGGCAAATGTCAAATGTCTTTTATTCTGTTCCAATTTTCCTGATCACTATGGAGTAAAGGTAATTATGGATATAGAAAAGTGCAGAATTTAGAGAAAATTTGGAGATGATTAGCAATCTATAAAATCTTTGTAAAAGCTTCCCTTTCTGAGCACAGCTTGAAATAAAGTATATCCTGCAATATTAATAAAATATCCTAAGATTCTGAATGTCAGAACAGATTCCATATTTTCCAAATTGTCCTGAGACAATGGAAAAGAAATAAAATATTAAGTTAATCATTGACAATCTAAAAAAATTTTTTAAAGGAAAAAAATTTCATGAAACTGAACTATCAGTGAATACTTTTTTTGTTGTTTTTCAGCTATGTTTAAATAATTCCATATGCATTTTGACAATTAAATCAATTAATGATGCTCTCTGTCACTAAATTAGTTGATACACTGTTTAGAATAAAACTTCTAGGATGACTAGTGGCATGGTTTAAAATTCCCCGAGATAATTCTGAGAGGAGATAAATCTTGTTATAATAATGCATATTTATAAAACAGTCACATGTGAAGAAAGCTGAATTAGGCAATACTTCATTTTTTTCTATTATTTTTTATAAACATAGGGTATCTGTTTTAGAGGACTAATCTCACTTGACTAAAATTTAAATGCTTAATAGTTGTTCTTCTTGGGTTGGGCAAAGAAGGTGTAGAATAGTTACTTATTTGTTCCTTTTCAGGATATAATTCACAGAAATAGCGTGATGTACTTTTTTTTTCCTCTTGTCTTCCAAGTTTTAATTTCAAAAGCAGGTTTATCAACTGCCCTATTTCCCAGGTTAGGTTTCAATGGAAATATAGAGAACCTTGGCCAGAGGGGGACTCTCTTTTCTAGATCTCTGGCAGTAGTGTTAAGGTTGGTACCATGGACTCATGCCACTAATTTTCATCAATTGCTTTCCTCTTTTCCACATTGTCTACCATGCTCACTTCTAAGGAAATTAAGCCACTTTGTACTATCACCTCCATATAAGCTGTGGTTAGATGGCAAAAAGAATGACAAATTTTTATACAGCTCCTCTCATCAAGAAGAGGCATGTCTTGCCTCACCATTGGAACTGGGCTGGCTTTGTAACTTACTTTATCTAAAAGAAGGTGAAGGAAGTAAAGTTGTATGAATCCTGACCCTATACCTCAACAGCCCTTTCTTGGATTGCTGCCACCAGGTGAATAAGCCCAGGTTAGACTGCTGGAAAAGAGACCAAGTGTAAGAGAACCAAGGCCCCCCAGCCATCAGCCAGCCAACTGTCAGACATGAGAATGATAATCATCTGAGACTAGTAAGCCCCCATTTAACATACAAACTGACTGTACACATATGATCAATCCCACTAAAATCAGCAGAGCCCAGCCAAGATCGACAGAACTACCCAGAAGAATTGTGAACTACATTAATGGTAGCTGCTTTTAAGCCACAACATTTTGGAGTAGTATTTTATGGAGCATTAAATAACTGACACTGAACTCCATGTCATTTTAGCACATCTGTGTGCTAGCAAACTAATTACTATATTTTTGTATGATAATTTCAACTAGTATCCCAGTTATTACAACCAGGCTAGATTTCTCTTTTACATGCTTTGTAAAATCAGGCACTAAATATACCTATACTCATGTTAATGTGTTCCACTTGTAAAGATTGGGGTTACACAAGAGGCAGCATAATACAGTAGTTAAGTGTTCAGGTCCTAGCACTTTCTTCTGAGCCCTTCCCACCACATACTGATACTTTGATTTTAGATGAATAAATAAATTTCTCCATTTTTTCTTATAAAATAAGGATAATAACATCTACCTTATAAAGCTGTAGTGAGGAGAAAATAGCATATTTAATGTTTCACGAGTAGTAGGTATTTAATGGATATTTATTTTAAAATTTTCTAGCACACTGAAGTGACCTTGATGTTTTTGATTAATGTATAATTAATATATTATTCCAACCCCTTTAATTCTCATAGCTTTTGTTTTACTGTCTTTATATTCTGTACCTTTATAATGAAAAAAAAAAAACTCATATAGCTCACTATGTGAAAGAAACTATTGTATATGCTCTCAGTACTGTGTGAGACTGCAGGTCTTTTTCCTTTTATCACGATCTGGAACATTCCCATCATGTGATCATATTGATATGGGTGTAATACAACACTATAGGCTTTTTATTTGTTTTTTATTCTTTGGAATGGGGGTGGTAGTAGTAATGTCTTAATACCCAGTGTACTAGCTGCCTACAACCTGTGTTAATCAAATGTATTTTCACAACATGAGGGCTGGACAGAGAAGTCAAAACAGGAACTCCTTCAAAGAGCAATTTCTTTAGAGTCTGACTATGGTTTTTTGTTATTGTTAAATGCAGATAAATTACTTTCTTTTTGAAATGACTATTCAGCCTGTTTCTTTTTGAGATACACTTTAGCCGTATTTTCATTTCAAGATTAAATTCATCTATGAGTATAATTTGCTTTACTTTAGAGGAGATAAAATCATTTGTTTTGAAGTTGAACACATTTAATGTACTTTGAACTGTATCACTGAATCAACTACTTAAAACAAAATTCTTCTTTTTGCCATTATGAAGGTCAAATGGAAGATTAATACACACTGTAATACAATAATAAAAAATTATCCTATCAATAAACATTTTAAAAACTAAATAAAACATTCCCCCTCAAAGTGTCTATACTTATATGACTATATATGAACACATAATGCATCTTAAAACATGTGATACATGTGAATATTTATTATAAAATATACATGTGAATATTTATTTATTATAAAATGGATAGGTAACTAGCTAGCTAGACAGAAAATATACCTGAAAAGCTGGCTCAACTCAGGGATTCAAAGCACCTCCTCCTAATTTTTAAAACTGAACTTTGCGACCACAGTTGTTCTTAAATTCAGACGGTCAATTACAGTGGTGTGTGAGGGCTATTAAAAATCAGATAAGTGACAGTTTTGAAATCTAAGAATAAAGTCTATTTACTCTATATTTCTGGTGGATAAGTAACTGCCTAGTTTATTTTTTTAAAAAACACCATCATTTGAAATATACATGGGATTTATACTACCAGGACTGATCTCATATATCTGAAAAATAATTAACTTTTTAATTGATGTTTTTAAATAAAATAGTAAGTTCAGTGAATCAAAGGTTGCATTTACAACCATATTAATTTGGAAAGTGGAAAAGATGGCAAATATTTTGTATGGAATAGCACAATTCTTCCACCATTGTTAGAAAGATAATTCCAGATAATATTTAGCTTTGTTTTTGTTGTGTGTTAGTTTTGAAGGAGTGCTATCAATAGAAGTTTTAAAATATATAGTATATTGTAATGATGTTTTTATATCCTTTGACATAGTCATAAAAGATGAGAGCAGAGAAGCTGCTCCTGAGAGGCATGGGGCTTAAATGGAGGTTTAAGGTCCATCCAAAAGGATGGGGCTCAAAGATGAAGTCTGAAGGTGTTTGAATGAAGGGAAAATGTACCAAGCATTTTTTCCTTGCTTTCATTCCTGGACTGTTTCTGTTAATTGCAACAAGAAGCACACAGACCATCACTGACCTGGCAAACTCCTCTTTAACAATCAAGATCCAGCTCAGTGTTACTTTGTCCCCTCTCTCCTCTATGACCTAAGAGCATGAGGTCCAGATTTTTATTGGAACTCTTATTATGTTTTGCTATAATTATCTTTTAAAAGGTATCCTAGCTCTTGCTCTTTCATTCTCACTCTCTCTTCAATATTAGTATCCTTTCAAAGGGAAAGGTCATCCAATTTTCACCTCATTGATTCATCCATTTATTCAACAAATATTTGTTGAGCACCTACTATAAGCCAGATACTATACCAGTGACTAATGATACAAAAACTTAAAAAAGCACAACTTCTACTATAAAGAGCCATCATATCTAGTTGGGAACACTGACTAGTACATATATGATTACTGCATTACCTTACATATGCTATGAAGATTAAAGTGCTATGAGGTCATATAAGGGAGAACCCTTAATATGAAATTAGAGGGTTCAAGAAAGGTTTCTTGGAAGAAGGGACACTTCATGTGAGGTTTATAGGATGAATGGGAGGAAAAAAATGTGTTTAAAGGCTTGTTGGTGAGATAGAGCATAATCAGAAAATAGGAAAAAAAAAATCACCATGACTGAAGTGCTGAGTGAATGTCATGCCTATTATTTTAACACAGAATGTTTTGTGTAGTAGGACCTCAGTAAATGCTGAATAAAGACTGAGGAAAACTCTGAGGACAATGCTGCATGGTTGACGGATCTACAAAATGGGGCATCAGTTTACGTGATCCTAGGGGTTGGAGACAAAGAATATCAGCAAGTGAGTTTAGAGTTTGCCTCTTGCCATCATCCAGCCCAACAATGTTAACTAGCAAAGACTTTCAGTGATACGTCAAAGTATGCTCTGTCTGCAGGGGAATGGGGTCCAGAATAGCCTATCAGCAGTCTTTTGCGCTATCACATATTGCAATAAGTAACCAAAGACTGGGACACAGCACACGAGAGGCACTTTAGAAAAACTGCTCTGTGATTCCTTATCTCTCAGATGCTTTGGGTTTCAAAGGCATCTTCTTTCCCTTTTTTATTTATTTCTCTTTTATTTAAAAAACGACAAAAGAATCCTTCTTATATGCCAGATACTATGCTAGATACTCAAGGGATACAAAGATACCAAAAGATGTACGTAGTCCAGAGGAGAAGACAAACTCACTAAGAACTCCCTTCTTCTCAGGGCTCTGTTATTGGTGAATGGCAGGAACCTTGGGTGGGTTTCTTGCAAGTCAGGTAGCCCAGCTGCTATCATACATGTTCCTTCTTAGGAGATATGTAAGCTGATGTGAGTGAATAAGATCGCTTCACCACTCAGGCACAAAGCTACTAGTATTTATGGAACATCCATTAGGTACTTTGCACTTGATACAGACTCTCTTCTTAATCCTCACCATAACCCTATGAGGTAATCATCTTCATTTTGCATATTAGGAAACTGAGACTGCTTATTTATGAAGTCATTTGCTTAAATTCATACAACTAATAAGTGACAGAGATGGATTTTGCAAAGGTTTGTTTCATTCTTAAAGCCTCCGTTATGAGTTTCTACCCTAAAGTTGCTTTCTTGCCAAGCATATCATGATCCTATTCCACAGACTTTTTTTTATGTGAATGCAAAATCAGCCCAAGATAAGTACCATAATAATACATTCTAGACCTTATTCTACGTTCCCCCAAACAATATTACATCTGTGCTTCCTTTGCACTGACTGTGTGTGTGTAATATAATCAGGCACACCCAGGACAGGAGCAGCAAGAAACATATATGGTCGTTTCCCCAGGATTTTTTTAACATGGCAAAATATTCCTTAATCATAAAAAGGTAACGGGTTGAAACCAGTTATAGCCATGCATCACTTCCTAATTTAAAATGATTCTTCTCCTAATAATGTAATTTCACAGAACAATAAACAAAACAGCCATCTATTTGGTTTTTATATTTTATCTCTGCATCAGGAACAAGGGTTTCTGATATTTGAGAGGATTCTTTGGGTAATCTTTGAGAAAAATGTTTAAGAAAATCACAATGTGAATAATAACCGAGAGAGGAATGGGGATCTTGTCTGCCTTCACCCTCTGGTTGATAAAGCAGAACGTCTGCTTCTCTGTAGAAGAAGGAAACTATGAGGTTGTTTTAGTGGTTTCATTTTCCAAAAGTAGGTGTCTAATCAATTCTCTGTTTCATCTGAATGGTTAATTGCTGAGAAAGTCATCTGATCAAAACCACTGGACCTCACCAACTACTTGACAGTGCAGAAGGGTTTTCAGTTATCAACCTCAATTGACTCAAAAATGGGTGATTTATTCAGCTTTAATCAGAGCAGTGAGGCTATTACAAAGCTTGACTCTGCTTTTCATCGGGGTCACAATGGACTCAAATGTAGTTGCCATTGGTTATAGTAGAAGGAACACAATCTTTGGAATCAGATGTGGATTTGAAACCACCTCTGTCATCTATGAATGACTTTTGACAACTTACTTGAATTTTTCAAGGATGTGTTCCCTCATCTGCATAGTAATGAAATTAATACCTACTGCATATAGGGAGAACATAAAGTAGTATTAAGTAGTAAACTATTAGTACATCCTAGTTCTGTTCTGTTATCCTTGCAATATAAAGGCAATCCTAGCAATATGAACAGGTAGCTGGAGAGAACATGACTCTTTATCTTGCCTTAACCTTCTGTCTAACTTGTTAAATAACTTTGGTTGAAATAAAGCACACTGTTTACTTACATACTTTACTGACAATTGTATCACAGCAGTGGAAAATGGAAACAGTACTATTCTAACAAATCATCTTAACAGCTCAGTAAGTTTTTAATGTTGGGTTAGCACTTTTATCTGTTTAAAGAAAAATGAGATAGAAATAGAGAGTACTCTGCTATTATCCTGCCTCTGCAAGCTTGCAGAACATACTGCAAAGACACTGTGAATTAAGAATCCATAGTATACCCTGGATTTTTTCTTCCCAGAACCTTACAGAAGATTTAAATGTTAGACCAAAAATGTGATAGAGTAATAATAAAGCCCTTTCTTTCCACTATGGCCTAAGGGCAATGTATTAGTTCCAAAGATATGACCTTGAGTTATAAATCAGATGAAAAAGTTGCATCAAGAAACATCATTCTCACTTGGGTGGAGGAGGTACACCTCCCCTTAATCCTTCTGTAATATGCAGTAGCAAACTAATAATATGGAGCACTGCATAACGGATAACATTATTTGGAGATGCCTCAGTAGGCCAATGTTGCCTACCTTTTTCAATTAGGAGCTTTGAAATGCTAGAAATTTGCAATAACCCAAGGAATCCTTTAGCTTTAGAGTAGAAATTGGTGGTAAAAATAGTCTTCAAGTTCTTACACAAAACTCGGTAATGACTATTCCCACCATCACTAAAGGCCTTCCACTTTTTCATTTCTCTCTCTGTTCTTTGGTGGCTTCTTAAGCTTACCAAAGATACTGCTCATGGTGTTCAACCATTCCTGAGTTCATGCTTTTAAGTTGAGAAGTGAAATAAAGAGGGAGAGAAGCAAAAAACTGAGGATAGCCTAGATGGGGTTGAACAAGATTTGCAGTTCAACAAATATGTATTGAATCACTGCTTTTTCAACCCCCTGAGGTACCTACAAAGATGAGGTAAATATATCTTCAAATTGTTCACACTGAGTTAGATATATATGTCTGATTTCCAAAAACCACCAGATAGGACCTTGAGTAAGTTGTCTCCAAGGTGGGAGAGGAGGGAAGGCAGTTTCCTCCAGTGCCTCTCTGTGTGTGTGTGTGTGTGTGTGTGTGTGTGTGTGTGTGTGTGTGTGTGAGAGAGAGAGAGAGAGAGAGAGAGAGAGAGAGAGAGAGAGAGAGATTTTAGGTAGTTTGTTGCAATTCTCAAAGACTCATATGCATGTGTTTTATTCCAGTGCCGATCGACTGATAACAGCTGCCTGGAGCACAGGGTAAAATAAGCCCCTGAGGTTGTTTGTAGGCTTGACAGAAGAGGGCCCTGGTCAGAGGGTCAGCCATATAAACAAGGTGGGTGAAAAGCACCAACTGTGTTTTCAGTGTATCATCCCAGGGCCCACAGGATAAAATTCAAGCTTACTAGTATGGCATAAAAGATGCATATTCCATATTGCATCATATGTTCTGGCATAGCACACAAGAACAACAAAGTACTTGCAGTTTACTCTATGTTCTGTACTGTTTCACATCTTGGAGCCTCTATTCACACAACTCCCTTTTCCTGGAATAATTTACCTTTCATTCCAAGATCTTTCTCCTAGAGAAAATCTCTTTATCTTTCAAGTTTGAACTCAAAAGACTTCTGACATCACTGCATCCTAAATAGATCTGACTTCGTTTCCCCATATTATCCCATAGAGGACTTCAGCAAACTGGTATAATAAAGGGGTTTGTTTACATTCAATATCATATTAGTGATCTATTTCTGGGCAACACATTGCCCTAAATAGTTTAAAACAACAAATGTTCTTTATGTCAGGAACCTAGGACTGGCTCAGTTGATGGTTTTGGCTCAAGGTGACTCATTATGTTGTGGTCAAGGTGTCAACTGGGACAGCAGTCATTGCCAGACTTGATGGGAGCTGAAAGTTCCACTCCCAAGCACACTCATGGTTGTTGTCAGGCCTCAGTTTCTTGGAGGTCATTGGACCGAGGACCCTGGTTCTCCACCATAGCAGTGAGCCTCTCCATTGGGCTTCTTACAACTGGCAACTTGATTACCTCAGTACAAGTGATGCAAGAGAAAGAGAGAAAACCCAAGGCAGAAGCCACAGTCTTTTTAATAACCCAGTCTCAGAAGTGACATCTCATCATACCTGTCCGATTCTATTTATTAGAAGCAAGTCAGTAAGTTCAGCCTATACTTATGGGGAAGAGATTCCACAAGGGCATGAATACTGAGTCAGGAATCACTGCAAATCATCTAACAGTCAGCCTATCACATTCAGTATCTTCCCTAACTGGGTTGAAACCACAATTAATTGCTCTGTGTTTCCCTATCATCTGCCTAGTATCTGGCACAGTAAACACTGAAGAAAGGAAGAAGAGAGGGAGGAGAAAGAGAAGGTAAGAGCCATCAAAGTCAAATTATAAATTAAATTCCTTAAACAACTGGAAATGACCAATCTATAAAACTATTGTTTGGAAGAAATAAACACAATTTTAATATCTTAGCCAAGACTGAAATTACATGGAATTTCTAGCAATGTGGTCTTTGATTATGACATTTAACAAAAAAAGAATTTGTAGCTTAACACTGTTATATAGGTCTGGAAAAGAATTTCTGAAGTTAGAAATATAAAGACCAATCTTATTCATTCTCCTAGTTCATGGAGGCTCCTTGTGGTATATTTTGTGACCAAAAGGCCCTATAGCTGAAACACTGACATTTATGGATGCAGTTTTATGTAATAAACAGAAGTTCAATTATCTTAAATGGGATCTCTTAAATGCTGTATCCAAAGCAAACTCTAATTTAGGCTGATTTCTCCTCAAATGTAAAATGGAGAAGTGCCAAGTCTCTTGCTTTAAAATACTTGATATGATATTTTTTCCCTTTGAAATATAGCTCTCAGCCCATCCCTCCCTCCCTCCTTTGCTCTCTCCTTAAACATGTAGGTGAAAACACAAGTGATTAAAATCTGGTTCCTGCTCTCAGAATCCAGTGTATGTACATACAGTTTGGCGTGTAATCAAATAACCGTAATACAGTGTGAAATAACCATTATATAATGTGAATATACTATAATGTGAATGTAATATTCAAAATATTGTAGGATCATAGGAAAGGAGTGATCAGCTCTGTCTGGAAGAGGTCAGAAGGTAACAGATGAGATATGATATAGACTTTTAATGATGAGATAGAAAGTATGCAATGGTTTGCCATATTTCTTAAAAGAAACAAGTCATAGGAGGAAGATAATTTAGTTATGGGTCAGACTTCTTGAAACTTATTTATTTAATTTTACTACCAGCCCACTTTGACATTAAAAGACATCATTTGACCTGAAGTTGTATAGGATTTCAATAAATTATTCTGTCCTAATGAGCATCAATTTAATTTTTAAAATAACAAAATAAGTTAGGAGCATTTCAACTGCAATTTCAAGAAAAAGAAAAGGAACCAGTGATGGAAGAATCACAAAGCAAAACTTTCCCTGTTACTGCTCAGAGAGGCAACTGTAATATTCAATAGTTTCCAGTTCAGCTTAACTGTGATTGATTTGGTGGCAATTAAAATGTACAAACAATAAATTTATTCACATGAGTTAATTTGATTGCAGCTTCAGAACTAATAAAGGACAGTTTGAATGCTTTCAGACCTGAATTCTGTTTCCATTTTCTTTGCATTTATGGTCACATTAATCATGAACTTAGAATAGAAAAAATGTTGTTATATGATACACTTTGACTGTATTAATTGTACTTTTAAGATAAAAGATTCTGACGTTTGTATTTAATTCTGATTAATTTCCATAATAGAACATTGCAGTTAAAAGAAATGTTAACTTCAGCTTAACTATATTTTCAATTTATTATCAACCAAATATACTGAAAATTAATCACAATTCCATCCATAGAAAACAAATGTTGTACAAAGTCTTATTTTAATTTCTAGGGAGAATTGGAATGAGTGTGAAATGACATTATATAACGCAATTAAAATATGCATTTTTAAAAATTCCAATCCTGGGTTTTCTTGAAATAATCCAGTGTCAGAAAGACTAGACATAATTTAGCATTCTTAGACATAACTTTTTAGCATTCAAAATGGCTATCATCTCTCTGAAAAGAGGTGGATTATAAAAAAAGTGGAATAAGTAAGAGGAGGGATGGTGTGGTGAAAAGACATCACTGAATACAATTTAGAGTTGGGAAAGTATATAATATATGATCTAGAGGACAGACTTCCTCAATTAAAAAAATCCAAGCTAGGAATCCCTCTCCTCCCCTCCCAGCTACCATCCTCCACACCTATATAAATGGGAAGATCCAGACCACAGGATAGAGACTAGTCTCTGAAGTCACTTCCTTTCTTAATCATTCCACAGATACCATTTGCAAAGTTTCTGTATGTCAGAAAAGCAGATGAATAAAAAATGGCCCTTTTACCTAAGGTCTTATGACCCAGTATGAGTAGACAGATCTCATTAAGCCTAGAATCATGCTGATGAAAAGGAGGGAAGAGATTTGAGATATATTTCTAAAGGGGATAGGAAAATCTCAAATAGAGACCTGAGAAATGTCATTTTTTCCTTCCTGCATTGGGTTTCTTCAAGCTGGAGGTCTTCTGTTTCAACATTCTCCATAAATGTCTTATTCTCTTCTGCTCTTTCGTCCAAAATTATCATCATAATTTCTTCAAATGAGAAAACTAAAATAAACAGATATGAATGTTTCTCTTCTCTTCCTTCTCTAATCCATCATTTGAACCCATCTCTATTTTATTCTCTACTTTCATTCATAGCTTTGATATCCATTCTTCTCTTTCCTTTTTGAAATATTTAATGGCCTTTTTTGTATGCAAATGTTCTATAAAGAATAGAATATTTACATGAAAGAAAAAAAGGAAAAAGAAGGGGGGAAAATCATTGAGCTAACCTACCAAGAATATATTTTACTATCCTGTGGATAGCTTAGACCTACCCCATACTCCCTCCTGAGCCAATATGACCTCTACATTTTTCTTTTCTCATACTTCCATTCACTTAAAAAAATATTTCCCTTTATAAATGCCCACTTTTTTTTCCCTTCGGCAGATTTAACTTCTGGGAAAAAGAAGTATATCACATGGAGATTTTTTTACAGTAAAAAACACAGAGTGAGCATTCAATACATAAATATTAAAACAAAGTCACTAAGGAAAAGAGTTAGGCACTAGAGACCAAATTCTACAGGGTATAAGCACTAAAAGCTATTAATTAAAGGAAAAATTTATACTTCTATTGTAAAATAACTCAACTATTGTTTATCATAAATTACTTTAACCATGTCATAATTTGGTGATCTTGAACTTTTAGAACTATATAACCTAAGAATCATATCTATCACATCTACGACAGGGATATCATTTTACATAAGAAGAAGGGCTGTTGTGCTTTGCTAGCCAAGAAAATCCCTAAATTAGCAAAAGTTGTGATGCCTCATTTTCCAAGTCTAATGAAACGCTAAATGAGACAACGGATAAAACATGAGGTGCCCACAAAAGTTCTGATGAGCTCAGTCATGAAGTTTGAGGTCCAGTTGTCATTCCATCTCACTCACAGATTTCTGCAGAAGACTAATGAACTTTTGTGCATGGAATGGCTCTCTCCTTGGAGAATGGAGCAATGACTAAGGAGAAAATACAACAAAAGACCAGTAATATTGCAGTTATTATGTGCAATAGGGTCAATAGAGAGTAATCAATATAAAAGGTAATATAAAAGGTAATAGAAGGAACAAAACTTGGAAAAGTTCTGGATAAATCAATAGAAGTAGTGGACTGGGAGCATGTGAGGTTTTAGAGGAGTAAATACTTAGTGACTGACTGACAGGTGGTTTAACATTCTTGCCACTTATTTAATCCTTAGGGATTCTGTCTGTGTCTGTCGGCAGTGATCCACCATAAAGAGCAGCTACCAAGTTTCTCAACTTGGAGCTTTATTAATGCTTAGTTCCTCTTTCTGTCCTTAACATAATAAATAGCCCACTTTATAGTATCTCAGAAACTTTTGAATGAATTATCCATAGAAACAACCTGCAATTGCAAGGACTTCAAATATTTCTTTTTTTAACTTTGTAAAGTCAGGACTTAAATTCAGTCTTCAAGTAATAGTGATGATCCCTATTCATGATGACCCCCCCTCTCTCATCATCTTGATCTCTATAGGAAATTTTGGGAGCCTGAGAATATGAAATCTTAATGGAGATTCATTTCTGCCAAGACCTTTGTAACCTAGTAGTTTTGATTATTAGCTTTGGATCTAAACATATGTCATAACACCTGGATAGTGACTGGATTAGTCAGGACCCTGGCAGGAAACAGGCATGATGGTCTGATGGGAGAAATAAATAAGAAAAAATATGTATAGATGTGTGACAAGGTGTGAGGAACAAACAAGGGATAGTGCAGCACTTCAGGGCTAGCAAGAGCAGGAAGTCCTTACTACACAAGACTTTTCCCAAAGGATAAGGTTAAGAAATGGTTATTGAGACATTGAAAGCATAGGTGCCTCTATGAACAGGGCCACTTGATAAGAGCTGTAGCCTTTAGTAAAGAGATAAATCCACCCTATGAAGACCTGGCAGAAAGTGAACTGGGGATTAAATATCCCAGCCTCACTCTTCTCCTCCCTTTTCATATCTTGATGGTTTCTTCATTGTCTAAACTCAGAAAGCCAAAAGGAAAGGGAACCACACATGTCAGCCTTCTAGGGTTTATAGAAAGGTAGGGAAGAATAAAGAGGGTTTCTAGAGGACAAACATAACATATTTGGCACAGAAGATCCTTTCATAATTTGTTAAGACAGCACAGTAAACTCTGGCAGGCACTGTAAATTCATTTTTAACAGTTTAAATTTTCATTGCTAACACTGTAGAGCTATTTCCCTCTCTCTCAAAAATATTTAATACAATGAAAAAGGGTTTTTTTCATAAAAGAGTTATGAGAATTGATTTAGGGATATGGGCAACATTATAAAGTTGGAAATATTGGCTTTGGTTCCATTAATCTAGTTTTCTCCTTTCCTTGTTCACCAAAGCCTAGGGTTTTCAAGATGGTCCTCTCTCTTGTCATATTAACCTCTAGAGCTATTGAGAAATGAGATCGCCTAACTAGTCCTTTTCTCTCCCAAACCACCTATCAGTGACTAGTGATGATGACTTAAGCTTATAAATCTTCACTAATGCCTTCAAGTTTATCAAAGTCCAATACCTTTCCCTTACATTTCAGAAAGCCAAGTATGGAAGATAATTTTGATGTCTGGGAAAGAAGAAAGAAAACTACCATACAAATGCCCAGGAAGCCATGCCCAGTAAGCCAGGATCCTTGGGATCGTCATAGTGCTGTTCATCAAATATCTGTGGCTCTCCTAGACATGTGGTGTCATTGTATTTCCTTGCCCATTGTGGTTAGGTTTGCTTTGTCCAATAACGTGTGTCAATTATGGGAGGAAACTTTAAAATCCAATGCATTATTCATATTGTTATCTCCTCCCCGTCACGGTACTAAGCAATGTTCCAGACAGTGACTTCTCTGATAGCCAGGATCCTGAACTGAGTATAACTTGATGCAAATATGCCATCAGCCAGCAATACATCTCAATTGTTTCCAAGACTCTGAAATTTGGTGTTATTTGTTACCATGGCATTACATAGCCCATACGAACTAATACCAATCCTCGGGGGACTAATTTACACCACTAATATCTTGTTTCTACACAATGACACCTTGATTTCCTCCAAACCCTGATTTTTACTATTTTGTTTTTAAAGACCAAAAATATACTCAGGAGCATGTGCATTTTGTGAACTGGTATATCTGGGATGTGGAAGGCTCAAGAAATTTCTGGAATATTAAACATGCACACTTAAGTGATTATTTTATATTTCACAAGTCAAAGATACAAAAAACTGGTGTGAATAGTGTCATTATATAAAGTAACAGGCATGCTATCAACAGAACACACAAGGACATTTCTAAAAGTATGTTTCTAGAAAAATGTCTTATAGTTCCTCAGAGGAATTTGGAAATATTCCCACTCTGGAAAAGCAAATCCCTAAATTATGAGGTTGGAAGGTTACCTCTGATATTCCTATATTACTGGTCTCATGAGTTCTTCCTATTTTTTTTTTTTTTTTTTTTTTTGCTTCTTAAACCTTCTAGAGCTTTTTTAAGTTGAAGTTAAGTCTTTCAGAAATACCATAGGAGGGAAACAAGAAAACAAAAACTCTGAAAATAAAAGTAATTTAGCTCTGAATATAATAACTAAAGGGACATAAATATCTCAGAGAATGATTTTCTGTTTCAACCATGACTGTTCTATGGAGTGGAGAAAAAAACACGGATCACATTAAAACAAAATTAATCAGCTGAAACATACTACATATGCCTCAGTGATTAACAAGAATATTTTATTTCTATCAGTTATGCAAATGAGAACAAGGTATTTTAAGGTTTTCCCAGTTCACATATTAATTCAGAATATATGAAACAATTTAAATGAAAATGATCTAGAGCTATATCTCAAAAAGTCTGTGTACATGCACAGCATTATAAACTCATTGATCTTTTTGTGCTATATTAGCCCACTCTCATCAGAAAGTTTACCATTAAAACAGTTTTCAGCTAAATAAAGAAGCCCTTTGCTTTTAAAGAGGAGTGCAATCTTTGCTACTCTTTGATGGATTTTAGCCCACAGTTTACATTCAATGTTCTCAAATTTCAGTGAACATCAAATTTACCTTGGGCGCTTACTGAAAATGCAGTCTCCTCTGTGACTCCAAAGAGCTTGATTTGGTGGTCAGAGGTCAAATTTCTCAGGTTATTTCTAATGCAAGTCTACTCATTACCCATTGAGAAACATACCCAAGACAGAGCCCTTACAAAAGTATTGGACATTGATTTTGTCCATTTTAATCATGTATTTTTAGTGAACATGCTTCCTATAAAATCCTCTTCTCTAACAACAAAGGAGAAAAGAACATATCCTATTGATTTATTTTCCTTGATGAAGAGTAAACTATTCATTTTTTATTAGATGAGTAAACATTTATTATTCAAGTCACATATTATTTGACATTTCTTGCAAGCAAATAACTCCTTAGAAATTCTGTGATTGTGAAAATTAGACTGTTATAACTTACTGTATTTAAAATTGTGTTAATTGTCTCTGACTTCTTTGAACTCAGACATCCCTAACTTCATCCATTGTTTCATACTGAGAATAATCTTCAAACTTTACACTGATTAGACCATTTTGTTAATGTTTTATAAAAACTTTCCTGCCACTGGCAATGCCTTTGTAAGTGTACCTCTTTCTATTTGACTTGAATTCTACGAGCTCTCTTATTTTCCCTGGGAACCTCTGAGACATTTCCTGAACATAATAAAAACATTGCTCAGCTTTACAGATTATAAAAATAAATGGACCTTACTTATTGCCATTTGGTCAGCTTCCTTTGCATTTCTGTTTGTTTCTTCTTTAAAAACATAAGAAATACACAGTATAGTAATTGAAAAATAGCAAAAAAAATGAATAAATGAATGACCACCCCCAAATCCTTCCACAAAGATATAACCACTGTTAAATTTTGGTCTCTATTATATACTTTTAGAATTTTTATCCTGTGTACATATAATTTTTAAAAATAAAAAAGCATGATAAATATAATTAACACTACTGTATGTTATATATGAAAGGTAAGAGAGTAAATCCTAAGAGTTCTCATCACAAGGAAAAACAATTTTTTTCTATTTCTTTAATGTTGTATCTATATGAGATGATGGATGGATGTTCACTAAATTAATTGTGATAACCATTTCATTATGTATGCAAGTCAGATCATTATGCTGTACACCTTAAACTTACTTATACAGTGTTGTATGCCAGTTATATCTCAATAAAACTAGAAGAAAAATAACAAAAACAAACAGATCAATGTTCTACATCTGCTCTGTAACCTGATTTTTTCCTTTTTACCTGTTTCCTCCTTCAATGCTTACCACATATTACTCTGTGTTATCCTCCCTCTTTTGTTGTTGTTGGTGCTTCCAGGCTTATTGAGATATCACTGACCTATAACACTGCATAAGTTTAAGGTGGACATCTGTGATGATTTGATACATGTATGGATTACAAAATGTTTACCACAACAAGGTTAGTTAATACATCCTTCTCCTCAAATAATTACCTTTTTTTTGGTGTTATTGTTATGGTGAGGATAGTTAAAATCAACTCTCACAGAACCTTTCAAGTATACAATACAGTATTGTTAGCTCTAGTCATCATGCTATAGTCTACATTAGATCCCTGGACCTTATTCTTCTTATAACTGTACATTTGTCCCCACTGACCAACATGTCCCCATTTCTCCCACTGCCCCCCCCAGCATCTGGCAACCTATTCTGTTTCTATGAGCCTGATGTTTTTAGATTCCACATGTAAGTGAGATCATACAAGGTTTGTCTTTCTCTGTCTGACTTATTTCACTTAGCATAATGCTACCTCAAAGTCCATCTATGCTGTACAAATGGCAGGATTTCTTTCTTTTATATGACTGAATAATATTTCATCATACACACACACATACAGCTCTCACATTTTCATCATCTCTTTATCTGTTGATGGACACATATGTTGTTTTCATGTCTTGGCAATTGTGAGTAATGCTGCAGTGAACACAGAAATGTAGCTATTTCTTCCAGATAGTTATTTCATTTCTTTTGGATATATGCCAGAAGCGGGATTGCTAGATCATAAGGTAGTTCTAACTTTAAGTTTTTGAGGAACCTCCATCCACACTGTTTGTCATAGTGGCTACACCAATTTACATTACTACCAACAGTGCACTAGGGCCCCCTTTCTCCATATCCTCGCCAGCTCCCTGTTTTTAGAGCCAAAGGAGAAAATGTTTCAGTTAGATGCATTTACATTCTTTCCTTTTTTTTAAACATAGACTCTTCTTGAAAAGGCAACCAAGAGGTTTTGTTCAGGTAGCCAGGGTCCTCTGCTGAGTAATGAGTCTCGTCTACACTTCTTTAGAGTCTGACCACTGTCACTCTTATGTACATTCTTCTGTCAGTGATAAATATTCTCACTACAATTCATAGGCTTTCATTAGTTGAGATCACAATCCCATGGTTTTAAAGGCACATGAATCTTGCGGTAGAGAATTTGTTTCCTTTGGTGGAGCTTCATTACATGGTATACATTTTCAATGTAGTTGATTATGAGCCTGAACAATCTTGTTTTTAACAAGCTGAGGATTTCTAAAGAGGTGATCCCAACATGTATGTACTGATAAGTTTTAAAGTAAGAACTATCTCAGTTATAATTTTAGATGGATCATGGCATGTGCACATGTAGAAAAGGAAAGAATAGTATGTTAATAAGTCAAATAGACATTGGATGTACCTATGAAAGAGAAGAGACAAAATGTCAAAATGTGAACAAGAAGGTATGCTCCTATACCTATAGCCCTGTTTCTCCTACCAAGCCCCTATCACTGCTTATTAAAGGGTCTGGCTTGGTAAGTGAATTAGAGTAACAATAATAATAATAACAGCTAACATTTCTCCAGTGCTAAGCATGTACCAGGCACTGTACTGAGAACTTTAGGAGTCATGTCATTAAGCCTCCCAACAACCCTGTGATTACTTCATTGAAGTTAAGTAACTTAGCCAAGGTTACAGAGGTAGTAAGTGATGGCCCTGGCAGTCAGGATCCAGAGCCTGTGCTCTAAACCACCCCACTGTGATAATGTTATCAATAATAATCTATGTTCTAAAAATGTGGCTTCTTAGCCTCATACTTTCAGAAACTATCATTAGTTCTTGATTCACACAATTCTGAGCCCCTTGTCCACAGGCATGATGAAGTTTCTCTTATGCAAAACAACTTACTATTTCTCAATTGATATCTACCATGTTCCTTCCAATGTCCCCCAGGGACAGAGATTCACGGTCCCTGCACCTCATCCTGACCACGCTGAGGATTGCAGTTAAAGCCACAGATTGAGCTCATCCTCCACAGGCACAGCATAATCTGGCATAGTTTGGATTTGGCTCTGTTGGAAAAGGAATAAACTGGAGAAATAACTATGTACACAGTAGTAGGCTTGTGAAGGAGACGAAACTGTGTCACCATCTGTGGTGCTCTAGAAACATTTAAAATAATTAAATATTTTATTGCTCACTAGTTTCATCTCAATAAAGTGTGTAGTATCCACATGCAATTACATCTAAAAAATATAATACGCTTATAGGAAACAGTATTCTGAGCTGTCCAAGAAACTTGAAATTCACAATTTGGAGGCAAATCTCAAACAAAAATTTAAGGATGTGAAGGAAAAAGAAATGCACCAGCTTCTGCCTAATGACAAAGTTACCTCTTGGTGGCAACATTTTTTAAGATGAAATCCTATGGCTATAATTCTTTTCTTGATTATCTTTTAACCCAGAAGGAAAAAGACCATGATTAAGGGTTATGATTTACTACCTCACATTTCTAAAGGTATTTGCATTCAAAAAAGCAGATATTCTACTTGATCTCAGATGTGATTAATTCTGTATTTGTGATCTGTACAAATACATAGTACTTGAGAAGACATGTTGAAATTTTAGTATTATTCAATAAGACAGAGTAAGCTATAAAGTAATATGGAAAATATATGATTTTATGATTTGGGAAAAAAGTTTTTCTTTCATCCAAGGATCCTAGGGAATGCATACTTTTCATTTTATCTTGAATAAACTCATTATGATGATTATTGCTAGCACCAGGTTACAGAATGAAACACAAGTGAAAGAAACTCATATCTTGCAGCTACTCTGAAGAGTCAGAATAGCAAATTTTGAACTGCAGAAACTGAATCTGCTCTGCAGTCCTTTTTGCACTGTTTCTCCAGTATGTTGTCACACATATCCAAGTATTTATGTTGTAAAAAGTATACTGTAGAATTTCAAATACTGGAACTCTTGACCATTTTAAGCTGTGTTGCAGAGGATCATAATGTTAAAAACACAAATTTTGAACAAGGTCCAAATCCCTAACACTCATTAGCTGTTTGTCCTTAGGCAACTGTTTAATTAACATGCACCCAGTCAGACAAGCCTAAGCTTTTTTTTTTTCTCATTGTCTCGCTCACTCAACTACTAAGTCTTGCCAATTCTATTTCCTAAACTTCCCAACTCCATTAACTTGTCTCTGTCCTCTTTGTCATTACCTGCTCCAAGGCACTGTGATCTTTCTCCTTCACTCCTGCAAAAGCCTCCTAACTGATACCTCTCCATCCTCTTGTGTTGTTTTCTAGTCCATTCCCTAAACAGCAACCAAGGTGATCTTTTTACAGTGCAAATCTGATTCCAGTTTACACTCAATTAAAAGAAACAAACAAAATACAAATAAGTAAATAACCCTTCTGTCTCCCCTTTTCCTTTAGGCTAAAATCTAAAATTAATAGGCGGCTTGCAGGAAGGCCAAGCATGATCCACAGTCTCCTTTCTCTATTGCTTCTACCTGTACTAGCTGCCTTTGATTTTTCTAAAATGTGCCAGACTCCTTTCCCGTCTTAGTACCTTTGCAGATGTTCCCCTCTCTGCTTTGAATAACTTATCCTCACCCTCCCCGAACCACTGCCAACCTCTCCTTGACTGTCTCTTATTCTTCAGGACTCAGAAACCTTCGCTGAAATTCCAGACTAGATCAGGTTTGTCTGTTATATAATCTCATATTGCTCTGGATTTCTCTGTAGCATTTGTCATAATTGCAACCAACTGATCTGTTCTCTAATTAGCTTCATAGGATTTCACCAGTGAATTAATGGAAATTCCACACCCCATCAAAACGTAAATTCAGTGGGATTAAAGGACTCTGCAAAGGAAATAACAGGCAGTTCTTCAATAACTGTTGAATAAATGAAAGGAACTCTGAACCTCAGGTTCCCTTCTGTGGAATTGAATAATAATAATAATTATGTTTATTTTGTAGGATTTTAATGAAGATTGATGAGATATCATGCCTAAGGCACAGAGCATAGTGCCTTTCACAAAGTAAACACTCTAAATTTATTGCTTTTTTACTTAATAGAATTTTAAATATCTGTCAGTTCCTGTGATGGTACAACTTACATTATTTATTTATTTTTAATTTTTAGGTAATAATAATTAAAAGTATGGGGGAAAAAAACACCAAATGAATCACTTTAAGTACTCAGAAGCATATACTAACAATGAAAGATCAGAAAGAGAAGTTAGGGCTTCCCTAGTGGCGCAGTGGTTGAGAATCTGCCTGCCAATGCAGGGGACACGGGTTCGAGCCCTGGTCTGGGAAGATCCCACATGCCGTGGAGCAACTGGGCCCGTGAGCCACAACTACTGAGCCTGCGTGTCTGGAGCCTGTGCCCCACAACGAGAGGCTGCGATAGTGAGAGGCCCGCGCACTGCGATGAAGAGTGGCCCCCGCTCACCGCAACTGGAGAAAGCCCTCGCACAGAAACGAAGACCCAACACAGCCATAAATAAATAAATAAATTTATAAAAAAAAAAAAAAAGAAAGAGAAATTAAGAAAAGAATCCCATTTACCATTGCAACAAAAAGAATAAAATACCTAGGAATAAACCTAGCTAAGGAGGCAAAAGACCTGTATGCAGAAAACTATAAGATACTGATGAAAGAAATCAAAGATGACACAAAGAGATGGAGAGATATACCATGATTTTGGATTGGAAGAATCAATATTGTGAAAATGACTATACTACCCAAAGCAGTCTACAGACTCAATGCAATCCCTGTAAAATTACCAATGACATTTTTCACAGAATTAGAACAAAAAATTTTACAATTTGTATGGAAACATAAAAGAGCCTCAATAACAAAAGCAATCTTGAGAAAGAAAAACAGAGATGGAGGAATCAGGCCCCCTGACTTCAGACTATACTAGAAAGCTACAGTCATCAAAACAGTATGGTACTGGCACAAAAACAGTAATATAGATCAATGGGACAGGATAGAAAGTCCAGATATAAACCCATGCACGTATGGTCACCTAATCTATGACAAAAGAGGCAAGAATATACAATGAGGAAAAGACAGTCTCTTCAATAAGTGGTGCTGGGAAAACTGGACAGCTACGTGTAAAAGAATGAAATTAGAACACTCCTGAACACCGTACACAAAAATAAACTCAAAATGGATTAAAGACCTAAATGTAAGGCCAGACACTATAAAACTCTTAGAGGAAAACATAAGCAGAACACTCTATGACATAAATCACAGCAAGGTCCTTTTTGACCCACCTCCTAGAGAAATGAAAATAAAAACAAAACTAAACAAATGGGACCTAATAAAACTTAAAAGCTTTTGCACAGCAAAGGAAACCATAAACAAGACAAAAAGACAACCCTCAGAAGGGGAGAAAATATTTGCAAATGAAGCAACTGACAAAGGATTAATCTCTAAAATTTACAAGCAGCTCATGCAGCTCAATATCAAAAAAAGAAATAACCCAATCCAAAAATGGGCAGAAGATCTAAATAGACATTTCTCCAAAGAAGATATACAGATTATCAACAAACACATGAAAGGATGCTCAGCATCACTAATTATTAGAGAAATGCAAATCAAAACTACAATGAGGTATCACCTCACACCCGTTAGAGTGGCCATCATCCAAAAATCTACAAACAATAAATGCTGGAGAGAGTGTGGAGAAAAGGGAACCCTCTTGCACTGTTGGTGGGAATGTAAATTGATACAGCCACTATGGAGAACAGTATGGAGGTTCCTTAAAAATCTAAAAATAGAACTACCATATGACCCAGCAATCCCACCACTGGGCACATATCCTGAGAAAACCATAATTCAAAAACAGTCATGTACTACAATGTTCATTGCAGCTCTATTTACAATAGCCAGGACATGGAAGCAACCTAAGTGTCCATCAACAGATGAATGGATAAAGATGTGGCACATATATACAATGGAATATTGCTCAGCCATAAAAAGAAACAAAATTGAGTTATTTGTAGTGAGGTGGATGGACTTAGAGTCTGTCATACAGAGTGAAATAAATCAGAAAGAGAAAAACAAATGCCATATGCTAACACATATATATGGAATCTAAAAAAAAAAAAAAGATTCTGAAGAACCTAGGGGCAGGACAGGAATAAAGATACAGATGTAGAGAATGGACTTGAGGACATGGGGAGGGGGAAGGGTAAACTGAGATGAAGTGAGAGAGTGGCGGTGACATATATACACTACCAAATGTAAAATAGATAGCTAGTGGGAAGCAGCCACATAGCACAGGGAGATCAGCTCAGTGCTTTGTGACCACCTAGAGGGGTGGGATAGGGAAGCTGGGAGGGAGACGCAAGAGGGAGGGGATATGGGGATATATGTATATGTATAGCAGATTTACTTTGTTATACAGCAGCAACTAACACAACAATGTATAGCAATTATACTCCAATAAAGATGCTTAAAAAAAGCAAAAAAAATAATTTTTTTAAAATAAATAAAAATAAAAGAATGAAATTAGAACACTCCCTAACACCATACACAAAAGTAAACTCAAAAGGGATTAAAGACCTAAATGTAAGGTTGGACATTATAAAACTCTTAGAGGGAAATATAGGCAGAATACTCTTTGACATAAATCACAGCAAAATCTTTTTGATCCACCTTCTAGAGTAATGAAAATAACAAATATAAAAATATGGGATCAAATTAAACTTAAAAACTTTTGCACAGCAAGGGAAACCATAAACAAGATGAAAAAACAATCCTCAGAATGAGAGAAAATATTTACAAATGAAGCAACTGACAAGGGATTAATCTCTAAGATATACAAACAGCCCATACAGCTCAATATCAGAAAAACCAAACAACCCAATCAAAAAATGGACAGAAGATCTAAATAGACATTTCTCCACAGAAGACATACAGATGGCCAAAAAGCACATAAAAAGATGCTCAACATCACTAATGATTAGAGAAATGAAAATTAAAACTATAATGAGGTATCACTTCACACTGGTCAGAATGGCTGTCATCAAATATCTACAAACATTATATGCTGGAGAGGGTGTGGAGAAAAGGGAACCCTCCTACACTATTGGTAGGAATATAAATTGATATGGCCACTATGGAGAACAGTATGGAGATTTTTAAAAAACTAAAAATAGAACTACCATATGACCCAGCAATCCCACTCCTAGGCATATACCCAGAGAAAACCATAATTCAAAAAGATACATGCACCCCAATATTCATTGCAGCACTATTTACAATAGCCAAGACATGGAAGCAATCTAAGTGTCCATCAACAGAGGAATGGATAAAGAAGATGTGGCACATATATACAATGGAATATTATTCAACCATAAAAAAGAACGAAATAATGCCACTTGCAGGAACATGGATGGACCTAGAGATTGGCATACTGAGTGAGGTAAGTCAGACACAGAAAGACAAATATCATATGATGTCGCTTACACGTGGAAACTAAAAAAAGGGTACAAATGAACTTAGTTACAAAACAGAAGTAGAGTCACAGATGTAGAAACCCTATGGTTACCAGGCGATATGGTGGGGGGATAAATTGGGAGATTGGGATTGACGTATACAGACTACTATATGTAAAATAGACAACTAATAAGAACCTATTATAAGCACCTATTATAGCACAGGGAACTCTACTCAATACTTTGTAATGGCCTATATGAGAAAAGCATCTAAAAAAAGAGTGGATATATGTATATGTACAATTGATTCACTTCGCTGGACACCTGAAATTAACACAACATTGTAAATCAAATATACCCCAATAAAAATTTAAAATAAATAAATAAATACTTAGAAGCAAGTCACCTTTTTGGTATATACTTAGCATAGTAGATCAAAACTATCAGTTTTTACTATTTTTGAAAGAATTAATAGGGCCTTCTATATTAGTATTGATTAAAATATAAATGTATATCTAACACTGGAGAACTATGTAAATTACCAAAAAAAATGTAAACTGGTTTATAACACAATGCTTTAAGTTACTTGATTGGTCTAGGAAATCACTTCTTTTTATTGTGATATCACATTGAGAAAAATAAAAAGAATACTTGTTGATTACAGTAAGACAGTGAAGTGTCTCTCATGACATTTTTGTGGGCAAGATAGAGGACTATGGTCATACTGGTGGATTCATAATGTGCTGATTTCAACTGATGCTGATCAGAAGAGAGTTCTCTATTCCAGGCCCTGTCCTGTTCATTTTTATTAATAAATTCCTTAAAGACACAGAAACTAAGGTTCTCCTGTGAGGATATTACTTGGAGCTGAGGATGAGGGCGTGGGGGCAGGGAGGGAGATAGCTAGTCTATTTACTGGCAGAATTGATTAAGATCTAAAAATAACTTGAAAGGATAGACTAAACGACAACAATTAAAAATAGCATTAAAATGCTGCATGGGTTTGAAAGTTGTACAAATACAAAGTTGGAAGGACTTGCCTGGGTAAATAGAAGCTGGAATTTAAAAAACCCTACAGCTTTTAATGGTTAACGATGTGACTCGTGGTAAAATTGAAACAATAGCAGCCACAAAAAAGAAAATCAGTTTAAAACTACCATAACGCAATTTTAGATTTATTAATAGACATATAAGCATGTACAGAGTTGGAAAGCATTTTGCCTACAAAATTTCAAGTTTCACATTTAAAAGACTTTTTGTTAAAATGCATGCAGAAGAGGAAGGACTTCCATTAAAAAATGTATTGCATCCTTACCGCACATATAAACTTAGATGCTAAGGTGAACTTCAAGAGGGGAAAAACATAGTTCTTGATTCCGAGGAATTTACAGTTTCAAAAAGGAGAGGATCCAAATGCAGATAACCATAACATAAATGAGAAAAGAGAATCAGAAAAGAAGGGAAAGCTAAACATGCTGATATGGAAAAGAAGGAGATTTAGTTCCTTCTGATTATGAAGAATAGATGACTCCCAGGTGGAGGTGACATTTAACCTACACTTTGAATGACTGCTAGGCTTAGACGCGAAGGGAATAGTATGCCAGATAGAAGAAAGAGTGTGCGAGAAGTATGGCCGCAGTAGTAACTACGGTCAGTTTGAGAATGGTGAGTTATCCAGTTCAACTGAAATGTAGGGCAAGTCAAAGGAAGTGGCAAGGGAACAGAGAAAAGCAATTCCACTAGTAGTAAAAACCATCGATGGCATGTCAAGGAGATAGAACTTATTTTGTGGGCAATGGTGATCATATATATAAATGTACGTATGTTTGAAGAGTCAAAGTCTTGCTACATATTTAAGAGCTACAATCTTGAATGGGAGAAGTCTCAATTCTGAGATTGATTATAGAGAAATAAATTAAGTTATATAACCAGCTGAAATGTCTAGCAGTTTCTGCCTGTCTCAGAAAACTGGCTGTGGCTGAATGTCTTTTCCTTACTCCTCTGGTCACTGGGTTGAAGGAGGGAGGGTTGGGACTGTTTTTGAATCCTTAGATACACAGCGACCACCATTCCACATCACTCATTCATTATACCATCATCTGTATACTATTTTCTATGGAGGCTGCACCAATTTACATTTCCACCAACAGTGCATGAGGGTCCCCTTTTCTCCACATGCTCACCAGTACTTGTTACCTCTTGTCTTTTTTATAATAGCCATTCTAACAGGTGTAAGATGATATCTCATTGTGGTTTTAATTTGTGATGATTAGTGATGTTGAGCACTTTTTCATGTACCTGTTGCCTATATGATTGTCTTCTTTCAAGGACATTATTTTTCCGCTATCATAAATCCATATATTATGTGGATAGCATAGTGAGGACTGTCAGTTGAAGTGCTATTATTAAACAAACACACCTTTTATGTTTTCATGAATGTTTAAATATGTATATTAACTCTGCTAGAAGATATTCTGGATGTTTTTATTTTATACTCTTTTTTATTAAAAAAAAAGTTAAGCCATGTAAAAATGAATGATTAATACTTGTATTTGAATGGCCCATTCTCCTCATTGATTTTGTCACTTAATTGAGGTGAATAGTATGAATAAGCCTGAGTCCTATCCTTTGTTTTGAATAGAAATGGTCTTATGAAATTTTCATGTGTTGAATAGGGCATCTAGAGAGTAGTTTAGGAGACAAGTATAACTTCAAAGTGAAAAGAGACATACATTTTCAATGGAAGCGTGGAATTGTGTCAAATTGTTTAATAAAAATACAGATCCATGTACCTAACCAATAAGGATCAATCATTAGTTCCAGGCCTTTAATGCTCCTCTATGTTTCATAACTACTATATTTTGGAATGGTGTTTCAATGATCCACTTGATAATGTTCCTTAAGGACACTGCTGTCAAAATTATTTTCTCTCAGTATTTTAAAGTAATAACTCAAGAAAAACAGTTGTATTATAGAGCGGAAAAAAGAAGAGAAATGATAATGGAATGCTTATCTGTCCTCTCAGGCTATGGTCTAACTACTGGAAAATAATGTTTAAAAGGAGGGATAGAATGCCTATACAAACAATTTTGCCAAATTTTTATTTCTTTTAATTGAATTAAAGAGTGAATTCAATAAAACCATCAAAGATAGTCCTTCAAATCACTTAATATTCACCAAACTCAAGTTTTTTTTTAATATTAAAATCTTTATCTTTCCACCAACTGTGTTGATTTTGAGTAGCAAGGGTCTCAGTCTCATTTTAAACCAGATGCTCATTAAATACATATGAGAACAAATCTTCATCAGCAATATGAACGGTGTCTCAGAATGGAAGAGAGCTAAATATAAACGTATATGTCTATGTTTGCACCTGGGCAGAATTTTGCTGTTCATCTGTATGAATATTTTGTTGTTATTATCTTACACTATAAAGAGATTTCTTTTAGAGTTCAAATTAGAGACATCTGCCTTTTAAATATTATAAATATAGGTTTAAATATAGCTTAAATGACTTAGCCATTTTCTATAGAATTCCAACTGAAAATGTCCAAAATAATGAACATCATTAGGTAATTACCAACATTAAATACTTTATATATTTACAAAAACATGTAATTTTTGTGTATATTACCTTTAAATTTTTGTAATGATAAAAATATACTGCAATGATTAAATTCAACAGATGAAAAACCCTAACTTCTAAAAGGTAGAGTATAAGAAAAATAAAAGTTTAAAATCACTACATAGATTATAGGGGAAGCTCTGAATTTTTTTTCAAATGAGTAAAAGGTCGAATTCACATTTCTAGAAAATCATACCAGATTTCTTGCTAACACTGGAATATAATCATCCAAATGTGTGTTTAGCCCTCTATTTCATCTGTATTTTCATCTTATTTACATGCTTCACTTAATTACTAATTTATCCAGTGCTTATATGTACTATGTCAAACACAATCACAACAAATAAGATAGATGAAAAAATTACTTATCTTTATATTGACATGTGATTTAGGATATTTCATTTATAAACTAAGTCTATTTTCAAACAATCATCCACATTTAACTAAGTAAAGAGTAAATCATAATACATAGTACACAGACCCTGATCTCAAGGAGCCACAGGCTCTAAGGAAATAATTATAAAAAATAAAATAATAGAACAAAGTTTTCACAAACTACAGTTAGTAGAATACATGAGTCCCACGGGATTCTCTGTATTGTGTGAAAAATGGGTTTCACAGAGAAATATATATGGGAAACACTGTATATTATATAGTCTACTCTTATGTATTCACAATGAACATGAGAACTGAAAAGGCTCTGATGATTCCTGGAATAAAAACACCTGTTTAATTTTATATAATATACAATTTCTCAATTTTTTTTGGACCAGAGGATAGTCCCTGCTCCCTTTACTCCTGCAATAACACTTGTTATTGTATCCTACAGAAGCAGTTTCCTTGGAACTTGGTTTGAGGAGTATTTCAATAGAAGTATAAATTAGGCAAAGTGATGACATACAAGGTGAAGTGGTTACATCTGGGTATCAAGAAACTTTCATAAACATGGAAATGACTGGGGTGGGTCTTAAAGAATGAGTAGAAGTCTGCTACACCCAAGAGAGAGAAGAAGAGTCTGGGCAAAATATAAGAGCATGTGTAAATTCCCAGAGTTGTGAAACGAAATGGAATGTAGTGGGGTGAGGGGGAGAAGTAGGAGTTCAAACTAAAATAACAGGCATAAGACAATCATAGGTCTTACATGTCTCCATTAAGACATTCACTTTATTGTGCAAAATGCGGAAAACCAGATATCTGCCAAATATAGAAAACGGGGGAGAGTTTGGGATTTGCATTCAGATCAATGACTCATAAAATATACATAGTAGATTTGAGGAAGATGATACTGGAATAAGAACTCAAAAGGCAATATGTAATGTACTATAAACTTTTATAAATGGTTGTTAAAAAACATTTTTATTTATTCAACATTTTCTCAGTGTTTTCTATGTTCTGAGCAGTATGCTTAGTCATTAAGGATATGACAGTGAATAATAAAGAGTCCTTGCTCTCAAGAAATTCAACTTATTGGGAGAGGTAGTCATATAAGAGGATAAAAAATAGTGAGGTACACTTTCAACATTTAATTCTCTGTACTGTATAGCAGGTATTCAATTAATATTTTCTGGGTGTGTGAAATGGATGAATATATGAATGTTGGTGGTAATATCAATCTGTTATTAAAATATAGAGAAATATGGTGTGAATTTTTGGTCTATCTGTTCTGCTTGAAAGTAAAAATGTGAATACAGTCTATTAAATTATGAATGAATGAAATATTCAGATGCAATCTTAATTCCAATACAAAGAAATTTCATTTTTGTTTCCTCTTTGATTTTAGAGATATTTACTTTTAAAAAGTTTCAAATCACTATATAGATTACAGGGGAAACTCTGAATTTTTTTTTTTTTTTTTTAATAAAAAAGTCCAATCCACATTTCTAGAAAATCGTACTGGATTTCTTGCTAACACTAGAATATACTCATCCAAATGTGTGTTGAGTCCTCTATTTTACTGAACCTCCTGTTACTCAAGATATTTTTGGAACTCCTCTTTGGCAACTACCTTCAGAGCCCATGGCACATTATTTAAATAGCTTCCTAATTCTGTGTTGAGCATCAGTGCTGTTAGTGCCATTTTGTTTTATCCTTCAGATGGCTCTTCTGAACCATGTAGATACTGAATATTGACCCATGCCTTTCCATTTTTGCTCCAGCTATTATGCAGTCTGTCTGCCTTCATGGCAGGATGGGTAAAATTAGAGGACTGAAAAGACTAAGGTGGACTAATGGCTTGGAACTAGGCTGTTAACAACACATGTAAAAATCATTCTTGAGTAATAAGAGTGTCGCTGGAAGTAAAGAACAGCCTTTTAAAGATGTTACTTAGAAAAACAAACATGGTGGGATGCACAATTTCCAGTTAAGACATTAGTCTTATAATTTCCCTTTATTAACTCTCAGATCCCCAAATTCACAAATAATAAATTTCAGTATATAAAAATACAAGCCAATTTTCTTTTCCTTGTATTTGTCAGTTTCCTTTTGTGATACTTTGCTAAAACTGTTTTTCAACACTTGTATTTAATTTTAAGCAGTGTCTCTTACCCCTCCCCCTAGAAAAAAAAATACAGACATAAAGACCACCTTCAAAAGTGAACTCAAAATTTTGACAAGGACTGATACAATCCCTGCAGAAAAATGTTTTTGAAAATCAATGAGCAGGCAAACAATGGGCATTAGCAGGCAGAGTAGAGATGAGGGAGCCTATAACAAAAGTAGGTGCTCAAATGTTGCATTTTAAACAGATTTTTGTTATTTAGGATGCACACATGAGATACACACACGTGCACACACACACACACTTTGTATAGATTTTTGATCATGAAACTTCAAGATAGAGATACTTGAATTGAATGACATAAAATGAAAGTGTGGGAAGCAATACTGCAAAAGGAATGAATTCAAAGCAGTGAATTATCACAGTTAATTCCTTTAAATAGGTTTTTGCACTTGACAGAAATCATAGAAAATGGATTCTTCCCCCATAATAAAGGATCACAAACATTTCTGAAACTACTTTTTCCCTTTGGGACAATTTTAACACAGATAAAGGAGCTTTAGATGAATGAGTTAACAAAAAAACACTACTTAACCATCTGCTAGAACACAATGTGGAACGTTTTTAACACCTCTCAGCTTCCTTAGCTGAATTTCAGAATGCAACCATTAGTATTAAGAACAAAAACTAAGTAGTTCCCCAAATCATTTTGTTCTTATCCTTGATGTTCCTAGTATACTTTTCAAGCCTTTCACTAACTTTCTATATTGCTTTTCCATTTCCCGAAGTTTAAATTTCCTTTTGTTTGGCTTATAGGAAATCATCATGCTTGCCACATGGAGATAATATGAGTTATAGGAGAGTTATGGTGGGGACACTGGTTTAGGGACAAAAGACATTAACATTTGAAGTGGTTCTGAGTTTACAGTTTTTCCTGAATATGAGGATTGCATGTCTGCTATTGTGTACTGGACTATCAAAATAGCTCTATCTTTGTCTTAACTGCTCGACACTATAGGTAAGAGTGAATACATTCTTTTTGAGGGGGACCTTCAAGATGGCGGAGGAGTAAGACATGGAGACCACCTTCCTTCCCACAAATACATCAAACATACACCTACACGTGGAACAACTCCTACAGAACACCTACTGAACGCTGGCAGAAGACCTCAGGCTTCCCAAAAGGCAAGAAAATCCCCACGTACCTAGGTAGGGTAAAAGAAAAAAGAAAGGAAAAAAAAGAATAGTGATAGGACCTGCACCTCTGGCAGCCAGGAAGGAGGAAAAGTTTCCACACACTAGGGAGCCCCTTCACTGGCAGAGACGGGGCGGGGGAGGTGGGAGGGGGGAAGCTTCGGAGCCACGGAGGAGAGCGCAGCCACAGGGGTGCGGAGGGCAAAGCGGAGAGATTCCCGCACGGAGGATGGGTGCCGAGCAGCACTCACCAGCCCGAGAGTCTTGTCTGCTCACCCGCCGGGGCGGGCGGGGACTGGGAGCTGAGGCTCGGGCTTCGGAGGGTGGATCCCAGGGAGAGGACTGGGGTTGGCGGCGTGAACACAGCCTGAAGGGGGCTAGTGCATCACAGCTAGCCGGGAGAGAGTCCGGAAAAAAGTCTGGACCTGCCGGAGAGGCAAGAGACCTTTGTTTTGGGGTGCGCGAGGAGAGGGGATTCCTTCCCAATGTGACACAGAAGGCAGAGCACTGCCTAAGAGAGCTGCAGAGACGGGCACAAGCCGTGGCTATCAGCTCGGAACCCAGAGATGGGCGTGAAAAACTAAGGCTGCTGTCACTGTCACCAAGAATCCTGTGTGCAAGCGCAGGATCCACACCCGCCCCACCCCCAGGAGCCTGTGCAGCCCACCACTGCCAGGGTCCCAAGATCCAGGGACAACTTCCCTGGAAGAACACACGGGGCACCTCAGGCTGTTGCAACATCACGCTGGCGTCTGCCACCTCAGGCTCGCCCCGCATTCCAATTATGACTACTGTACCCCTCCCTCTCCCCAGACTGAGAGAGCAAGAGAGCCCTAATCAGCAGCTACTTTAACCCCCTCCTGTCTGGGCAGGGAACAGACACCTGAGGGCGACCTACATGCAGAGGCAGGGCCAAAACCATAGCTGAACCCCAGGAGCTGTGCAAACAAACAGAAAGGGAAATTTCTCTGTGCAGCCTCAGGAGCAGCAGATTAAATCCCCACAATCAGCTTGATAAACACTACATCTGAAGAATACCTGAATAGACAAATAATGTTCCCAAAATTCAGACAGTAGACTTTTGGAGCAAATGTAGACATGGGGTTTGCCTTCTGCATCTAATTTGTTCCCAGTTTTATGTTTATCTTAGTGTAGTATTTAGTACATTATTATCATTGGTGGATTTGTTTATTCGTTTGGTTGCTCTCTTTTTTTTTAATACATATATATTTTTTCCTTTTTCTCTTTTTGTGAGTGTGTATGTGTATGCTTCTTTGTGTGGTTTTGTCTGTATAGGTTTGCTTTTACCATTTGTCCTAGGGTTCTGTCTGTTCATTTTTCTCTTTATGTATATTTTTTTTTCCTCTCTTCCTTTTCTTCTGGGCTGTGCAGCTAGCAGGGTCTTGGTGCTCTGGCCGGGTGTTGGCCTGAGTCTTTGAGGTGGGAGTGCCAATTCCAGGACACTGGACCACCAGAAACCTCTCGGCCCCATGTAATATCAATCAGCAAGATCTCTCCCAGAGATCATCATCTCAATGCTAAGACCCAGCTCCACCCAACGGCCATCAAGCTCCAGTGTTGGATGCCCCATGCCAAACATCTAGCAAGACAGGAACACAACCCCACCCATTAGCAGAGAGGCTGCCCAAAGTCACACTAAGTTCACAGACACTCCAAAACACACCACTGGACGTAGCCCTGCCTACCAGAAGGATAAGATACAGCCCCACCCAACAGAACACAGGCACCAGGAAGACTATGCAAGCCATTGAACCAACCTCACCCACTGGGGGCAAACAGCAAAATTAATGGGAACTACGAACCTGCAGCCTGTGAAAAGGAGACCTCAAACACAGTAAGTTAAACAAAATGAGAAAATAGAGAAAAATGCAGCTGATGAGGAGCAAGGTAAAAACCCACTAGACCAAAAAAATGAAGAGAAATAGGCAGTCTACTTGCGAAAGAAATCAGAATAATGAGAGTAAAGATGATCCAAAATTTAAGAAACAGAATGGAGAAAATACAAGAAACATTTAACAAGGACCCAGAAGAACTAAAGAGCAACCAAAAGTGATGAACAACACAATAAATGAAATTAAAAATTCTCTAGAAGGAATCAATAGCAGAATAACTGAGGCAGAAGAATGGATAAGTGACCTGGAAGATAAAATAGTGGAAATAACTGACAAAGAGCAGAATAAAGAGAAAAGAATGAAGAGAATTGAGGACAGTCTCAGAGACCTCTGGGACAACAGTAAATGCACCAACATTTGAATTATAGGGGTACCAGAAGAAGAAGAGAAAAGGAGAGGGTCTGAGAAAATATTTGAAGAGATTGTAGATGAAAACTTCCCTAACATGGGAAATAAAATAGTCAATCAAGCCCAGGAAGCGCAGAGAGTCCCATACAGGATAAATCCAAGGAGAAACATGCCAGGACAAATATTAATCAAACTATCAACAATTAAATTCAAAGAAAAAATATTAAAAATAGCAAGGGAAAATCATCAAATAACATACAAGGGAAACCCCATACGTTAACAGCTGATTTGTCAGCAGAAACTCTGCAATCCAGAAGGGAGTGGCAGGACATATTTAAAGTGATGAAAGGGAAAAATCAACAACCAAGATTACTCTACCCAGCAAGGATCTCATTCAGATTAGACAGAGAAATTAAAACTTTTACAGACAAGCAAGAGTTAAGAGAATTCAGCACCACGAAACCAGCTTTACAACAAATGCTAAAGGAACTTCTCTAGGCAGGAAACACAAGAGAAGGAAAAGACCTACAATAACAAACCCAAAACAAGTAAGAAAATGGTAAGAGGAATACGCATATCGATAATTACCTTAAATGTAAATGGATTCAATGCTCCCACTAAAAGACACAGACTGGCTGAATGGATACAAAAACAAGACCCATATATATGCAGTCTACAAGAAACCCACTTCAGACCTAGGGACACATATAGACTGAAAGTGATGGGATGGAAAAAGATATTCCATGCAAATGGAAATCAAAAGAAAGCTGGAGTAGCAATTCTCATATCAGACAAAATAGACTCTAAAATAAAGACTATTACAAGAGACAAAGAAGGACACTACATAATGATCAAGGGATCAATCCAAGAAAAAGATTGTAACAATTGTAAATATTTAGGCACCCGACATAGGAGCACCTCAATACATAAGGCAAATTCTAACAGCCATAAAAGGGGAAATCGACAGTAACACAATCATAGTAGGGGACTTTAACACCCCACTTTCACCAATGGACAGATCATCCAAAATGAAAATAAATATGGAAACACAAGCTTTAAAAGACATATTAGACCAGATGGACTTAATTGATATTTATAGGACATTCCATCCAAAAACAACAGAGTACACTTTCCTCTCTAGTGCTCATGAAACATTCTGCAGGATACATCATTTCTTGGGTCACAAATCTAGCCTTGGTAAATTTAAGAGAATTGAAATCATATCAAGTACCTTTTCCGACAACAATGCTATGAGACTAGATAACAATTACAGGAAAAAAACTGTAAAAAATACAAAAAAATGGAGGCTAAACAATATGTAACTAAATAACCAAGAGATAACTGAAGAAATCAAAGAAGAAATCAAAAAATACCTAGAAACAAATGACAATGAAAACATGATGACCCAAAACCTATGGGATGCAGCAAAAAGCAGTTCTAAGAGGGAAGTTTATAGCAATGCAATCCTACCTCAAGAAACAAGAAACAACTCAAATAAACAACCTAACATTACAGCTAAAGCAATTAGAGAAAGAAAAAAAAAAACCCAAAGTTAGCAGAAGGAAGAAAATCATAAAGATCAGATCAGAAATAAATGAAAAAGAAATGAAGGAAACAATAGCAAAGATCAATAGAACTAAAAGCTAGCTCTCTGAGAAGATAAACAATATTGATAAACCATTAGCCAGACACATCAAGAATAAAAGGGAGAAGATGAAATCAACAGAATTAAAAATGAAAAAGGAGGAGTAACAATTGACCCTGCAGAAATACAAAGGATCATGAGAGACTACTACAAGCAACTATATGCCAATAGAATACACAACCTGGAAGTAATGGACAAATTCTTAGAAAAGTACAACCTTCCAACACTCAACCAGGAAGAAACAGAAAATATAAACAGACCAATCATAAGCACTGAAATTGAAACTGTGATTAAAAAACTTCCAACAAACAAAAGCCCAGGACCAGATGGATTCACAGGTGAATTCTATCAAACATTTAAAGAGAGGTAACACCTATCCTTCTCAAACTTTTCGAAAATATAGCAGAGGGAGGAACACTCCCAAACTCATTCTACGAGAGCACCATCACTCTGATACCAAAACCAGACAAAGATGTCACAAAAAAAGAAAACTACAGATCAATATCATCGAGGAATTTAGATGCAAAAATCCTCAACAAAACACTAGCAAACAGAATCCAACAGCACATTAAAAGGATCATACACCATGATCAAGTGGGGTTTATCCCAGTAATGCTAGGATTCTTCAATATACACAAATCAATCAATGATACAGCATATTAACAAACTGAAGGATAAAACCATATGATAATCTCAATAGATGCAGAAAGAGCCTATGACAAAATTCAACTCCCATTTATGATAAAAACTCTCCAGAAAGTGGGCATAGAGGGAACCTACCTCAACATAATAAAGGCCATATATGACAAACCCACAGCCAACATCATTCTCAATGGTGAAAAACTGAAACCATTTCCACTAAGATTAGGAACAAGACAAGCTTGTTCACTCTCACTGCTATTATTCAACACAGTTTTGTAAGTTTTAGCCATAGCAATTAGAGAAGAAAAAGAAATAAAAGGAATCCAAAGCAGAAAAGAAGAATTAAAACTCTCACTTTTTGCACATTATATGATACTATACATAGAGAATCCTAAAGATGCTACCAGAAAACTATTAGAGCTAATCAATGAATCTGGTAAAGTAGCAGGATACAAAACTAATGCAATGTCTTGCATCCCTATACATTAACGATGAAATATCCGAAATAGAAATTAAGGAAACCATTCTATTTACCATTGCAACAAAAAGAATAAAATACTTAGGAATAAACCTACCTAAGGAGGTAAAAGACCTGTACTCAGAAAAGTATAAGACACTGATAAAAGAAATTAAAGAAGATACAAATGGATGCAGAGGTATACCATGATCTTGGATTGGAAGAATCAATATTGTGAAAATGACTATACTACCCAAAGCAATATACTGATTCAATGTAATCCCCATGGCATTTTTCAGAGAACTAGAACAGAGAATTTTACAGTTTGTATGGAAATCCAAAAGACCCCACAGAGCCAAAGCAATTTTGAGAAAGAAAAACGGAGCTGGAGGAATCAGGTTCCGTGACTTCAGACTATACTACAAAGCTACAGTAATCAGGACAGTATGGTACAGGCACAAAAACAGAAATACAGATCAATGGTACAGGATAGAAAGCCCAAAGATAAACTCACGCACATATGGTCACCTTATCTTTGACAAAGGAGGCAAGAATATACATAGAGAAAATACAGCCTCTTCAATAAGTAGTGATGGGAAAATTGGAGAGCTATATGTAAAGGAATGAAATTATAACACTCCCTAACACCATACACAAAAATAAACTCAAAATGGATTAAAGACCTAAATGTAAGGCCAGACACTATAAAACTCTTAGAGGAAAACACAGGAAGAACACTTTATGACATAAATCACAGCAAGGTACTTTTGACCCACCTCCTAGAGAAATGGAAATAAAAACAAAACTAAACAAATGGGACCTAATGAAACTTAAAAGCTTTTGCACAGCAAAGGAAACCATAAGAAAGACAAAAAGACAACGCTCAGAATGGGAGAAAGTATTTGCAAATGAAGCAACTGACAAAGGATTAATCTCCAAAATATACAAGCAGCTCATGCAGCTCAATATCCAAAAAACAAACAACCCAATCCAAAAATGGGCAGAAGACCTAAACAGACATTTCTCCAAAGAAGATATACAAATTGCCAACAAACACATGAAAGGATGCTCAACATCACTAATCATTAGAGAAATGCAAATCAAAACTACAGTAAGGTATCACCTCACCCAGGTCAGAATGGCCATCATCAAAAAATCTACAAACAATAAATGCTGGAGAGGGTGTGGAGAAAAGGGCACCCTCTTGCACTGTTAGTGGGAATGTAAATTGATACAGCCACTATGGAGAACAGTATGGAGGTTCTAGAACTCCATAGAACTACTATATGACCCAGCAATCCCACTAGTGGGCATATACCCTCAGAAAACCATAATTCAAAAAGAGTCATGTACCACAACATTCAATGCAGCTCTATTTACAATAGCCAGGACATGGAAACAACCTAAGTGTCCATCAACAGATGAATGGATAAAGAAAATGTGGCTCATATTTACAATGGAATATTACTCTGTCATAAAAAAACTGAGTTATTTGAAGTGAGGTAGATGGACTTAGAGTCTGTCATACAGAGTGAAGTAAGTCAGAAAGAGAAAAACAAATACTGTATGCTAACACATGTATATGGAATCTAAAAAAAAAAAAAAAAAAAAAAAAAAAAAGGTCATGAAGAACCTAGGGGCAAGATGGGAATAAAGAAACAGACCTACTAGAGAATGGACTGGAGGACACGAGGAGGCAGAAGGGTAAGCTGGGACAAAGTGAGAGAGTGGCATGGACATATATACACTACCAAATGTAAAATAGATAGCTAGTGGGGAGCAGCTGCATAGCACAGGGAGATCAGCTCAGTGCCTTGTTACCACTAGAGGGGTGGGATAAGGAGGGTGGGAGGGAGATGCAAGAGGGAGGAGATATGGGGATATATGTATATGTATAGCTGATTCACTTTGTTATACAGCAGAAACTAACACAATATTAAAGCAATTATACTCCAGTAAAGATGTTAAAAAAAATAAAAATAAAGTATACACCCAAAAGCATTGAAAAAAAAATCAATGCAAAACTATTCATTGAATGTACATTCTAAAGATTGTATATGTATGTATGTGTGTTTCACTTAGTACCTAGTATATGCCAGGCATGATGCATGGCGCTTTGTATATATCTTTTATGCAAGGAACTAAGGCTATCACATAAGGTGTTAAGTATCAATAATTAGTACAATGCCATACATCTAATAGTGGCTGACCCTGGATTTGTGTACAGTTCAGTCTATGGATACACACTGGATTAAACATGAATGCCATGCAATCAAAAAAAAATTGTCTTAGATAGCCGTGGTCTTTTACTCTCCCAAGAAAATTTTAGAATCGCCTTTCAAGTTCCATGAAAAATCTTGTTGGGATTTTTATTCAAACTGTAGTTAGTTCATAGTTCAATTAATGGAGAATAGATAACTTGACAGTAGAAAAGTCTTTTCTTTCATATATAGCATATCTTTCCAACTGTTTAGATCTTGTTTAGAGGTTTTTAAATAAAATATTATTTTCCCATAAAGGTGATTTTGTTAGGTAAGCTTTCATTTAACTTGTTTTGTAAATAATATTTTTTGCAAATTTAGATCACTGTTTGTTCCTGATATAAAGTAATACATTTATTTTCATAAATTGATTCTATATCCAGCATAATTGCTGTACTCTCATAAAACTTTATTATCTGATTGAAGATTTTCTAGTGCATTCTATTTAGATAAAAATAAAATCTTGAGTGCCAGAAAAAAAAAGAGTGAATACATTTTTAATATCAATTCGAATATTTTCATAAGAGAAATTTGATTCACAAAGTCATCTGAACATGAGCAGGGTTTCCTATCTAAATGCTTGTGTGAAGACAAATCTATCCTTTCTCTAATATGCTTCCAGGAAAATTATAATCATATAATAAGCAACCCAAACATGTTTGCTGTTAAGTGACAAACAACAAAGACATATAATCAAAACCAATGCACGAGTACAGGATCAATTAAAGTCAGGAGCCTAAGAGGGAAAAAGATGGGTGTAAATACCAAAGTGGATTAAAAAAAATAATAATAACACAGTTAAAGCATTTCAAGAAGGGACTACACCAAGAATAACTTATTTATTATTTAAGTCTTTGCTCTCATAACAGCCTAGGAGAAAAGGCCATGCTACTCTCTTGATTACAATCCATCAATGGCATTCTACTGTACATAGGGACAGGTAGAGACTACCTACATAAAATATTATTCATGAGACAGTCCCTACCTAGTTCTGAAATTCTATCTCCAACCTCCCCCTGCCTTCCACAGTACACTCTTGCAGTACTAACCATTTTGTAGTTCCCTACCCACACCTTGGAATCTTTTACCCATGTGCTATTCTCTCTGCTTATGCTGACCCCTGTATCTGGACGGCCCTGTATCCTTATGTGCCAGATGGACACATTCATTCTTAAAGACTCACTCAACATATTAGTACTTCCACATCCCATATTCCCCATGCATTTTCTTCCCTTTCATTTTTATCTTCTGATTCTTTGTTTCTCAAATAATAACGAGCATTTGTTAGTACATTTCATTCATTTGACAATGGTTAGTAACTTTTGAGTGTTTCTCTGATGCTGGGTACTATGTTAAGTGCTTTACAAGCATTATGCTTTTCAATCACTACTTCAATTTTATTAAAGTAAGTACTATTATTATTGCCATTTTACAGATGAGCAAACAAAAATAACTTACTGAAGTCACATGCTGATTTGTGCTAAGACCAATATTCAACCCATGTGTGGTTACAGAGGCTGGCCCCACTCCTCAGCCTATTTATTTACTTCTACCCCTAACCCAAGAGTTACATGTATAGTAGGTTGCCTCACTTATAGCCTTGCCGGACTCTTCTGTGAGTCTCCATCCTCTCCATGTCTTCTACCTCAGAGGCATGGTAGTACATTTCTTCCACATGCATAAAATGAGGAGGAAGAGAAATAAATAAAAAATCTGGAGAACACCAAAAGAGAAATTTGCACTTTCTGAATTCTCCTTTCATGTCAGATGTTTGCTCAATTCTGACTGCTCCCTTTCCAGAGTACAGACAAGTGAGTGTTTTAGAAGTTCTGTGAGAAACTGTCCAGTGATACACACATTGGAACCAGGGTCATCTTTCTCCATCCCAAAGTATCACTCTGGAAACCTGTGAAGATTCTCTTCTCTGATATGCATGGCACAAACTGGACATACAGACATACGTAATATTTGTTAATCTAAAGCTTCTAATTCAAGGAATGTCTGTGAAAAATAAAAGAAGTGATCTGGAACAAGATTCTTTTGGGGCAAACTACTTCTTCCATTATGAAGGATGAGCAGTCTTACCACACACACGTGTTACGAATCATCTTGTATCTATTCCTCATAGGCATTTATTTAAAATAATGTTTAATTGTCTCTACTCTAAAAGTGTTTTCATCACTTCCTGAGTTTGGGAGCTTCCAGAACTATGGGAGTAAGAATCATTTTCTACAATCTATGAAGAGAGGGCACTTCCCTGAAATTGCTGAAGTGCTGTTCAGTAGCCACTTAAAGTCATAAGTGAACAGGATCTATTGCAGAGCTAATTCCAGATTCAAAACAGTCAAGCAGTGTATCATGGGAACACAAAAAGCTGGAGAGATGAGGAAGAAATCCTGACCTGTCACAATGGTTAAAAAAAAAAAAAAGTTTTCATGGTCTCTGTGTATGATAGTTCTCTTTCAAGAAAACAGAAACTTTTATCTCGACCAGGACCAGTTACAAATCTCATCACATATCAAAATAAAATCCTTTTCAAAGAGGACTGAAATGCTGGCAAAGCACACAGTGAAGTCTTAAGATATATTAATGAGACTAAATTATGTACCAAAATCTTAAATCCTCAATATTGTCACCAGGTCATGAAGAAAATTATTACGTAAACGCTAGTTCCAGGAATATAAAACTACCTTTCCCGCCAGGAAGAAACAAACAAACAAAAACAAAAGAGCAATATTGCATACAGGTTTCATATTAATTTTTTTTTTTCTCTTAAGTCATCACTACTTTCTTTGTCCCTCAAAGAAAAAGTTGCTGGGAGGCATACGTTTTGATTAATAACAACTCAGCCCAAGCATTCTCACTGAAAAAAATTAGCAATTCAGGCAGGGTACCACAAAGTGAATCTTAATGAGAATATTTTACAAGGTAAACGACAGAGACTATAATTATCAATTTCTCTCAATGCGGTTTAGTTTGAGGTTTATAGTACGTAAGGAGAAAACTACTGGGAAAATTGACTTGATGTGAATTTATGAATTGGCAAGATTACTTTGAAGAGATGAACAACAAATTGCTCTTTTAGCTTTAGTTCACATAATGCACCAGATGTCATAACCTCAGGAGCAAACAATTTGTCACAAATAATTCCCTGAAGTTTTTTTTTTAATGTTTTATTCCTCTATAACGAAGAATGATGCTTCTGCAACTTTATTATAAATTTTTTGAAGGTGCAGTCAATGTTCTACTACACTTTTGTACCTCTCTGGGGCTAATACAGTGTGAGACGTGTGTTTAGAACTCAAAAACCACTTGCTGATTAACTAAATGTCCTATTGTTCTCATTTCAGCCTTGTTATTTTTCCTGTGACAAACTCTTATCTTACTCATCATGAGTAATGCCTTGTATTTCAGTTATGTTAACTGAATCACTGTTAATACATCTGAATCTTTTTTCATATCTGGAAATATTACCAAGAATTTGAGAGGCTTTGTAACTAAAACTCTATCTTACTCCCACTGATCCTCTTAGGGCCTGAAGTTCCCTCTCCAAAATCCATTTGCCATTAAGTGGGTCCTTGTCACTTGCTTTCTGATCTGGTACCTGTTTGATGACCACTGTCAGGCTCACCTAATTCTTCATAGACAAACCCTCACATTCTCCTCCATCCTACTCCTTATTTTTAATGGTAAATTGTTTTATTTCTTTCATTAATAGAAAAGTTCAATTTTTTTTTTTGCCATTTGTATTGTTTCTTCAGTTAATTGCTTATGCCCATTGCCAATTCTATTTTTCCTAGGTCAATTCATATATTAGGATATCTTTTCCATATTGCAAATGCTTTTCCTGATGGTGGTTTGCCTTTTGATTGTTTTTTGATTATTTTATTTTTAAATTGATTTTTATTGGAGTATAGCTGATTTACAATGTTGTGTTAGTTTCAGGTATACAGCAAAGTGAATTAGTTATACATATACATATATCCACTCTTTTTAAGATTCTTTACCCATATAGGTCATTACAGAGTACTGAGTAGAGTTCCTTGTGCTATACAGTAGGTTCTCATTAGTTATCTATTTTATATATAGTATTGTGTATATGTTAATCCCAATCTCCCAATTTATCCCTCCCACCTTTTCTCCCTTGGGAACCATAAGGCTGTTTTTGACATCTGTGACTCTATTTCTGTTTTGTAAATAAGTTCATTTGTACCATTTTTTTAGATTCCCCCATCCTACTCTTGAATCTTCCTTGATCAACTACCCACCCTTGAAAGTCTGCCTTGGCTATACACACTAATCACATTGTTTATCTTGAATGCTGCGCCCAAATTAGATACTCTAAAAACTGGAAAAGAGGAAAAGCCAAAAGAAACTATGAAGTGTCTAAAGTGGTACATGCCTATTTTAGGGGACTTTGGATACAGGGGCAAGCTGCTAACAAGACATGGAGCCCAAATGTGAATTATGATTCTGCATTACAGGAGTCCACTGTGACAGCATGGATTTGTTTAATAATCACCCATAAAATAAAATCCTAGCACCACTGAGTGTATGCTCTATTCCAACACTCCCAACAGGACACTACAAAATTATTTTGCATTAATTTGCAAAAAAGTAAATGGTGCTTAAAGTATGAGAATGGCATAACTAAAATCCAAAAAGCAAACAAAACATATTCCAACATGATGTTCTGGCTCTTTCATCTGATGCTCTGAAAATATGCATTTAAAAGGATAGGAAGGAGAATACCAATACAAACTATGTACTGTGTATTTCACATATAAATTTTTTTTATTGAATCTTCACAATAACCCCATATGTTAGGTGTTTGTATACCTACCTTACAGTTAATGAATCTGGGCTCAAGAGATTTAGCAACATGTTGAAGGTCAACAAGGATGGTGGTAATTTTAGCCTCACTGGGTTGTTGAGAAGAATAGATGGAACTGTGAGTTGAATCAATATCAACAAACACTGATTGAGTCTTTCTCAGGTGCCACAAAGTTCCGTCTTTGTTATTTCATTTAATAGTTTTAAGTGGGTAAAGGGACATTCGGTAAGAATATTAGTATGGACCTAGGTCATATGTAGACTTTTGTTCCTCCAGGTTAGGATTCATGTCTTGTTCACAGCTGCACTCTTAGTATCAGACAATGTTCCTGGTCCATAGAAGATGCTCAGGAAATACTGTATTTACCAAAGGAAACATTATCATCTGATGTTCTTAAAAGAGGGTTACCTGGAAATATTTAGAGGATTTAAAAGTGTCTTTACTATTAACATAATACTATTTTATGTGCTTTGTAATTTTCAGTGAAGAAAACATGTCTGCATATTGTTGTTACCAAAGAAAATAACTGCTGAGGTCACACAAGAGAACTAAACATGAGGAATATATCCAATAGAAACCAGCAAGTGACTTACAAAAGTTCATTTTTAAGATTTATCACACATTCTTACCTTTCTTAAACATAATAAACTGGACATAAATGTATTTTCCTGTGTCTAAGGAATTTACTTCAATATCACAATAATTTCATTTTTGTAAGTTTTCTAATCTGTGCATTTGAGTGTGTCTTTTATTTTATCTATTGCTATTCTGTTAGCTGTCCCTGTTGGACACTGCCAGTATACCTGATCTAAATGGACTCTCTGCCTCTTTCTAATTTTCTGTAGTCTAGAAAAACAGACAATAGAATCAGTAGGAATTATGCTTAATATAAGAGCAAAACCCACATAGATGTTATATCTGTTATATCTGTTCTTAAATTTCATAATCCTTTTAGAATCTTAGTCAGGTCCAAAAATCAATCACCTAAGAGTAAGTGAAAGATTGGTATATCTGCAAAACTACCCAAGAACTAGTAGAAAAATACAGCCAATGCCAACTAAAACATGATTTCCAATACTGAAAACTCAGCCTTTCAGTAGAGCAAGGCTTTAAAACGTCTGGATTGGCCAGCCTTGTGGGCTTCCTCCCTGCATAGCATGGGAGTGACAGCCCTTGTCTCGCACCTGACTGGGCCTCTGGGGCAGGGAGGTGCTGCACAAAAGGAAATCTGAGGAACAGAGAAGTTAAATGCCTGGTCCAAGATCACAGAACTACTGTGTGGCTGACACGGTCTTGGTGCTCCGGCCAGATGTCAGACCTGTGCCTCTGAGGTGGGAGAGTAGAGTTCAGGACATTGGTCCGCCAGAGACCTCCCAGTTCCACATAATATCAAACAGTGAAAGCTATCCCAGAGATCTCTATCTCAATGCTAAGACCCAGCTCCACTCAACAAACAGCAAGCTACATTGCTGGACACCCTATGCCAAACAACTATCAAGACAGAAACACATGACCCATTAGCAGAGAGGCTGTCTAGAATCATAATAAGTTCACAGACACCCCAAAACACACCATCAGACGCAGTCCTGCCCAACAACAAGACAAGATCCAACCTCATCCACCAGAACACAGGCACCAGTACCCTCCACCAGGAAGCCTACACAACCCACTGAACCAACCTTACACACTGGGGGCAGACACCAGAAAAAACAGAAACTACAAACCTGCACCCTGTGAAAAGGAGACCCCAAACACAGTAAGTTAAGCAAAATGAGAACACAGAGAAATACACAGCAGATGAAGGAGCAAGGTAAAAACCCACCAGACCAAACAAATGAAGAGGAAATAGGCAGTCTACTTGAAAAACAATTCAGAGTAATGATAGTAAAGATGATCCAACATTTTGGAAGTAGAATGGAGAAAATATAAGAAATGTTTAACAAGGACCTAGAAGAACTAAAGGGCAAACAAACAATGATGAACAACAGAATAAATGAAATTAAAACTTCTCTAGAAGGAATCAATAGCAGAATAACTGAGGCAGAAGAACGGATAAGTTACCTGGAAGACAAAATAGTGGGAATAACTACTGCACAGCAGAATAAAGAAAAAAGAATGAAGGGAATTGAGGACAGTCTCAGAGACCTCTGGGACAACTTTAAACACACCAACATTTGAATTATAGGGGTCCCAGAAGAAGAAGAGAAAAAGAAAGGGTCTGAGAAAATATTTGAAGACATTATAGTTGAAAACTTCCCTAATATGGGAAAGGAAATAGTCAATCAAGTCCAGGAAGTGCAGAGAGTCCCATACACGATAAATCCAAGGAGAAACACGCCAAGACATACATTAATCAAACTATCAAAAGTTAAAGACAAAGAAGAAATATTAAAAGCAGCAAAGGAAAAACAACAAATAACATACAAGGGAATCCCCATAAGGTTAACAGCTGATATTTCAGCAGAAACTCTGCAAGCCAGAAGGGAGAGGCAAGACATACTTAAAGTGATGAAGGGGAGAAAACTACAACCAAGATTACTCGACACAGCAAGGATCCCATTCAGATTCGACAGAGAAATTAAAACCTTTACAGACAAGCAAAAGCTAAGAGAAATCAGCACCACCAAACCACCTTTACAACAAATGCTAAAGGAACTTCTCTAGGCAGGAAACACAAGAGAAGGAAAAGACCTACATAAACAAACCCAAAACAATTAAGAGAAAGGTAATAGGAATATACATATGGATAATTACCTTAAATGTAAATGGATTCAATGCTCCCACTAAAAGACACAGACTGGCTGAATGGATACAAAAACAGGACCTGTATATATACTGTCTACAAGAGACCAACTTCAGACCTAGGGACACATACAGACTGAAAGTGAGGGGATGGAAAAAGATATTCCATGCAAATGGAAATCGAAAGGGAGCTGGAGTAGCAATTCTCATATCAGAGAAATAGATATTAAAATAAAGAATATTACAAGAGACAAAGAAGGACACTACATAATGATCAAGGGATCAATCCAAGAAGAAGATATAACAATTGTAAATAATTATGCACCCAACATAGGAGCACCTCAATACATAGGGCAAATGCTAACAGCCATAAAAGGGGAAATCAACAGTAACACAACCATAGTAGGGGACTTTAACACCCTTCTTTCACCAATGGACAGATCACACAAAATCAAAATAAATAAGGAAACACAGCAGTAAATGATACATTAAACAACACGGACTTAATAGATATTTATAGGACATTCCATCCAAAAACAACAGAATACACTTTCTTCACAAGTGCTCATGGAACATTCTCCAGGATCTATTCTCCAGGATAGATGATATCTTGGGTCACAAATCAAGCCTTGGTAAATTTAAGAAAATTGAAATCCTATCAATTATCTTTTCTAACCACACGCTATGAGACTAGATACCAATTACAGGAAAAAAAAACTAAAAAATATAAACACATGGAGGCTAAACAATACAATACTTAAAAACCAAGATATAACTGAAGAAATCAAAGAGGAAATCAAAGAAATACCTATAAATAAATGACAATGAAAACACAACAACCCAAAACCTATGGGATGCAGCAAGAGCAGTTCTAAGAGGGAAGATTATAGCAATACAATTTTACCTCAAGAAACAAGAAACATCTCAAATAAACAACCTAACCTTACACCTAAACCAATTAGAGAAGGAAGAACAAAAAAAAAAAACAAAGTTAGCAGATGGAAAGAAAGCATAAAGATCAGATCAGAAATAAATGAAAAAGAAATGAAGGAAACGATAGCAAAGATCAATAAAACTAAAAGCCGGTTCTTTGAGAAGGTAAACAAAATTGATAAACCATTAGCCAGACTAATCAGGAAAAAAAAGGAGAAGACCCAGCTCAACAGAATTAGAAATGAAAAAGGAGAAGTAACAACTGACACTGCAGAAATACAAAGGATCATGAGAGATTACTACAAGCAACTATATGCCAAAAAAATGGACAACCTGGAAGAAATGGACAAATTCTTAGAAAAGCACAACCTTCCAAGACTCAACCAGGAAGAAACAGAAAATATAAACAGACCAATCACAAGCACTGAAATTGACTGTAATTAAAAATGTTCCAACAAACAAAAGCCCAGGACCAGATGGCTTCACAGGCAAATTCTATCAAACATTTAGAGAGGAGCTAACACCTATCCTTCACAAACTCTTCCAAGAGAAGAGGGAGAAACACTCCCAAACTCATTCTATGAGGCCACCATCACCCTGACACCAAAACCAGACAAAGATGTCACAAAGAAAGAAAACTACAGGCCAATATCCCTGACGAACATAGATGCAAAAATCCTCAACAAAATACTAGCTAACAGAATCCAACAGCATATGAAAAGGATCATACACCATGATCAAGTGGGGTTTATCACAGGACTGTAAGGATTCTTCAATATACGCAAATCAATCAATGTGATAAACCATATTAATAAACTGAACGATAAAAAGCATATGATCATTTCAATAGATGCAGAAAAAGCTTTTGACAAAATTCAACAGCATTTATGATAAAAACCCTCCAGAAAGTAGGCATAGAGGGATCTTACCTCAACATATAAAGGCCATATATGACAAACCCACAGCCAACATCGTTCTCAATGGTGAAAAACTGAAACCATTTCCTCTAAGATAAGGAACAATACAAGGTTGCCCACTCTCACCATTATTATTCAATGGAGCTTTGGAAGTTTTAGCCACAGCAGTAAGAGAAGAAAAAGAAATAAAAGGAATCCAAATTGGAAAAGAAGAAGTAAAGCTGTCACTGTTTGCAGATGACATGATACTATACATAGAGAATCCTAAAGATGCTACCAGAAAACTACTAGAGCTAATCAATGAATTTGGTAAAGTAAAAGGATACAAAATTAATGCACAGAAATCTCTTGCATTCCTATACACTAATGATGAAAAATCTGAAAGTGAAATTAAGAAACACTCCCATTTACCACTACAACAAAAAGAATAAAATACCTAGAAATAAACCTACCTAAATAGGTAATAGACCTGTAGTCAAAAAACTATAAGACACTGATGAAAGAAACTAAAGATCATACAAACAGATGGAGAGATATACCATGTTCTTTGATTGAAAGAATCAACGCTGTGAAAATGACTATACTACCCAAAGCAATGTACAGATTCAGTGCAATACCTAGCAAACAACCAATGGCATTTTTCACAGAACTAGAACAAAAAATTTCACAATTTGTAAGGAGACACAAAAAAACCCAAATAGCCAAAGCAATCTTGAGGAAGAAAAACGGAGCTGGAGGAATCAGGCTTCCTGACTTCAGACTATAATACAAAGCTATGGTAATCCAGACAGTATGGTACTGGCACAAAAACAGTAATATAGATCAATGGGACAGGATAGAAAGTCCAGATATAAACCCATGCACGTATGGTCACCTAATCTATGACAAAAGAGGCAAGAATATACAATGAGGAAAAGACAGTCTCTTCAATAAGTGGTGCTGGGAAAACTGGACAGCTACGTGTAAAAGAATGAAATTAGAACACTCCTGAACACCATACTCAAAAATAAACTCAAAATGGATTAAAGACCTAAATGTAAGGCCAGACACTATAAAACTCTTAGAGGAAAACATAGGCAGAACACTCTATGACAAAAATCACAGCAAGGTCCTTTTTGACCCACCTCCTAGAGAAATGAAAATAAAAACAAAACTAAACAAATGGGACCTAATAAAACTTAAAAGCTTTTGCACAGCAAAGGAAACCATAAACAAGACGAAAAGACAACCCTCAGAATGGGAGAAAATATTTGCAAATGAAGCAACTGACAAAGGATTTACCTCGAAAATTTACAAACAGCTCATGCAACTCAATATCAAGAAAACTAATAACCCAATCCAAAAATGGGCAGAAGACCTAAACAGACATTTCTCAAAAGACGATATACAGATTGCCAACAAACACATGAAAGAATGCTGAACATCACTAATCATTAGAGAAATGTAAATCAAAACTACAATGAGGTACTACCTCACACTGGTCAGAATGGCCATCATTAAAAAATGTACAAACAATAAATGCTGGAGAGGGTGTGGAGAAAAGGGAACTCTCTTGCACTGTTGGTGGGAATGTAGTTTGATACAGCCACTATGGAGAACAGTATGGAGGTTCCTTAAAAAACTAAAAATAGAACTACCATAGGACCCAGCAATCCCACTACTGGGTATATACCCTGAGGAAACCATAATTCAAAAAGAGTCATGTACCACAATGTTCTTTGCAGCTCTATTTACCATAGCCAGGACATGGAAGCAACCAAGTGTCCATTGACAAATGAATGGATAAAGAAGATGTGGCACATATATACAATGGAATACTACTCAGCCATGAAAAGAAACAAAATTCAATTATTTGCAGTGAGTTGGATGGACTTAGAGTTTGTCATACAGAGTGAAATAAGTCAGAAAGAGAAAAGCAAATACTGTATGCTAACCCATATATATGGAATCAAAAAAAAATGGTTCTGAAGAACCTAGGGGCAGGACAGGAATAAAGACGTAGACGTAGAGAATGGACTTGAGGACACGGGGAGGGGGAAGGGTAAGCTGGGACGAAATGAGAGAGTGGCATGGACTTATAAATACTACCAAATGTAAAATAGATAGCTAGTGGGAAGCAGTCACATAGCACAGGGAGATCAGCTCGGTGCTTTGGACCACCTAGAAGGTTGGGATAGGGAGGTTGGGAAGGAGACACAAGAGGGAGGAGATATGGGATATATGTATATGTATAGCTGATTCACTTTGTTATAAAGGAGAAACTAACACACCATTTTCAAGCAATTTTACTCCAATAATGATGTTAAAAAAAAAAAAAAGAAGATCTTTTCTGGTAGGTTCTGGCCTTTTTTATTGATGGTTGTTCTGTAAATAGTTGCGGTTTTGGTGTGCTCATGAGAAAAGGTGAGCTCAGGGCCTTTCTACTCTTCCATCTTGGTCAATCTCTTGATAAGTTTAATTTTTAATTTGGATGAGATTGCCAGGCTTGCATATATTTAATGACATGTTTTTATACAATTTTTCATTGTCTAATGTAAAGCGGAATTTTAGATCACTTTAGACTGAATGTTCATTAATTGTAGCTTAATAAAGTTACCACCTTTCTTAATACTTCCTCTAAATTTCTACTTGCCTTTTAACTTTGGGGTACCTATGGAATTGTTGATCTGAGATAGCAATACCACCCTTCTCAGACATCATGGAAATGTTAATTAAAACCATAATGAGATACTACAACACACCCACCAGACTGCTAAAATTAAAATCCCTGATAATTGCCAAGTGTAGGTAAAGATGTGAAGCAACTAGAACTCTTACACTCTGCCAGTGGGAATGTAAATTAACACAACCAGTTTGGGAAAGTATCAGTACCTACTAAAAGTGAACATATAGGAAATATATAATTAATTGTATATCCAACAGAAATGTGCACATACATGCCCCAAAAGACAAGTATAAAAAAGTAAGAGCCACAAAGTAGCCATGATAAAATAGTATATTGCATTGAAAGGTAAGTTACTATTACACATAGAAGTCTCACATAAGTAATATTAAGAACAAGAGGCTCAGCAGAAACTCTGCAAGCCAGAAGGGAGTGGCAGGATATACTTAAAGTGATGAAGGAGAAAAACCTACAACCAAGATTACTCTACCCAGCAAGGATCTCATTCAGATTCGATGGAGAAATTAAAACCTTTACAGACAAGCAAAAGCTGAGAGAGCTCAGCACCACCAAACCAGCTTTACAACAAATGATAAAGGAAATTCTCTAGGCAAGAAACACAAGAGAAGGAAAACACCTACAATAACAAACCCAATACATTTAAGAAAATGGGAATAGGAACATACATATCGATAATTACCTTGAATGTAAATGGATTAAATGCTCCCACCAAAAGACACAGGCTGGCTGAATGGATACAAAAACAAGACCCATATATATGCTGTCTACAAGAGACCCACTTCAGACCTAGGGACACATACAGACTGAAAGTGAGGGGATGGAAAAAGATATTCCATGCAAATGGAAAGCAAAAGAAAGCTGGAGTAGCAATTCTCATATCAGACAAAATAGACTTTAAAATAAAGACTATTACAAGAGACAAAGAAGGACACTATATAATGATCAAGGGATCGATCCAACAGGAAGGTATAACAATTGTAAATATTTATGCACCCAACATAGGAGCACCTCAATACATAAGGCAAATACTAACAGCCATGAAAGGGGAAATTGACAGCAACACAATCATAGTAGGGGACTTTAACACCCCACTTTCATCAATGGACAGATCATCCAAAATGAAAATAAATAAGGAAACACAAGCTTTAAATGATACATTAAACAATATGGACTTAATTGATATTTATAGGACATTCCACCCAAAAACAACAGAATACACATTTTTCTCAAGTGCTCATGGAACATTCTCCAGGATAGATCATATCTTGGGTCACAAATCAAGCCTTGGTAAATTTAAGAAAATTGAAATCGTATCAAGTATCTTTTCCGACCACAACGCTATGAGACTAGATATCAATTACAGGAAAAGATCTGTAAAAAATACAAACACATGGAGGCTACACAATACATTACTTAATAACGAAGTGATTACTGAAGAAATCAAAGGGGAAATCAAAAAATACCTAGAAACAAATGACAATGGAGACACGACGACCCAAAACCTATGGGACACAGCAAAAGCAGTGCTAAGAGGGAAGTTTATAGCAATACAAGCCTACCTCAAGAAACAGGAAACATCTCGAATAAACAACCTAACCTTGCACCTAAAGCAATTAGAGAAAGAAGAACAAAACAACCCCAAAGCCAGCAGAAGGAAAGAAATTATAAAGATCAGGTCAGAAATAAATGAAAAAGAAATGAAGGAAGCAATAGCAAAAATCAATGAAACTAAAAGCTGGTTCTTTGAGAAGATAAACAAAATTGATAAACCATTAGCCAGACTCATCAAGAGAAAAAGGGAGAAGACTCAGATCAATAGAATTAGAAATGAAAAAGGAGAAGTAACCACTGACACTGCAGAAATACAAAAGATCATGAGAGATTACTACAAGCAACTATATGCCAATAAAATGGACAACCTGGAAGAAATGGACAGATTCTTAGAAATGCACAAACTGCCGAGACTGAACCAGGAAGAAATAGGAAATATGAACAGACCAATCACAAGCACTGAAATTGAAACTGTGATTAAAAACCTTCCAACAAACAAAAGCCCAGGACCAGATGGCTTCACAGGCGAATTCTATCAAACATTTAGAGAAGAGCTAACACCTATCCTTCTCAAACTCTTCCAAAATATTGCAGAGGGAGGAACACTCCCAAACTCATTCTACGAGGCCACCATCACCCTGATACCAAAACCAGACAAAGATGTCACAAAGAAAGAAAACTACAGGCCAATATCACTGATGAACATAGATGCAAAAATCCTCAACAAAATACTAGCAAACAGAATCCAACAGCACATTAAAAGGATCATACACCATGATCAAGTGGGGTTTATTCCAGGAATGCAAGGATTCTTCAATATACGCAAATCAATCAATGTGATACACCATATTAACAAATTGAAGGAGAAAAACCATATGATCATCTCAATAGATGCAGAGAAAGCTTTTGACAAAATTCAACACCCATTTATGATAAAAGCCCTGCAGAAAGTAGGCATAGAGGGAACTTTCCTCAACATAATAAAGGCCATATATGACAAACCCACAGCCAACATTGTCCTCAATGGTGAAAAACTGAAACCATTTCCACTAAGATCAGGAACAAGACAAGGTGGCCCACTCTCACCACTATTATTCAACATAGTTTTGGAAGTGTTAGCCACAGCAATCAGAGAAGACAAAGAAATAAAAGGAATCCAAATCGGAAAAGAAGAAGTAAAGCTGTCACTATTTGCAGATGACATGATACTATACATAGAGAATCCTAAAGATGCTACCAGAAAACTCCTAGAGCTAATCAATGAATTTGGTAAAGTAGCAGGATACAAAATTAATGCACAGAAATCTCTTGCATTTCTATACACTAATGACGAAAAATCTGAAAGTGAAATTAAGAAAACACTCCCATTTACCATTGCAACAAAAAGAATAAAATATCTAGGAATAAACCTACCTAAGGAGACAAAAGACCTGTATGCAGAAAATTATAAGACACTGATGAAAGAAATTAAAGATGATACAAATAGATGGAGAGATATACCATGTTCCTGGATTGGAAGAATCAACATTGTGAAAATGACTCTACTACCCAAAGCAATCTACAGATTCAATGCAATCCCTATCAAACTACCACTGGCATTTTTCACAGAACTAGAACAAAAAATTTCACAATTTGTATGGAAACACAAAAGACCCCGAATAGCCAAAGCCATCTTGAGAACGAAAAATGGAGCTGGGGGAATCAGGCTCCCTGACTTCAGACTATATTACAAAGCTTCAGTAATCAAGACAGTTTGGTATTGGCACAAAAACAGAAATATAGATCAATGGAACAGGATAGAAAGCCCAGAGATAAACCCACACACATATGGTCAACTTATCTTTGATAAAGGAGGCAAGCATATACAGTGGAGAAAAGACAGCCTCTTCAATAAGTGGTGCTGGGAAAATTGGACAGGAACATGTAAAAGTATGAAACTAGAACACTCCCTGACACCATGCACAAAAATAAACTCAAAATGGATTAAAGACCTAAGTGTAAGGGCAGACACTATCAAACTCTTAGAGGAAAACATAGGCAGAACACTCTATGACATACATCACAGCAAGATTCTTTTTGACCCAGCTCCCAGAGAAATGGAAATAAGAACACAAATAAACAAATGGGACCTAATGAAACTTAAAAGCTTTTGCACAGCAAAGGAAACCATAAACAAGACCAAAAGACAACCCTCAGAATGGGAGAAAATATTTGCAAATGAAGCAACTGACAAAGGATTAATCTCCAAGATTTACAAGCAGCTCATGCAGCTCAATAACAAAAAAAAGGAACAACCCAATCCAAAAATGGGCAGAAGATCTAAATAGACATTTCTCCAAAGAAGATATACAGATGGCCTACAGACACATGAAAGAATGCTCAACATCATTAATCATTAGAGAAATGCAAATCAAAACTACAATGAGATATCATCTCACACCGGTCAGAATGGCCATCATCAAAAAATCTAGAAACAATAAATGCTGGAGAGGGTGTGGAGGAAAGGGAACACTCTTGCACTGTTGGTGGGAATGTAAATTGATACAGCCACTATGGAGAACAGTATGGAGGTTCCTTAAAAAACTACAAATAGAACTACCATACGACCCAGCAATCCCACTACTGGGCATATACCCTGAGAAAACCATAGGTCAAAAAGAGTCATGTACCAAAATGTTCATTGCAGCTCTATTTACAATAGCCAGGACATGGAAGCAACCTAAATGTCCATCGACAGATGAATGGATAAAGAAGATGTGGCACATATATACAATGGAATATTACTCAGCCATAAAAAGAAATGAAATGGAGGTATTTGTAATGAGGTGGATGGAGTTAGAGTCTGTCATACAGAGTGAAGTAAGTCAGAAAGAGAAAAACAAATACAGTATGCTAACACATATATATGGAATCTAAGGGAAAAAAAAAAAAAAAAGGCCATGAAGAACCTAGTGGCAAGACGGGAATAAAGACACAGACCTGCTGGGGAGTGGACTTGAGGATGTGGGGAGGGGGTGGGGTGGGATGTGACGGGGTGGGGGAGTGTCATGGACGGGTATACACTACCAGGTGTGGAATGGATGGCTGGTGGGAGGCAGCCGCGTGGCACGGGGAGATCAGCTCGGTGCTTTGTGGCCGCCTGGGGGGGTGGGATGGGGAGGGTGGGAGGGGGGGAGATGCAAGAGGGAAGAGAGATGGGAACGTATTGTATATGTGTAGCTGATTCACTTTGTTGTAGAGCGGAAGCTAACACACTATTGTGGGGCAATTATACTTCAATAAAGATGTTTGAAAAAAAAAAAAAAAAGAAAGTGGGAAAAAAAAAAAGAAGAACAAGAGGCCACACAACAAAACAAGTATTAATACAAATTCTATTATTCCATTTATATAAAACTCAAAAAAAGGTGAAATAATTAACAGTATTTGAATTTAGGAAACTTGTTACCTTATGGAGGGTTGGGATTTGTGACTTAGGAAGAAAAAGAGCACCTTCAGTTATATTGGTTATGCTCTGTTTCCTAATTTGAATGGTTAATACACATGTTTGTGGATTTTGTGATAATTTATTGAGTTGTTCACTTATTATTTGTGCACTGTTATTAAGTATATTTCAACAAAAATCTTTAATGAATCATATATTATATATGATATATATATATTATATGTCAGACAACATAGATGAGATTAAAATAGAAAAATAAAAATAAGTTAATTATTCCACTTGTGCATATACTTCAAGTCTTTTTTTCTATATGTATATTCATACATGGACACTTACTTAGGATAAGTAAGATAATTTAGATAATTAGATAACTTAGATAATTTTTCTGTTAATAGAGATTATCAAAATTGTTTAAGGAAAATAAAAAAAATCTGAGTAAACCAAGCTTCTATAGTGTAGAAGCATGAAGCATCAAAAAAAGAAAAAAAAAAAAAAACTACCAGAGCCAAAATAATCTTTCATATTGATTTACCACTAAATTTTCCTAACTTTTAAAACGTAGGAAATTCCCACGCAATACAAAAAAAGGATCTCAGATCTTAGAGAGTAAATTCTAGAGTGATAAAAAGTGCTTTTCATTTTTTTTCTTGAACAAGACTTTTTTCCCTTGTGATTCTTTGATTAGAGCTTCTTTGTTATTTATTCTTTTTCTCTTTTTTCATGAATAATTACCTATATATTTGATTTGTTTGCCATATTGGTCATTTTTTTCTCTCATAATTTTCATCATTGTCCTTGTCTGCTGCATTCTACAATAAGAAGGCTTCTTCAATCTGCTTTCCACAAATCTGATTATATAAGTTGTTGCCTTCAAAGGCAGATTTAATTCTTCTATTACATTTTCTGTTTCCTTTTGATCCTTTGCATTTCAACTTTCTCAATCTTAATGGCTTGTATTTCTAAGTTAATTGATGAATGTGTTAAGGCTAAAAAGCAATTTTCTAAGATATTTTTCTGTGTTTTGTATTAACTCATTGAGCTACATATGATTTACCTCTGAGACTTTCCTTTCCCATGTCAAAGTAATCATTATCCAGATCCTGTTTGACTTTGATTGTGTTGTTGCTATTGTTTGCTTCTAGATTTGAGAATGTGATAAAATCTAATGAAGGGTAGTATTTTTCAACAGACAAGTCATAAGACTGACCCTTAGCCCTTGGTCCTACTGATAACATGGTTTTTAGTAGAAAGACTCTAAGCTTCACAGTTGAAGAGTAAACTGTGAACAATCTCAGGCCTAAATTCCAATTGGTATCAGGCATTCAAATAAGACTTCTGCTAGAAGGTTGGTGGACCACCTTCTCTCCACACTCTGTGGTTCTCTGATGATCTGATAGAGTTTAACACACACACACACACACACACACACACACACACACACATACACAGTACTATCGTCACTATTCCCATTATCACCACACCTGCAACACCTGTAGGGACTATCTTTCTCCTTGGTTACAATGTATTTCCCTAAGTCCTTCCTTCCTTTCTAGCCTTTTCAGAGGGAGCAGGAAAGATAATCCTCAAGTGGATATTGATATAAAGGCATTGATTGAAGGGAGGTACCAAGGTATGGCTGCTTAGCTTTCTGAGTCATACAAATCTTGAATCTCTGAATCAGCGGGCAGAAAGTAAGTGAGGAACACAGAGTCTCTCTATATTATTTAAGGCCATGGGTTTGTTCTACTCCAGACTGTGAATTTCAATTTAGCAATGTGGAGTCTTCCCAGAAGCTAATAATAGATTGGCTGAAAGTCTCAGTTTTGAATTTTGTCATAAATTTTCATCTTTCTCTATGCCCTTATAGTCATTTTAAACTGCATCAAGCACAGTTAAGCTGGTAGAACTTCCAAAAAACAACTATTTCTGACATCGTAAACTAGGATTAAAAAACCATCCCACCAGCCTCATTTGGAGGAAAATTCAATCTTCCTCTAATATTTACTCACAACCAAAAGTTACTCCTGAACATCTGTGCAATATGACTTTGACACAGATGGCAAAAATAGTCATTAATAACATAGCACATGTAAATATTTGGATCCATTTCAGTAGAACTGAGAAAGCCACAAAACTGTCTTACAAAGTGAATTTTCATTGCTGACTCAGTGTTCATTTTACTTTGCCCCAAAAGTGCTGTAATTTTCTTTGGTATTTTTTTGAAATAAACGAGTTACATTTATTTTCAGGCTTTTTCAGTATACTGGGGAGATGAGTTCATTTTCATTTCATAGCTGGTCAAGATCCACTTTTATCTCTTAGAATTATACAAGGTCTATACACTGCTCAGGAAATGACAAAGCCCAGCCTTCTAATTACAATTTGACTTCTCTTTTCAAAGAATAAACATAATGAAAAAAGAAGAGGGAGAAAAAAACGTATCATGAGAAAAATCAGCAATATATCACATATCAAAATTTTAAAGTCTTGGTTTCTTATAAATAAATTTAAAATAAATCATTCCTATAAACTTTCAACTGTTTTCTTTTTCCACTTTTTTTCATGTCAATTCTTTCATATAACTCTTTTAAGATGTTTTGTCATTGTCAGTTTTCTTGCAACGGTTGCATGTGAACAATTTGGAATTTGATATTTTTGTCCCTTAGATTATAAAACAGGCTTCTGGCTGTATGTTGAGGCAGTATGGAGCAATATGAAAAGACCTGGGCTAGAAGATGGAAGGTCTAGGACTGAGTGTTACATTTGCCTCATATTAGCTCTACTGATGCTATGATTTACTGTCTGATTTACAGGCTAGTGTTAGTCTGCACATGCTAATTGGTGTGCACCATGAGGAGTATGGAAATGGAGAGTAAGCATTAGAAACTTTTATAGACATTTATTAGGGTGATTATATATCTGTAAGATAATGACAATAATAAATATGTGGACTTGTATATTTTGTGCCTACCTTTTAATCATTTCATTTCTCTAGTAATTAATTTTTAGCAATTTAATAAAAGCATTCAGTCTGTAACGGATTAAAATGAATTAACAGTAAACTGACCCTTAACCACAGGGTCTGAGAAGCACTGAGCTATATCCAGTAGGTCAGTTAACCTGTTGGGACCTCAATTTCTCCATCTGTAAAGATATGAGCAATGGTCCCTACTTTTTCTTTCATAGAGATTATGTGAATACTAAACAAAGTTACTTATTCATAAATTATTTGTTAAGTTATAAGACTTCATACAAGAATATGGTTGTTATAGTCTAAGTAAAAATCATTTGGGAAATAGCATGGCAGCTCAGCTAAAAGAAGCTTGGCATTTATTAGATACCCAATAAATGTTTGTTGGCTTTATGCATAGATACAAGAACAGAAACTCTGGCATCAGACAGAACTGCATTCAAACAGTTGTCTCAGGGAGCAATGTGTGACTTAAGGCAGGCCACGTATCTTTTAATAGCACTGTTTCTCCATCTGTAAAATGAGAATAATAATAGCTTCTATCTTTAAACGTTGTTGTAAGTATTCAATAAAATAATGCAGTGAAGTATTTAGTATTTAGTACTTGGCACGTGGAATGTATTCAATATATATTAGTCATAACTTTTAGCTCTTTTTCTTTGCTAAGGAAATGTTCGGTTGTTCATATGCAATTTCTTACTTAATTCTTAGGAAAATATAACTAGGCAACTACCATAATCTCCATTTTAAAATTAGGAAAGTATGAATGAAAGAATTAAGCAACTTTCACAGAGTCACATAGCTACTTTAAATCCCTGTCTGTCTATAGCAGAATTGGTGACTTTTTCCATTTAATACCACCTCCCTAAGGTATTCTAAGTAATGAGAATAAATTTCATAGGCTACATTTTAGAAGCATTCTCATTTTTATTTATAAGCGATGAAGATTTATTGTGTGAGAAACAGCATCAACAGATTTAATAACGCATAAAAGAGATGCGTTATTAAATTGGGTAAATGCGTTACCCATGAATCATCTTTTTCACTTACCAGTTTGACTTGTTGGTCTCCTCATGCTGGTGGTGGCCACTTTCAGTGTTCTGCTCTGAACCTCTTTTCATAACCCTATTTCACCGCTGCCAAAAAAATGTAAAAAGAAAAATGATATTTGCTTCTAGAAGGATTTCCATATATTAATGACCAGAACAATAATAATTCAAATTTACATAGCATGATTTATAAAGCTTTAAAAGAAACACAGTAGGGATTAAACTTCTTCACATGTTTCGGGTTCTGCATCTTGAAAGCAAATATATTGTCACGCTTTATCTTGGAATTCTCAGAACATGACAAAGTATCTATCACCTAGGTACTCATTAAATTCTTTCTTTTTTTTTTGTTAAATAGATGAAAGAATGAAACTCATGTTCAAATCCATTCATATATTTGAAGATTTTCAGTGTTCTACTCCGGAAGGCAAAATGGTATTTTGTTATAATATAGCTGTTTGCAGAAAAGAAGAAAATAAATCTGAAGGAGAAACTATTTTGCCCTGCCAATAAACCTGACATTTAAAGGTTAAAATTGACAATGAAGTCAACATGCAAGACACAGATTATTCCTTGTAGCTTCAGTATTTAAAAATTATTGGATGAACCTGAAAATCTATTATCAAAAATAATTATTATCTATACAGGAAAATTTAAAGTCAATGAATTCAAAGTTTGAATTAACTTTTGGAGTAGCTGTAAAGTTGAAAAAGGGAAATAAAATATTCTTTTTAGAATTAGAATGTCTTTTCCATTGTCCTAACGACTCTTCTTATGCTACTTCCCAACTCTACTCAACCCTCTGCAATCCACAAAAAGAGAGAAGGATAAAGGAGAGAAAGATAAGTTGACAAAAAACAGTAAATACTATTCTAGGATAGTTTTTATTAACTCAAAAAGGTGTAATGAGGTGAAATCCTTTCTTAAAATAATTAATGTCAATCGCTTTCCTTCATACATCATACTTTTATACCAGATTGCCTCTTTGACATTGCCACTTGTGTGACCAATAATAATAGTCATATCATATCATAATAGTGATTATTATTTCGCTGCTTACAATGTATCAGGACCTGTTCTTATCATTTTAGAGGAAATATCTAACTTAATATTTACAATAGCCCTATAAGGTAGGTATTATTAACCTCCCTCTTTTTTAAAGATGAGAAAACTGAGGCTCAGTTTTAGTAAATTATTAAAGAACCACTACTAATAACCAATAAAGTAGGATTTGAACCTTTCCCAGAATCTATTCTCTTAACTGCCAAGGTATCTACTACCTTCCAAACTTAATCCAAACTGGAACTCTTGATTTTCCTGATGTACCTTCCTAGGTCTTCCCCCACTGCTTAGGAAATTGACACATCTGCTTTGTACTCAAGCCAGAAACATGGGGAACCTCCTTAATAAATTCCTTTCCCATGATAATTATGCACCCTAAATACAGCTAACTCCATACAGCTCTCTTCTTTCATCAGTTGAAGCCATCATCATCTGTTACCTAGAGGACAGCAAAAGCTTTCTACCTATTCTCACTGATTCTCCTCTTGACCCATTCTATAATCCATTGCTTACACTCTGGCCAGGGTAGATTTTTGATAGCACTATTCATCATTTTACTACTCTGCTTAAAATTCTTCATTGGCTTTCTATTGCACTGATTGAAATCCAATTTTCTTACTGTTACCTACAAGCTCTGACATGAACTGACTACAGCCTACCTCTCAAATATTACCTTACATAGTTCTCCTTCATTTTTTATTGGGCGCTCACATACTCTTCCACTAATAAGCCATGGTCTTCAGCACCTAAGGACATTACTTTTCAGGAAATCAAGCATAGAATGCTCTGCAACTGGATCCTTTTCACTCCTCAAGTTCAAAAGCCACTTTCTCAAAGAGGTTTATCCCACTTGATAAACCCCAAAGTAGTTTTGATGATAAACCCCAAAGTGGGTTTGGGGTATCAAGTGACACGATATCATGAAGTGTCTTCATTCCCATCACAACCTATAATCATATTTTTAATTTATTTGTTTGTCTATTATCTCTCTTCTTCACTGGAATGTGGGATCCATGTGAACAAGAATCTAGCTACTAATAAGTAGCTCCTAAACATTTCTGATTAATGAATGTATGGATGAATGAATAATATCGTTAAAGTATATTCGAACAAATTATTCTTCCTTATATTTATTCATTCCCAAAAGGAAGAAATCTTGCATTTAAAAACACAGTAAATACAAAACCATAGAAAAAATGATTTTTCTCATACTCATTCATGTATGTATGCCTGCTCTTTTGAGATATTAAAACAATTTCCATTATGAAAACATAGATTTATTTATTTTTTTTTTCTTAACAAGAATCACACTGAAGATCACAACTGTACCCATTAGCTATTTTCTGAAAGGTTCCCAACTGTAACTCTCTCAGTGTGGCATTCTGTGGGGAATACTGATATCACATATACTATTAATTTTGGATTTGAGCATAAATTTTATGAGTATGTATAGGCCAGGGTTAAATATTTAGAGACTTCTAAATTATTTGTGTCCTATCTGTAGCTCTGATCAATAACAAGCCAAAAGAGAAATCAGTAACTCTCAAACAGCACTGAAGTAACCTTGAACAATGAGGCACTAATACTATTACAGGGCATACACTTTGCTTTTATTCACACAAAACGATGACATATAAAGACTTTATTAGTTTCACTAGCAGAGTATTTTTCTATCTGAATCATTCTGCTAAAATACGTAAACCCAATAAGTTTTGTTTCTGTATTATTATTACTATTATCATTATCAATATTATTATTATGGTTTAAAACATTGTTTTTCAAATTTGAAGTGAATATGAGTTACATGGTATCTATATGCACATTAATCAAACCTCAAATGTTTGATTTGGTGGGTCTAGGACAAGACTCACGAGTCTGTATTTATCACAGGCTTAGGTTATGTTGATGGTGCTGAACCATTGACCACATATTGGGTATCAAGAATTCAGATTATAGTTCCAGATGATTTAAAATTCATATTGTGTGCCTGTGTGTGTGCTTTCCATGTGCAAAACTATTATAACTATAACTAATAAAGGGTTTTAAACTTACATTTCCCTTTTTCAAAAAAGTGCCATTACTGTGAGATCAACAATACTAAATAAGCATTTAGCAAACCTTATATACGTCTACTCTTATTTATTTTGTAATTTATCAATAATTATGAATAAATAAAGATTTCCCTTGCTTTGAAAATAAGTGTTTATCTTGATGTCACCTAGTGTAGGCTCCCTTGAATTTAACAATACATAACAAAATAAAGAAAATAGTGACTTTTTGTCACTGGCTAATAGGATTTTACGTAACTTTTGCTTTCTTCTGCACTTTTTTCTATATTTCCAATGACTTTTACCTTACAGATTTTAGCTACCATTTGTTAAGTCCTACAACACCATGCTAAGTATGTGTGTTTACATAATTTCATATAAAAGTGTGATATCTCATTTAATTCATAAATTTATCAATTAATGTTAATAATAATATAGTTTTTAGGTATTTACTAATGGTCACGTACTATATTAATGTTTTGCATGTATTAATTCATATAATCCTCATTAAAAAATAAGCTATTAATATGTTGAGTTTTTGAGGCAGATAAATTAATTCAAGATTATATGGCCTAAAACTGGCAAAACTGAGATTCAAATTTAAGTATGTTAGACCTTATTTTTATAATAAGGTACAAATTAATATTTTTTTGAAGAATCAAGTAAATACCTTCCTTAATGGAAAATATTTCAGGCAGCCAATAATATTGCAAGAGAAAACATAGGACTCAACCTTTATATTACATGCTTTACTAAAAGAAAATATGTTAAAATAAGAACTATGTGCAAGAGCACAGGAAAAGTCATTATAAACTTTACAGAATACTGATTCTAGTCCTTATTTCCAAAACTTAGCAAAAGATTATTTCATTGCTAAATATTACTTTATTACTGATGATGACCTTTCTGAAAGCATGAGTTTTATCACTGTTGAAAGGATGGAAGAAAAATAACTAGATATTGAAAGAAATAAATTTTTAACAGTCGTGCACCCATATAATAAGGATATGCTTATTTCTGACCTTTTTAGCTAATTTCCAAATAGCAATATATTTCATAAGCATGTCTCCAAATTCCATTAAAGAAACAGACACCACTGGTTATACCTACAATCACCATTTCTCCCATTATGAGTGCCATTACTGAAGCATGTCTTACCTACTGGAATCATACACCTACACACACACACGCACACACACACACACATATATCCATATAAGGGAATTTTGGGGGGATTATGACTATTGCATTTTGGGAAAACTTTAATAGGAGCACTTCCAAAACAGAATTTCAACCCCAATAATAAATTATTCTTGTCTAGTTTGATAGATTATGTACTGCTATGATTTCATGTGAGGTTCACTTAAATTTCCAAAGAGTTGATACTATAATCATTGTAGGTTATAATGGTTGCACTTAGATTCAATACCAAATCAAAAACTTCTAACAACACAGAAAAGGCATGGTTTCTGTCCAATACATTAATATGGCTCCTTTCTAAAAGAAGTTTAACAAGAACTGGCCAGTTTTCATTTTCTTCATTACTTCTGAGAGCCAATCTCTCATCTTCTTTGCCTGCATCTTCAAATGCTTTCTTCAACTTCTTTGTAAAGAAGCATGTAAATGCCTCCATAATATAAAGCAACTCGTTTCTGATTATGTTCCCAAATCAACCATTCAGAAGTTATTCTTTTTGAAAGTAGTTGTGGAATTGTTCAGGAAATTCCTGGTGCAAGACCCAAGTACAGGGGTAAAAATGACAATAGTTTAGATAAATTTCAGATCGGAGCAAAGAAGAAAAATACATTTATATAGAAGTGCATACTTGGGGTGGGGTGGGGTGGGGTCAAAGTTGAAGGAGAAAGTATTGCTAGGAGGAAGAATCTGAGAATTTTAATACCCCTGGGTTAATACTAAAGTATGTGACCACTTCCTAACTGGCTTCTTAGATTTCAGCCTCTTTTCTATTCACTGCTCCTAAAATGCTTCCATGCTTTCCATCCAATATTCTTACATTAGTTTAATTTTATTTATTTATTTTTTTCATATCCAAACTCTTGTGTCAAACCTTGATGTTCTTCTATAATCTAAAATTTGAAAGAGGGTAGATGGACTTTCCTGAAGAAAGAAAGGATATTGCTACCTCTTAGCTATAATGAGGTACAACTCCCACCTCCTCGCCTCTATTATTGCACCCGATTCTTAGCTGAGTGAACTGCCTGGACAATGTTCTTGGTCCCTTTTCCTAAACCAAGTCCTTCAACAATTTCACCAGATTAAATTCTCTAAATCAAAGCTAGAATCTTATCAATCCTTTTTCAAAACATTTCTAAGGCTCCCCTTTCTCTACAGAATAAAGGGGGAGAATGAAGCCAATTTCTAACTCCTTAGTCTGGGCTTGAAGACTTCAACTGTCTTTAATTCACCTTTTCAGACTCATTTCTGCAAATGCATAATGCAGACGTGCAGTGCAAACTGCAAAGATCTTCATCACTGTGAGTAATTTCATTCTTAAAGTAAATCTGTGAAGTGAGACTACTGAAACACAGAGGTGTTGTAACTACCCTAAGTCTTTAGTTAAGCTAATAAATAGTGGAAACCAGGGTTGAATCTTCTACCTTGAGTCCACAGCCACAAACAACTTCTTTGTCATCCAAACTGCATGATTAACCACTTTTTGGAGTACTTTCTTTTCCTTTCTCTGAATACAGACTTGTGTCTTTTTTAACCTGGAAAGATAGTAAAGTGTGGACTGAGAGTGCAGGCCCATCAGAGGTTATAAAGATCATTTAAGCACAGTTTAAGAAAGATTTTTACCTAGCCTATGGTGCTCTGCCAAGATATTTCTCTCATCTGGTGGTAGCTTCCTAAATTACAGATACATTATATAAGAAGAATTAACCAGCTTCCAATATTGGCTTTGCATTTCAAAACCTAAGAGTTGCCAAGTATCCAAATCTCCTTTGACCTACACAAGTTTAGGACAGGTAGATTCATTTAATATAAAACAACTTTTCTTAGAATTAATATTGTTTCTCCTTAAACCTATTATCATCATTTATCTAGATATCTACTACCACAGAGAATCTTACTGCTATTCCTATTTCCAAAGCAATGGACTAACTGTTGATAAAGTGTTTTTGTGTGTACTGAAGGCATTTTGGAAATAGCTCTCGGATCAAACTAAATGAGTTCCAGTAAAAATAAAGAACCTGAGACATTGCAGATGGCACTCAGCAAGATATTGGTGTGACAGCTAGAAAGATGCAGCGTGACCCTCTGTAATTGATGTTTTGTATCGAGTGCAGGGTCTAATAAAATGAGTTCCAACATGAACTTGTGTGGTCAATGAAATCTGTATTAAACCTAAATATGAGCTTTAACTGCTGCTTTAGTGAAATTAAAAAAAAAAAGATAAAAGACAAACTATAACTAGAATGGTAGTTTGAGTCACATTCAAACTTCAAAATAACTGTTAAATATGTACCTTCTATTCTAATGAAGGTGAGACGTGAAAGAATATTCCTATCATATATGTTGCCTCACAGTGAACATTATTTCAGCTACAATGAAACATGAGTTTATTTTAAAACCTCTGGCACATTTTACAGTTTGATTCATTTTCTAACACTTTCAAAGCTGTAGTTCATTAAATTACACTTGTTTTACATAAGCCACTCAATATCTACTGTTGACCTACAAAGATTGGGGGGACAAAGATTTATTTTAAATACATTCTACTTCTTTCATGTAGATCAATACAAACAGCCTCCTAAAGAGGTATATTGTTTCACCATGGTAGGAAAAGCTTCGCACACTGGTGAGTTAGGTAGAATTGAAGCGAACACCTCAGGATAACAGGCTACATTCTATCTACAGCCTGACAATTAATCAGGAGCTCCGGTGTCAGCAGTGGCTTCTAACTGCAACATCTTTCCTAAAATGCTCTTCACCTGTGTCAGGTGAGTGAGAATTGCTGAATGAGGTTTGGTTGTCATCATTTGGTTACAGCCTAGTGACAGATAATCACACCATCTGAAGTCATAAGTAACTCGGGCCATCCAGGCTATCTCCCATTCAATATGGGGATACTGGCTTTTGTTGACAAGGGTCCCCAGTGCAGCTCCAATGGTATGAAAAAGGAGCTGAAACAACAACTCAAACTATTGGATAAGAATGTTTACATGCAGTGGAAACCAGCCTCCTTGTATCTGTCACACATTGGTCCAAATTTTGCCCTCTAGATATTCAGAAAATATAGAATCCTAGATTCACATGGCAGCTCTTCAAATAATTGAAGGAAGTTATCATTGCCCTGCAGGGACATGGAGCATCTTTCCGACTCAACATCATCACTTTCCTGAACATAAAATGACAGATACATTCCTCACATGACATGTTTCCAGACATTTCACCAGTCTGGTCACCTTCTTTTGGATACACTTCCATTTGTCAATGTCCCTTTTAAAATATCTTGAACATCCTATGACTTTTCTGAAGCTTCTAGCAGAAACGGAATGCCCAGAGAATAATGGTAAATTTCTCTCATCTGTGAAGAGTGATGAGACCTAAACTTAAAGAAAATTTCCACTTCACAAAAGTAGACAAAGAACTAACCGTTAGAATATTAATGGATAAAAAATGCAACTCTGGGGGCTTCCCTGGTGGTGCAGTGGTTGGGAGTCCGCCTGCCAATGCAGGGGGCGCGGGTTCGAGCCCTGGTCTGGGAAGATCCCACATGCCGCAGAGCAACTGGGCCCGTGAGCCACAACTACTGAGCCTGCGCGTCTGGAGCCTGTGCTCCGCAACAAGAGAGGCCGCGATAGTGAGAGGCCCGCGCACCGCGATGAAGAGTGGCCCCCGCTCGCCGCAACTAGAGAAAGCCCTCGCACAGAAACGAAGATCTAACACAGCCAAAAATAAATAAATAAATAAATAAATTTAAAAAAAAATTCAACTCTAAGCTTAGTGGTGTTGCAGAGTAGTAGCTGAGAGAATGTTGTCTATAGTGTGTTGTTTGCGACCCACAGGCAACACTCACTCAGTTGTCTATATTGTCTGCTAAACCTCCAAAATGTTGGACTCTGTCAGAGAAAGGACCTGGGTCATGACTCTCCCCTTAGCCAGCTAAGTAACCTCAGGCAAGTCACTAACATACATGGTTTTCAGTTTCTTCAGTACTGTAATGGTGATTTTTGCCTGTCAATTTGACTAGATCATGAGGTGCCCAGATGTTTGGCTAACCATTATTTTTAGATGTGTCTGTGAGGGTATTTCTGGTGAAATTAGCATTTGAATTGGTGGACCTAGTAAAGTGGTTTGCCTTCTTTGATGCAAGTGGACATCACCATATCTGTTGAGGGCCTGAATAGAAAAAAAAGTTGGAGAAAGAATTCAGCCCTTTCTGCCTAATTGCTTGAGATGGGACATAGATCTTTTCCTACCCTTGACACTCCTGGCTTTCAGGCCTTCAGACCCAGACTGAATTATACCACTGGTTTTCTTTGGTCTCCCAGCTTGCAGAAACCAGCTCTTGAGACTTCTAGCTGCCATAATTGTATGAAACAATTCCTTGTAATAAATCTCTCTCTCTCTCTCTATATATATATATACACATATATATATATATTTTATATATGTATATATATAAATATATATGTGTATATATATATATATCTTATTGATTCTGTTTCTCTAGAGAATCCTAATACAATCATCAAATGAACTAGATATCTCTAAGATTCTATGTAAACTATAATTTGTCTTGGTGAGAGATTTCAATGTTTCAAAACTTCTTGTTTGTCAGGAGTCATGTCTTTGTTTATAATTTAGCCCAGTTGTAAATAGTTTCATCTTCAATAAGATCTGAGAAAATGTTTTGCCAGTTCCACCGTATTCCTATTTACATATTCATTTGTTGGTTCACCTAGCAACTTACTTTTGTGCATACATGAGTATATCACAGTGCTTGACAATATGGATGATACAAAGGAATATAATTGCAGCTCTTTCCCTTGAAGAACTTACAGTCTAGTTACTACATTTAAAGATACTTCATTTAAAGCAGTAAAAATATGAGTGTCAAATGTTGATGAAAATAAACGATAATGGAAGTCAGAGGAGAGAAAGATCAACACGGCCTAATAAGATGGAAAGGCCTTCATGAAGGAGATGGAAGGAGACAGGGCAGGTGATGAGCTGGGAGAAAGGAGTATTTACAAACTAGTCAGAGTGATCAAGCTTTTAAAGAGCTCTCCACTGATCTAGAAATTATGCAGCAACTGCACACAATAACTCTGAAACACAGAATCACTGGATAAGGATCCAAATACAAACAGAGGATTTTAGCAGCTCCTTGTACACACAACATCCCACTCTGCTTAGTTAACAAGATATAACAATCAACCGTGAGGTTTTACAATTCCTATGGGGTCTGTGCAGTGTTGTAAGTAAAAATATCAGGAGACGTGAAAACAAGAGGGGACCTGATATCTACTTTTGGGGTTTTACATACATATATATGTGTTTGTGTGTGTGTGTGTGTGTGTGTGTGTACTCAGGAGATATATATTTAAAAATAAATGAACTTGTTGTCAACTGGCTTTGGAGGGGGTGATTCTAAAAACTCAGCTACTGCTTTTTGTTTTTAGCACCCTCTCCAACTGGTAAAACAGATATTTCATGACTTTAATCATGGGGCCAAGTGACACAGCTCTTAATGATCAATTTTGTGATAGGAGCAAAGGCACGAGCCTTCAGAATCAATTCCAGTGTGTCTGGACAGACATCCATTTAAGGATACCCTTCTGTTGCCTGATTAGGGATCCAGCAGAATTGAAATGTTGGGTCTTGTTGCTAACTTCTTCCAACAATCTCCTTGAAGGTAGCACTAGTTGTTCTTCAGCCCAATCATTTTCTTGATGAAAACAGGCACAATGGAGACAAGTAAAAGATTCTGTGCACCGATTTCTTACACTCAAGTAAATGTAGACCCATTATCAGAATGAGAGTGTCTGGAAATTTGTGTGTCACAACTGGCTGATGCAAAGTAACAGGTGCTCAGTAAATACTTACCAAGTAATTGAGTTTCATAAAATCTAGAATTGATTTGTGTCACTTGGAGAAAAGATACATTTATCACAATCAAGAAATTATCCCTGGAAACTTCCTCCAATCCTTTCTCTCCCCAAAAGAAAGTACATATAGATACATAGGCATGCATGTACCTTCTCATGTGTACACATGTGTGTGTGTTGTATTGTTTCCTGTTGCCTAGATTTCTGTTTTCAAAGGGTATTCCCGCATGCAAGGAAAGATTTTCTCCTTTTATACTGAACAGTGTGCTAGTGATACAAGGCCTCCAACCAAATACTCCTTTAACCTCACAAAGACATCTTGTGCTGACTCTCCTTTAACTCATGAAACCAACCCCAAGTTCCAAGGAACAAAGCGCTTAGTGGAATTTTTAAAAGAATAAAAATAATAATATAAAATCATAATCTGTGGGCTGGAGACAGAGTTTATAGTCATTCCCCGAGGAGTTGAAATATAAAGTCAGACTCCCTTTTGGAAGGTGCTAATATTCTGTGTACTGACGGTACAGGCTTAGTTGAGACATATAGAGAAACTATTCAACATGCTCAGTGCCAAGCAGAGAAGGCAGGAGCAGTTCCAGAGGAAGGTGACATCAAGTCAGTGTAATAGGAAGGTATAGGCTGGAAACCTATACCTTCCTATTGGAAGAAAGCCCAGACAAAGTTAAAGTTGCTCACTAATCCAGCAGACATTATTGTGGAGACAGACACTGGTCCCTTTGTTGCAGGGAACTATTTTTGTTTCATCCTCTGTGCCTTTCCAGAAGCAGGCTATCTTCGAAGAGTGCATAGAACATTGGAATCTTTTGATAAATATATTTTTTTGTATGCTCCTTCCACCACTGCAATTTGGGGGAATACATTATAGTATTTCTGGAATGCAGGTAATGTGTTTTAGCATAAGCTGATCCTATTTCAACAAGCCTTATATGATTATTTTAGAAGTCACTAAATAGAGTTTGGGTCATATGCATGATAATTCTTAAACTGAAATTTTTAAGGAAATTTGTCTAAAAGTGTTTGAAAGCCAAACTTATGAGACCTAATTCAATATAATCAATACTCCCATAAAACACCCTCTGCTCCTTCTCAACCCACATAAAATGTGTGGGAAATACCAAATTGCCCAGTGGAAGATTCAGTAAAGTGTATACAAACATCCATAATATACCCACAAGAAAGATTAATACAAGCAGCAGCATAAATCTTAATCTTCTCTGTCCTGTGACAACTCAAGTCTGGGAATGCAGTGAGCTGCATTCAGGCTCGATCCTAATTTATTGCTGATGTGGCATAAATGTTAAATACTGCTGCTGCAGCCATTAACCCAAACTCATTAATTATGGAGGGGAATGATGGAATATTTTTTCAGCTTAATTTACCAAGATGCTCTCAGTCAATAAAGGTTAGCTATTTGATGAGGGTTCTCAGTTATTAATACGACCCATGGTGTATAGATTAAAAAACAACATAAAGCAGAGAAAAAAACCCAAAAACCAATTACTCCTACTTAACGGCTCCAAAGTATACTCTTAAGTACGGCCCTGCAGACATCGAATTTGTACGTGTACATATTCTTTTCTATCAAACCAAATGAGAGTCAGTTTACTAGGATAAAACTTTTTTCTACCTTTTCCAAGGGGATGGTGTTGAGTAGTGAAAAGCCGCATGGGTTGTGAGGATGAGAATTACAATCAGTATGGATTCTTAAGGTTCTTGTGTTTTTTATAAATTTGACAAATATTTGGGAGTGCCTCTAGAATCTCAAGAAATCATCAAGAAGAGAATTTAAAGATATGTAGTGATATCCAGAATTTCTGGGGAAGGGTTCTGGTAAAAGAACTCTCCCTCTCTAAGCCCCGGTGATCAAGCTCAATGTAAAGATAGGGAATCTCTGAGTTAAATGTTCTACTTACACTAGTGCATGTTCATGGACTAAAAGGATGAGTAAATTGAAGAATATTTAAAAATTTTAGTTTAAGGAATGGACTATGAACAAAAATGTAGAACAATTTTGAGCACATATTATACTCCTCATTCTGCCTTAATTCACCCTTTGATGGCACTCCTTGCAAAGTATATTGAACAAAGGCGTGTCTTCAGTGAAAGAACCAGGAAATAAAAAATAAGTGGCATTTATGTGGTTTTTCAAAGCATTCAACTTAGTTTTAATAATCAGAGTTTTTCCCCATATACATTTCACTAATTTATAGAAAGTTTATGTAAATTATGCAATATCGGTAATAAGAACAGCTAACATCTAAGGTTTTTGAACAAACAAAGCAGACATAACAGACTCTTGGTGGCAGCAGAAATGCTTGTGTGTGTTAGAGAGTGAGGGCTGGCTGTGCCCAGGGCAACAGCAAGTGTGTTTTACAGAGGAAATGGATAATTAAACTATTCTAGAGAGCATGTTAGAGGGTTACTCAGTCATCTTTTGAGAGTTCCTCTTGTGTCTGGACCCAAAGTTGGTATTAAAGTGGAATACACTTTTCTCTTTAAAGTTGGTAGTAAACTGGAATATACTTTTCTGTCCATTGTCTGTTCAGCTCTCTCAAGAATCCCATAGAGAAACAGGGTAACTGGGCCACTATGTTTGGCCATTTTTGGATTGATCGAATTCCTGCACTAATATTCACAAATAAGGCAGGATAATGAACATTAATAAAATCAACAAGCAAGGGAGTACTGAATTTAGTTTTCTAACAGCATCAAAGTAGTCAGCAAAGTTCCAGATTGGTACAATGGTGAAAGAGGTATGCTATTTTCAAATCCCATCCCAGTTAGATGGTTAAAGATTCCACATAGAAAGCAGACCCAAGGGAACAAGGAACACTCATGTCCCATTATAACATGAGGGTAAGACAAGCTGATGTTGCAGGAATTTAAGAAAAGAAAACAATACTCAGGCTTAGAAATACTGAGGCAGCTATTCTCAAATACAGACCATAGGCTGCTTCTAACTGGTGGTACAAGAATCAGCTTAAGAGCTTATTAGAAAGCAAATTTTCCATTCTCCACTCCAAGAAATTCTGATTAATTAAAGGTGGGTGAATTAGAAGTGTGTGTTTTAAAAACTCCCCAGGTGGGACTTTCCTGGTGGTGCAGTGGTTAAGAATCCACCTGCCAATGCAGGGGACATGGGTTTGAGCCCTGGTCCGGGAAGATCCCACATGCTGCAGAGCAACTAAGCCCGTGTGCCACAACTACTGAACCCATGTGCCGCAACTACTGAAGCCCGTGCTCCACAACAAGAGAAGTCACCACAATAAGCCCGTGCACCACAACGAAGAGTAGCCCCTGCTTGCCGCAACTAGAAAAAGCCCGCTCACAGCAACAGACCCAATGCAGATAAAAATAAATAAATAAATTTATAAATTTATGAAAGAATAAAATGTATGTCTTTAAGGACACAAGAGTTCCCTTTTCTAAGGATCCATAGTCCTTAGTTTGTAGTCTTTATCCTATCATATTTCCAGGCAACGATCCATACTTCCAGATAGCCAGATAGCCAGAAAGAGAATTATCAGAGGAAGAAGGGCAAAGGGCTTCTATTTAATGAGGCATTGCCTTTTTGGTCATGAAGAGGATCCCGCTGTTAGTATTTCCAACTAATCTCTTTCAACAGAATGCAACACATGGTCACCTTTCAATGTCAGGGACCCAGAGAAAAATATTATAGCTGACAAACTGCTTCCAAAATCAATATTGGAGTCAAGTGAGGGTGGATATTGGGTAAGCATCCAGCTAAGCATTCCACAGCCATCTAATGAAGACATAATAATAAATTTTTGGAGCTATATTGGTAAATGTAGTATCTACTCTCTACCCCCTCTCTAAGATTTCCCTAGCTATTTCAAAGTAAAGTTATTAATATAAATAGTTTATATGTGACTTACTTGAAAAATCACTCAACATATATACAAATCTATTAAATCCTAAAATTATGAATTCATAGAGCATTCAATTTAGAATGAATATTAATAGATATTTAGGCTAACCTTTTCAGTAGGTGTCTAGTACATGGGAGATATAAAAGTATACATGTATATGACAATGACAGGATAAAAAGAATACTAATCTGTGGGGTAGAGATTAAGGTAAACATTGGGAAATACTCAAGGACCCCAGGACTCATTTTTTTACTCAAAGACTTATGGAGTTTTGTGGGGTTTTGTGATCTTTAAATTTCAGAAAGAAGACCAACCTACATTAACTTAAACTATATCCACAATGTTTGCGTGTACCTTTCACAAGTAACCTTTGGTTCATTTATCCATATCCTAAAGAGAAGCTGTTCATCTCCAACATTTCACAGCTGCTATAATTTTCACTTTTTTTTCTAAGTCATAGGGAAATAATGGGAGGTCAACTGGAAATGCAGAGGAGGAATTGAGAATGCCATTCCCTAGCCTTGGTGTCAAAGACAGATGCTTTGCCTGTTTTTGAAAGCACTCAGTGTAGAACATGCAGAATCGAGAAGTAGAAAGAAGATCTCAATCAGTCTTACCTGGAGATTTTGAATATCATTTTCACCTCTTATTCTTCAATATGTATATATGGATGTACCTGATAACGTCCTGGATGATAATAGTTCTTGGGAAAGCCAGCCAGTCAATGGTCAATATGTTTCCCTTAGCTTTTGCTCGTAAAAAGTTAAGAGGCAAATTTCTTCTACTATTGCAATGAGTTCAATTCAAATGCCTGGGAACAATTACCTCTATTTTATTTTGACATTAACAGGTTTAAACCAAGACTTATCATTTACCAGATGAATGACTTTGGGTAAATTACTTAAATTTATTAATCCTGATTTTCTTCAAATGTAAAGTGATGAGGGTACATTTCTGAAAATTAAATGGTATGACATGCATACAAGTACCTAGCATAGTACCGATACATGGCCATATTAGTTGTTAAACAAATGGCATTCTTTCACCTCATTCTCACTTGAGGAGCCATCACTTTATGGTCAGGGCATTTCCACAGATGCTTGTAAAAGATCTCTCCCCTACAATCCTATCTCTTTCATGCAACCTTTCTAGACTGGTCAGAGAGTAGTGCATAACTTCCTGTATGTCCCTACTGGGTGCTTTAGTTGCACAGCCACAGGGGTGACATAAAGTATGTCACCTTCTAGAAACTTCTCTTTACTGACAGTAAATGTAAATAATTGCAAACTTGAAGGTAAACTGTGATACCACAGACTTTTCTTGGTATTGCGTTTCCCCTTAAGTGGCATATTCTCTCTCCAATTCTAACCACTCATGAGCCATTGCTCCTCTTCCTGTTTTGTTCTTACATCATCCTCACTCTTTCAGTTCCAGAATGAAACCCTGAGTAGAGCAATCATGTGGGTGTTTGACTTGGAAGACTACTAGAACTGGAGCTAGGATTGAAGAAGCAGAATTGTGCCTCAGGCAACTCATAGATTCAAGTGCATTTTGGTGCCTCCACACCACAAAAATCCACTATCAACATATCTCACCTTAGTAAACATCCTGTCCTCCTTTCTAATTACTGAGCAGATACCCCAATAATCACAACCCACATTCCTCTATAGGAGAAAGATGAATCCCAGACATTTGAGGAAAACCAATGTCAATACTTTTGATTAGGATCCCCAAAGATTAAAGATACTATCATACCAATAAAAAACATTTTTAAACATAATTTCTGAAGAAAATTGAAAAAAAATAATTGCTAAAATTTTTGAAATGAACAAGTAGAAGATTAGATACAAAGTGAAGTTAAATTGGTTGAAAGACTGAGGCAAGATGTTTTCTCAGAACTGTACTACAAAATAATAAAGAAATAAAAAGTAAAACAGAAGAGTTAACAGCAAGAATGTTTCAACACTCATTTAATAGAATTTTCAGAGGAATATTATAGAGATGATGAGGAGAAAAAATTTTAAATAAAGTAGAAGAAATAAAAGATCCCTAAATTGAACAAAATAAGATGACTGCAGATGGAAAGGGGATCACTGCGTACTACGTAGAAAGATACGAAAAGGAGAAATGTGGCCATATTTCAGAAACCAAATTATATAAAGCTACAAAAAAACCCAGGTTATATTCAAAGTAATGAGAATTAGATTACTCTATGATATTTTAGAAGTTACAGTGGAGGATAGAAGATAGGAAAATATCCTTAAAAACCTTGATCCCATAACCAGCAAAATGACAAGTAAGTAGTAGAGCAAACTAAAGATATTTTATAATATTCTATTTACCAACAGAAAAAAAATTTTCAAGGATATGCCCTAGCAAAATGAAAAAAAATTATACTCCAGAAGGTAGAAATACATAAGATACAAGCAACATTGGTGAGCAAATTTTTCATCATTATACTTGTATGAAAATATACTTGAAACCTCACACACAACTTGTTAGCAATCAGGAACTATTTACTTAGACTAAGGATAAGGCAGGGCCAGGTAAAAGAGAAAGCATTTTGAGTTTTTTGATCTGTTTGAATGTGGATATAGATACTAATCAATTCCAGATGTTGGTAGAAAAATAAAACTTTTCAAAGTTTAGCAAAATCTTAAGAATCATCACCACTGAAGAGTGGAAATAAGATGAATAAACTGTGAACCAATAAAAATAATGAAACGGAGCAAAGGACACTCCATTAATCCAACAAGGCCAAGGGTGAAAAGAGAAATTTTAAAAAAGCATAGCAAGCAAAAAAAACAAACAAAAAACAACAACAGAAAAAAACCAAATAAACAAAACTAAGCTAAGGTGCCAAAAGTAAGTCAAAGAATATCAGTGACCACTATACTGTCATTGTCAGTTTTTTAAATTTCCATATTAAAAGCCAGAGACTAATAATGTGGGGGAGGAAGGACAGAAAAAAGAAAATCCAACTGTCTACCTATAACCTGTTTGCAAGAGGTGTACCTGAGAGACACACATACCCAAACCCTACATACAGTTGATAATCTTACTAACCGATACTAGATAAACTTATTTACTAGAAATTTATAGCAAATATTCTGTTTTATAATCCATATCTTTTGTCCATTTTCCTATATATATTTAGAATGTACTGGACTTAGAATGCATGAAAATTCACAGAAGAAAAGCAAACTGCCAATAAATATACCGCCTTGTGGGTAGCACGGAAATGCAAATTAAAGTGAGATACACTTTTTTTTTTTTTCTGGTTAGTTGGGTAAAACAGAAAGGAAGAGAGAAAGAGAAAGAAAGAGAGAGAGAGAGAAAAAAAAATGAAGGAAAGATGGGAAGGGAAGGGAAGGGAAGGTAATACACCTTCCTATCTTTGATTTCCAGGTCTCAAGAGGAGAGAAGCAACAACAACAAAAACATCATTTTCTGTGGCATCTGACACTCCCTTTCCCTGGATTTTCCTCCTTAGATTTCCATGACACCACACTCTGCTGGTCTGTATGTGTCCTTCTTTACCTATTTGATCTCACAGGTACTTGTTTATTCTCCACTCCTTAAATACCAACATTTTCAAAATTCCACCTTTGACTGCTTTCTTGCCACACCATCTTCCCAAATGGTCTCATTCTTTCCTCTGGTTTCAACAACAGAAGACTCACATATTATTATTTCCAGCCCAGATCTTCCTAATGAAATTCTAATTTTTCCATCCAAACACTCACTCATTAATATTTGAGAGGAACCCTAATTAAACTCAGAATGTCCAAATATTAAAATGTATTTTACACATATTTATCACTTGAACCTCACAACAAACCCTTCTTAAAGGTATATATAATGATAAACTATAAAGTAAGTATTTTTAGAGGGCTTAAAAAAGTGTGTCACAATGATGTGAATACTATAGTGATATCTGTTATTCAGTAGGTTTGGATTGGCAAAATAAACTTTAAAATCAGAAATTAATTAAAAGAACTAATAATGTCACCCTGCTGTAGATTATTTTATAATTTTATACAGTGCAACAAGCCAATAAATGTAGCAGTAAAAACAGTCTTTGATACACAAGTATTGCTTTTTAGTGCCATAAAAATGTACTTTCGGGAGAGTAGCACATTATAGTTTAAGTGAAGCTCTTCATTAGATAGTATGAGAAAATGAGCCATGAAAGGAAGATGGAAAAGCCTCTTTAATAGTTCCTGTGCAGATAATGTAGGCCAATCAATAGCCATGCCTCATTTATTTTATGTCCGTGAGCACTTAGAGGCAAAATGTTAGTGTTTGCTATTCTGTTGGCTTTCCTTGCTCTGCATCAGTAATGAAAAAAATGGATTTGCATTTTAAGGTGTAATTTTTACAAATGTGACCCAGACAATAGGCTGTTATTGTTAGCCAGTATGGAAAGAAACACCTTTTGTGTTACCTTTGGGTCCATTAAAGTCATGTCTAAGCTGGATGATGTCTAAGCTCCAAAATGAGCCAATCAATACAAAAGTTCATAAATACTTTATAAAAATACATTAACGGTACATAAAATATTAAGAGGTCCATAAAATACCTAATTTAGAAGATGTCACAATAACCGATGAAGGCAATCCTAAAATCAATATACTTTAAAAAAGTCTATTGATGGTGTTTCCATCTGAAACACACCTTTAGGTATTATGTATAATGATCCACCTAGTATCACCTCTAGGGTGATGGCATATTGAAATATGATCTATGTCTACTTAAAGTCAAAAGGTTTATTTCATTATTACTGTCATATTTATGGGAACAGACTTTAATGGGAGAAAATCTCTGGTAAATAAATTTGTGATTTTTAAAAAACTCTGTTTTCCATAAAGAGACTAAAACTTAAATACCATATAAAACGGATTAATATTTGCTTTTATAGAAGATAATTGAATGTTAGACATTATGCTTTGAACTGGCTGTAGAAGGGAAAAGAAAAAACAAAGGGAAAAATAAAAATGAAAATCAGAGATGCAGAACAATAAATAAGACAATAGAAAAGGCAGAACAAGAGAAGGTGGCTTGGGTGTGAAAGTAACTTTGGGGGTTCTCCTGAAATTTATTGGAGAGTTGTCTTAACTGCCTCTGGATTTCAAACTCCAAAAGTGAAGAACAGAATAAGACTCCATGCAACAGAAAAAATAGCATCAAGGTCAGATCAAGAGTGCATACAGTCCAGTAGTTTCTTCTGATTTTAACAATTATACTTCAAAACGTATTTTTAGGGAAAAGTTTATTTTCTTACTCAACTTTACAAGGCTAAGAAAATGTTCTGAATAGAATAGTGAAAAAAAAAATTCGTTCCTCCATCTCTTATCTATATTTTCCTATATATTTATGTATTTAGTCTGTGTAGTGCTTTTTTAACATTTAAAACATTGTGCTGGATTTCCATTTGACTTTCCCATTTCCACTAGCATTTTTAATTTAGATATACTTATATTGCAATGTCCAAAAATATAGTAACATCAGTAGAAAAACACAACTTTTCATGGTATATGAGACATAGCGTGGCATAATGTTTCACAAGAGGCCAATTTCAAAAGAAGTGTAGAAGTTACCAGTGCACACATAAGGCTTCTAAACTGGGAAGAGAAAAATAAGCCCCTACTATGCCATGCTTACACTGGCACAGTTCTAATGTGGTTGTTTGGAAAGTGTTCTTTCATCCGTTTCTAGTCTCACTGTTCTTTTGCTGCTAGATTTTTTTTTTCACTATATTTTTCCTAAAGAAAATGCATTTAGCTCCATCATGAAAATGGATAAAATATAAATAATTTTTCACAGATTTATTATGCACCTAATATGTGCCAGATACTAAAAACAGTTATTGTAGGGGGAAAAAAAAATGCCATTGTCAGTATCCTAAATCAGCTTATCACTTAGCTGGGAAACAAGATTCAGAAATGAGAAACAAGTGAAGAGGTAGGGTGTACTTGATGAAAAAATTAAGTGGTATAAACTCAAGTGAAATTAGGAAGGCTTCATAGAGAAGTGCAGATGGGAAGTGTGGCTTGAAAGAAGATGCAGGGAGCCCTTATAAGTAGAGGAACGCTCATGAGCATAAAAGGACACCAAGAAGACCAAAATAACTGGAGTGAAGGATTCAAGTTAGGGAAAGATGGGAAACCAAATTCCTTAACTAGATGTGAGCCAATTTAAGATGGATTTAGAATACCATAATGAAAAAATAAAACCAGCCTAGAGACAGAAAAAGCAAAAGGAAATCACTTTATTGGTTAAAACATTAAGCAACCGTAATAATTTGAGCAAATTATCTGTTGTTTAAAAAGCAGTATCATTGGAAAGAGTCTCGAAAGGATGAGCTGAAGGGGAAATATGAGGCATTTTTTATGCAACAAAGGAGACTCTCAACACTCAGAAGTGACTTTCAGGTGGGGCTAAAGGCAAAAAGTAAACAAAATGCTCTTCTGCATCTTTGATTTAATCTCCGTAGACAAAATTTAAGAGTTTAGACAAGCAGGAGTTAAGAAATCTGTGGGTAGATTTGCTAGATATAATTTATAACATTATAACTTTTTTGAGGTTTTGGTAAGCTAAATGTCTGCTTAGTTAAGGTCTTAATTAGTGATCAATGACACACTGAATTGGAAGGTCTTACACTTTTATTATAAGTCAATTCATATTTTTTTTAGAAATAGGACAAGTTATTATAAATTATAAATGAGTATTCAATAGAAATGAGCTTTGTTCCCCAGGGGACATTTATGTTTCCTTTTTTGACCTTAGGATAACGATTACTACGTTTAGCAACTAATATGCACTCTACTTTAGTAAACCCTAATTCTGAACCTAATATTAGGGAAGATCAATCTAACATAATTTTCATATTCTTTATATATTGACTCACTGTGATTTCCATTTAACTTACTCTTGCATTAGGTATCATATTTGTTAATGGTCTATATATTTTCCATTCTTATCTCTTCAGGTTAGTAACAGGGAAAAGGCATAGTTTCTTGGAGGAAAAAAGTGATTTGTTGCAGCAAACCACTATCCAAAATCACTGATGACATCAACTTAATAGTATTCTTCCTACTTTCTAACTGAAAAGGAATTATTCTTACGCAAGGATATTTCTTTTTCTGTTGTATCTCTAGGCAACGTAACTTCAGTGGCTGTGCTGACCAGTGGATGAATTCCTCTCTCCATTAGTAGTAACAATAAAATGAGTAACAACATACAGAATTCAAGATGCTTTATCTATATGGTATAGTTATATGGGGTCATCAGCAATATTCCATCCCAAGTAATTATAATTTTCCATTTTCCATTCAAGAAAACTGAGGCTCACTTTGAACTGCTCCATACTTTACTAACAAAGCTACTTTAGGCAAAGTCAGAACTTGGAGGCTTAGTTTCTTCTTTTGTTAGATGGGAATATTATCCTGTATTCAACATGTTCAATTATAAGGTTAAGTTCTAATGTATTATTAATGGATCAACATCTTAAAATCACAAAAATGACCTTCCTCCAGTTTTAATTGAGGACTTTCAGACCAAAAAAATACATATTCTGGGTGTCTTTCTTCACTAATTTTAAATAACTCTACACTTATTTATAGCACACACAAAAAATGTCTTTACTTACACTACTAGCTGTAAAAAGGTTTATTCCCAGGCACCATAATTGTAGTCTGATTGTTTATGCCATTTGGAAAGTTCATAGTATAAGAAAAATTGTCTTGTTGATCACTTACAAAGGTATTCCTCCCAGGGATAACTAAGTCTAGTAGCTTCATTAAATCATCTTCTCTAGAGCCATTAGGCAACTTCTTTGATTCAATTTTATTTTTCTTCCTATGCCATTGTAATATTCAAAAGAGCTACAAAGAAAAGGGAAAGCTCTGTGTAATGGAAAGTGTATAGGATTTAGAATTCAAAAAAACAAACAAGAAAACTTGGGTTGAATCTTATTTCTGTATTTATTAGTTGAAGAATCTTGAGCATCAAGGTCTACAGGAAGGAAGCAAGGACTTATACCCTAAGAGATATTGCAAAGGAGATGCCTCATGGATGGTACCTCTGGCTGACTGAGGCCTTTTGTCCTGGACGCTCAGTAGGAATCAGGAATAAATGTTATTGCATTTTGGAGGACAGTGAGAAGTTATTTTTCAAAATACATTTGACTCTTTGCAATAAAGAATTACCCTTTCTTACCCAAGAGTCTTCTTTATGTATGCCAAGCCCTTTTGGAGGGCAGGATTTATTTCCCAACCTGATGTAAGAAAGCCCCACAGTAATGGGAACTAGAGTGGTCAAGAACTCCACCTTTCCATTCCCTAAGCATTTATACTCAGTGGTTCTCTCTCTGGAGCTCCAGGATTATAGTATCCTACTCAGCATCCCACTTGGATATCTAAAGGACATCTCAGACTTTCCTGGGAAAAAGTGAATTCCTCATCTTCCCCTTCTTCAGTAATGAAGTTTAACTAGATATATTGACAGCAAAGCATGGCTAAGACATCTTAGTAAAGAAAAGGTCAAGTTTCAGGACCATGTATAAGTTATGATTCAAGCCTTGTTTAAACAATGCATACACATATTCATATACATGAATGCATACTGATAGCTGTTTGGAAAACATCTGAAAAAATATGCGTTCATGTGATGACAGTGGCTATACTTGAATAAACAAATTCAAAAGGCTTTCATGTACTATAGAGACTGCACTATTAAAAATGCTTATAATGAGCCTCTATTACTGTTAAAATCAGGAAAAAAACTAATTAAAAATGATAGCACAAGCAGATTTTGATTTTTTTTCTAAAACATTTATCCAAGTATTTTATTTTGTGACTTAGAGCAAAGCTAGGATGACAGTGAAGGGTTCATTGTAAGCCGCCTTTCCCCTTTCCAATAATACATTTTGTCATATTTGACAAGAAAAATAATAGGAATTCAAAATCAGTTTTCTCTTAGTGGGCAGTTTAAATGTATGTGGGGTATTATAGGCTTGTTCCAATTCTTGTAAATGATTTAGAATTTATGAAAGTATACTTGGCTTTCTTAAAGCACTAATTTATGAATCTAAATAGTACTGACATAAAACTCTCAGTACACATATTTCCCTCTTGTTATTTTAGTTCTTGCTTTGTCCATTTGTTAAAAGTTCCAAGAATTTTGTTACATACATTTGTATGCCAGCAGAATATAGCTTTAATATATCATTATCAACATCAGAAAGGAATATTTGTTAAGTGTCCATTTGCATGTGTTATTCTCCAGGGCTCAATAGTTGAACGATCTTTTACTCAGATGACTTGTAGCAATACTTGAAGATGTCACCTTCAGGCATGTACGAAGTACTAAAGGAAACTGGAGAACTAAATCTCTACTTTCCTATCTTCTTTACTTTGTTCACCCTCCATCTTTCTCTCCCTTTGTACTCTCTTTGTTAATTGATTTTTTTTTTTAAGTCTAGCTTTTGTGTGGAATGATTTTCCTGCCTTTTTGCACTTATATTTATCTAACTACTGGAGTTGGGCTTCTATTAACCCCTACATTTTGTCTTGGGTCCCAGAATATTTCCTCTCCTTTACTTGACGAGTATGTAGAAGGTTGGTTATTTGAGTACTTTTCTTGAGGGTCAGGGGAGGCAATATTTGCAAAACATTCTATGTCTTTCTTTTTGTATTTAATATAGAGAACCCTATTTGTAGAGTAGAAAGATCATGAGATATAACAGACAGAAAACAAAGTTTGCTCCCTATCTTTGCTGACTTACTACATATATGCCCTTTGGGTTAGTTTCTTACCTTACCTGAGCATAGACGTCATCATCTGTAGCATGTAGATGACAACTTTATGGAGTGGTTGTGTGACTACATGAAATAACGTGCCAAGAATCTAGCAGGGAGGCTCTGATACTGTACTTGTACTTCCCCCAACCTAGAACTCATGTGCTCTGGTCTAAATCAGCCTCACTGGCTCTGATTTTACCTTAGGCTCTTGCTTGCTACTCTGAGTGAGATTCCACTTTGCACACCACTCCTAAAAGCTGAGTCTAGCTTAATTTCCCCTGGTTGCACTTCCATTAAGCTACTATCTCTGGAAATGAGGTTTTCCATTCCCTCTTACACACAAAGCATTTTACATAATGAAATGCAGCCATTCTACTACAATCTTTATGGCTTAAAACTATCTCTGCCTGAAATATTTTCCTGGCTGGACATTCTTCAGGTGAGTGTTTTACAACCACGGTCTCCACTGAAGATGCTTAAGAGAGAACGTGGCTTCCCGTGCATTGTTATGAACTGAACTGTGTTCCCCCCAAATTCAAATGTTGAAGGCTTCATCCCTGATAAGACTGTATTTAGAGACAGAGTCTATAAGGAGGTAATAAATGTTAAGTGAGGTCATAGCGGTGAGCCTTAGTGTGGTAGTACTGGTGTCCTTATAAGAAGAGGAAGAGATGTCCTCATGGGCACAGAGGAAAAGCCATCTGAGGACATATCTACAAGCCAGGAAGAGAGACCTTACCAGAAGCCAACACTGACAGCACCTTTACCTTGGACTTCTAGCCTCCAGAACTGAAAGAAATAAATGTCTGTGGTTTAAGCCACCCAATCCATGGTATTTTGTTATGATAGCCCTGGCAGACTAATATACACATGGTCTAGATTTTGGTTACTCTATTTCAACAAAACCTAAATACTTTTGCAGAGAAATAAAACAAGTAGCACTTCAGTCAGTTCACAATAATTGCAACGTTTCATAAACTGATGTTAACATAGTGACACTTGCTCACTTTGTGCTGTGATAGAGAAGACTCTTGTCCTCAGGCAGCTGATAGCCCTATACTTTAAAGAGCTCAACTATTTATTATGGCTTGGAAACGTGAAAAAGTTAAATATATTTGTGGAAATTGAGACATGTTATTGATTGAATTCACTAAAATAATTTCTTAAACATAGTTATTAATGTGCATAACTCTTGTTATGTACAAGAGTACATAAAAGTTTGCATATGAAGCTTTAAATCCCCATATGCAAACTTTTTTTTTTTTTTTTTTTGCACATAGGCAAATGAAAGTTGCCATATGTAGGTATTCCCATCTGGTTTGCCAATCAATTGTCAATTTGTATTTGTGTAATAACTACTGTGGATTAACCCTAGCTTAAATTGTTATAATGTCTCAAAACAAATATTTTTAAAATTAAAATGTACTTAGTACAGTGCTTCAAATTCACAGTGTTTCCTATAAGAATGGCAAAGGACATGATTTTTCAGGGTGTCCCCATATATTCTTAGTTTCTGGATATGTCTGTGATCTCCCTGTTTATATCTAAGTGTATGCAAAATACACAATTATAGAAAATGCATTTTCACTATAGATAATTTGTGTGTTTTTAATTAAATATAAAGAAACATTTGAGTAAATATTTTCACTTAAGTTTTATTGTCATTTGAGTTCTACAATGGGATATTTTGTTAAATTCTTTTTCTTATAATATTTGGACATTGTTAAACAAAATCACTGGATGATTCTACTTTTGTAACATTGTTTTGTAAACAACTCTGAAAATCTTCCCATAAAAGTTACATGAAAATGGTGTATTTTTCTTCCTTTATGTGTATATTATTCTCATGTTTCAAATATTTTTGGAAGGGATAACAAATTATTTGGGGGAAAAACTAGAAGTTGATCAAATATAAGATGCTTATAAAAGGACATAGCAACTTTGTAAATGCAGGTATAGTAAAATTCACGTTTACTTCCTCACCCCCATAGTGTTGGGGGGAGCTTCCAATATAGGTAGATCACTTCAAAATGATTTGGGGATACTTTACTGCCTTCAGAGAGAATAGAAACTAGATTTGAGTTTCAACTGATGGTTTTGGAAATAAGAGAGAAGGGATACAATGTCCTATTGACTAAGCTATGTCTTGGGTTGTGATGGAGTCATAGCTGGTTCAGAAAGCACAGGTCCTGGGTGTGCATTCCTCATGGCTCCACTTCTTCCTAGCTGGGGACCCTGGGGAAGATACTTAAATTCTGCAAGCTGCATCGTCAAATCTAGAATGGTCTAATAATAGTATTTATTGCATAAAAATGAATAAGAATATTTTAAAAGTGTCAACGAGTAAAAACCACTGAGGAATATCTGCCACCTTCACCATTAACTTGTTATTGACACCAATTCTGCTGTTACTGTTAAAAAAAAAAAAAAAAAATCTATCCCAACCAGTAAGAGCTCAGTTTTAAATGTCTCCTCAGTTAGTTTAGAACCTGGATCAGATCACACATCAGTATCTTCTTTCTCTGTGATTCTAGAAGATATTTGAAAACATTAAAACCAGTAAGACCTTTTCCTAGGTCATTTTTCCTTTCTTAAGTTTTAGTAACAATGCCGATTCAGAGCAATTTCAAAGTAATGTAAGCACGTTAGGGGCATGCATTGTCAGCCCAGATCTATGGTGATACGTACAACCTGATTATCACCGTGTTGAAACAACTTGGCAAATATCACTTAGGCCCTTCATGCCTGGTAGGCAGAATAACTACCTCAATTTTTCAAGGTGATTAAGCTGATTAAGTAAGAACACTGTGATTCTTCATTCATTTATCTTCACTTAATCAGATGGAAAGGTCTTTTCCACAGACAAAGGAATTTAAGTGTTGTAACATAATCCTTCTATTCATTTTCTTTCCCTTCCACCCCCAGTACAGCCAGGACCCCTTCTAAGAGAGCCAGGCCTTTAACAGAGCACTAATTCAAAGCCCCTCATTTCCGAGTTGTGAGGTTCCCCTCCTCTCTTTTTAATTGAAAACATTTAACAGACTTTCTAGGAAATAAATGCTAGAACACTAACCTCTGAATGCCATTTAATCACTCCTTTCAATCAATTCACATGTTTATTTATGAGAATTGCTCTACCTGTTAAGTGTTGAATTAAAAGGATTGGAGGGGAGGAAGACACCATTAGGAAAAAACCCAGAAAGTAGTGTTACCTGAAACATTTATGAACATCTATTGCAAACACTCTTAAAGCCTGGTAAATTGCATTTTAATTATTTTTGTAAATGTACTGAAATTAAAGAGCATTTGAAAAAAAATTTAAAAAGAGCATTTGGAAAGCAGTCATCTAGAGTTAAGGAGGTATAAATGAATCACGTGGTTACATTGAATATTCAGAAATTCAGGGATCCTTAATGGAGCAATAATAATTGTCAAGCAACATCAGAACTCCTTGGCACATACTCAGGGCTGCTTGGAGCATATTTTCACACTGAGGAAATGTTTACTCTACCCAGCAGCCTGCTTCCCCCAGTAGAAACACAATGAAAATTCAAGCACAATAAATCATTCCCAAGGTACAGGGATTCAAATGCCACAAGTGCTTTGATTCACTTTGCTTCAAGGGTGGAATTTATAAATTGAAGAACTTTTAAATTTGTTAGAACATAGCACTCTGGAAATGAGAAAGCAGAGCCAATTGGATTCTGGGATCTTATTTGTTTGTCACTCTGTATTACCCTTGGCAGTGAGTCACTGGCATATCCAATGGGGCAGAGTCATTTCACCTCTACAGCCAGCAGGAGGGCCTCAGAGAGAATCAGACTCCGAAGGATCTCAGAGGGGCCCTCAAAACTGCCGCCCTCTTTTAAAAAGGCGAAAATGAGTTTGAGAGTTGAAGTTAATTAATTCTGGCTTCCCAATAGTTAAAACAAACCAAGAAGAAAACACAGATTTCCTGATTCCCAGTAGTTTCCCTTCCTCTTCACCATTCAAAAAAATTATGAAGATCATTGCGCATGTGTACACTTTTTTTTCCACCACTAATTAATGAACCACACACATTGGCTTAATTTACGTTGCGCTTTCTACTTTTCTTATACTATTGAATCCTATAAACATTTTGCCTGTTTGAAGAATATTGTCACAAGATTTTTTATTTTTTGCTTTTATTTTCCTCATCTCTTCAATAAGCTGTTAAAGTAAATAAAGAGCTAGTGCCACTGATGTATTGTTATTCAGTTAGGACTTTCTTTTCTGGAAATGCTGAGCTGTGTATAACTTCTAAGATGTTAAAGCATTTATAGAACATTCTGTGCTCTACTTAACAAATCACTCCTTTCTCATGTACTGTGGTTACTACAGTCAAACTTTCGAATCATGCTTATGGAAATTCAGGATGCTACAAAGTTACAGACCCATAAATGAAGTTGTAGAATGATAGAACTTCCAGATAAGAAATGTTACTTGTACTATACATCCTTCACTACACCTAAGATTTTCATGAAGGAAAAACTATTTAAAAGCCGTCTGTATATTGTCTTTTCATCCCTTTCACTTGGGCTTTTTTGCAGAGCAGTTGTTTTTAGTTTCAATGGGTTCAAATTTATCAAGTTTGATGGAACATGCTTTTGGTGTCAAGTCAGAGAACTTTTTGCCTAGCACTAGATCCTGAAGACGTTCTCCTATGTTTTTTTTTTTCTTTTGTGATGACGTATGGTTTTATGTTTATAAATTTGTTTTTGTTTAAAGTGTGAGGTTTAGGTCAAGCTTCATATGCCAGTTGTTTTTTTTAACTATAAGAATGCTACTGATTTTAATATTTTGGTTTGTATCCATAATATTTTTATTACTATTAGAACTAAGAGTTTGTGTGTAAAGTCTTTTGGATTTTCAATATACATACTACATCATAAGAAAAACAAAAACAAAAAAAAACGTAGTTTTCCCCCAACCTCTTAATTCTTCTACCTCTTCTGTTTTCCTATTGCATTTGCTAGAATTTTTAGCAGAATACTGAATAGAAGCAGAAATGGCAGATGTCTGTTTAGGTCCTGATTTTAAGAATTTTTCTCAAGTTTTATTATTAATCATCATAAGGTAGGTCTTTATAGATAAGGTAAAGCAATTCTCTTCTACAGGTTTATCAAAAATCTGTTTTGAGCATTTACTGGGTTTTATCAAATATTATGTCTGTACATATCGAAAAGATATGGTTCTATTCCTTCAATCTGTTAAGAGATTTTCTATGATGATTCATTTTTGCCGCTCAAGAACAAATCTCACTTGCTATTATTTTATTTTCTATTTCTGTGCTGAATTATATTTTTTAGGATACTGTTAAAGCCTGTTTAATAAAGCTCTGAGTGGCAAACTCTTAAATATCATATATTTGAAAATATCTTTTTTGGCCTAATTTCATAAAAGTGTTTAGCTTGGTATATAATTTTATCTAACTTATTTTCCTTTCCCTAAGCCCACTGGAGATGTTGATTCTTTATTTTCTGTTATGTAATGCTACTGGTGAAAGATCTGCAGTCACAGTAAGTCTATTGCCATTAAAATGAAGGTGATCTGTCCCTTCCTTCTGGTAGCTATTAAGATTCTATTTCCAAAATTTGTGATTGGTCTTTTTCTACATTCACCTGTCCATTTTGTTTTTGTAGCTGTTTGTTTAATATTTTCTTATTCTTATATTTTAAATAAAAATTTATTTTCATTTTGAGCATGCTAGGCATCCTTAATTTTAAGTCTTTGTTAGATTGTTTCACATAATTAAATTCATTGGAAGTAAATCCATATTCAAAATATTGATTTTGTTGGTACCATTCTTTGAATATGTATTCATTTTTATGAAATTTGCAGGTTTGATTTTTAAGTGAGGCATTTTGTTTATTTTCTCTCTCTGTTCCTCTTTTCTTGACCCTTCCTCCTTAACAGGTATATCACTACCTTCACCCAGCTCGCTGGGCACCTGGCTAACTGGTCTGGGGACCAAGCTGTCACTCTCTTCCCAACCTCCCTAACTTCATGCTTGCCAAGAAAGCTCCCCAATTGGAATGTTTTAATTCCCTTTGACTCCACAGGAGGTGAACCACGATCTGCCATTGCCAGCTTCCAGGCCAGGTATCCAGGCAGCTCCTCAGTCACCACTTTGTGCCTTTCTAATCCATGGAGGTTTTCTGTCTTCTTTTGTTTTGGTCTGTTTGTTTTTTACAATCCAACTATGTCTTTGTTTTCTCTTTTCAGATTTTATCAAACTTTGCTACATATTAGATCTGAGAGACTGTATCAAAACATACTTGTCATCTTGTCCTTAATACTCCCATTCTGTCTTTAGCCCACTCTAAGCAGGCTTTCATCTTCCTAGGAAACTTCCTGGCAGAGTCACCAGTAAAACACCCATCCCACCAAACCTAACGGTCAGTTTTCACCTTAGCAGTGGCTGACACAAGTGATCATTTTCTCCTTTCTGATGTATTTTCCTTTCTTGTTTTTTAGAACAGTCTACTCTTTTTCTCTCTTAGTGAATGACATAGATGAAATTTCCTTGGCTGGCTCACTTTTCTCTTGAATTTTAATTATTGGAGTGTCTCAGTGCTCCTCAGATATTTTTCCTCTTTCTCTGTAATTACATCCTATATGATCTCATGTAGTGCCACGGATATGATATATAAACATATTATATAATATACAAATACAATATACATTATAATATAGAACATATACATTATAATATAATATAGAATTCAAAATATAAATTATATAATATATTGTGTGTACATACACACACACATATATATAAAATATAGTCTATTACTATTACTTCCCTATTTTTTTCTCCTCTTACCTCTAGAGTCATCCATACACTGTTTCTGCATATCCACTTTAATATCTAACAGTCATCCCACACAAAACTATTAGAACTAATAAATGAATTCAGCAAGGTAGCAGGATACAAGATCAATATACAGAAACCTGTGGCATTTCTATACACTAACAATGAAATATCAGAAGGAGAAAGTAAAAAATAATCCTGTTTAAAATCACATTAAAAAAAAAAAAACCTAGGAATCAACCTAACCAAGGAGATAAAAGACCTATATGCTAAGAACTATGAAACATTGATAAAGGAAACTAAAGATGATACAAAGAAATGGAAAGATATTACATGCTCTTGGATTGGAAGAATTAATATGGTTAAAATGGCCATAATACCCAAAGTAATCTACAGACTGAATGTGATGCCTATCAAATTACCCATGACATTTATTTCTCCTGCTAGAAGAAATAATCCTAAAATTTATATAAACCACAAAAGATTCAGAACTGCCAAAGTGATTCTGAGGAGAAAGAACAAAGCTGGAGGCATAACCCTTCCAGATTGCAGAGAACACTACAAAGCTACAGTAATCAAAACAGTGTGGTACTGGCACAAAAACAGATATGTGGATCAATGCAATAGAATAGAGAGCCCAGAAATAAACCCATACACCTATAGTTAATTAATCTTTGACAAAGGAGTCAAGACTATACAATGGAGAAGAGACAGTCTCTTCAGCAAGAGGTATTGGGAAACCTCAACAGCCTCATGTAAATTGATGAAGTTGGAATACTCCCTCATACTATATATAAAAATAAATTCAAAATGGCTTAAAGACTTGAATATAAGACACAACACCATAAAACTCCTAGAAGAGAACATAGGCAAAACTTTCTCAGCCATAAGTTGTAGTAAGATTTTCTTAGATCAGTCTCCCAAGGCAAAAGAAATAAAAACAAAAATAAGCAAATGGGACCTAATCAAACTTAGTAGCTTTGCACAGCAAAGGAAACCATCAACAAAATGAAAACACAAACTACAGAATGGGAAAAAATATTTGCAAATGATGCGACTGACAAGGGCTTAACTTCCAAAATATACATACAGCTCATACAGCTCAATAACTAAAAAACAAACAACCCAATCAAAAAATGGGCAGAAGACTTAAATAGACATTTCTCTAAGGAAGATACAGAGATGGCCAACAGCCACATGAAATGATGTCCCACACTGCTAATTATTAGAGAAATGCAAATCAAAACTACAATGATGTATCACCTCACACCAGTCAGAATGGCCATCATCAAAAAGTCTACAAATTTGCTGGAGAGGGTGTGGAGAAAATGGAACCTTCCTACACTGTTGGTGGGAATGTAAATTGGTACAGTCACTATGGAAAATAGTATGGAGATTCCTTAAAAAACTAAAAATAGAGTTACCATATGATCCAGCAGTCCCACTCCTGGGTATATATCCAGAAAAAACAAAAGCTCTAATTTGAAAAGATACATGCACCCCAATGTTCATAGCAGCACCATTTACAATAGCCAATACATGGAAACAAGATAAGTGTCCATCAAGAGATGAACTGATAAAGAAGATGTGGCATGTATATATGTGTGTGTGTATCTATCTATCTATCTATCTATCTATCTAAATGGGATATTACTCAGCCATATGAAAGAATGAAATATTGTCATTTGCAGCAACATAGATGGACCTAGAGATTACCATACTAAGTGAAGTAAGCCAGGCAGAAAAAGACAAATATTATAGATCACTTATATATGGAATCTAAAAAAATAATACAAATCAACTTATTTACAAAACAGAAGCAGAATCACAGACATAGAACACACACTTATGGTTACCAAAGTGAAAGGGGTGGGGAAGGATAAATTAAGAGTATGGGACTAACAGATACACACTACTATATATAAAATAGATAAACAACAAGGATTTATTATATAGCACAGGGAACTATATTCAATATCTTGTAATAACCTATAATGGAAAAGAATCTGAAGCTGTATACCTGAAACTAACACAATATCATAAATCAACTTTAGTTAAATTAAAAAAAAAAATCTAACAGTCATTTAAATCTAATTTGGTCAAAACATAAATTTTGACCTAACATTCTAGTCCACATCAGTATCTTCTGTTGTCTAGGTTCCTACAATGGCATCCTAACTGGCCTCCCTGATTCCACCATTGTCCCCTACACTTTATCTCTTATCTAGCAGTGAAAGAAATCAGATTATACCATACTCCTGTTCAAAACTATCTGATAGCTTTCCATCACACTTAAAATAAATCCACACTTACCATGGCTTTAGAAACCTTAACAGAACTCACAACTATCATCAGACACTATTGTTTCCTTTACTCAATTCATTCCAGCAGCCTTTGCATTCTTATTATCCTTTGAAATATTACTAAAGATTAGGAATGCTCTTTTCCCAAATCTTTGCCTAGTTCATTTCTTCACATCGTCCAGTTACTGTTTAATTGTTACCCCTTTAAAAAGACCTTCTATAACCACCCTAGTTAAAATAATCTCCTGTCACTCTTGATGTCCTTAATTTTCTTTTCTTTTTTTTCAGCTTCTTTGAAATTCTTTTTTTTTTCAGCTTTATTGAAGTATAACTGACAAATAAAATTGTAAGATATTTTACGTATACATCATGATGATTTGATAACATATATATTGTAAAAGGATTCCTCCCATCTAGTTAAACTAGGTAATTAACACAATGACATATATATACACACACATATATATATATACATATGTGAGAGCTATATAAATATATATTTACTTATATATATGTGTGTATATGTATATGTTAATGTTTAAGTTCTACTCTCTCTTGGAAAATTTCAATTATATAATAGTGTTATCAACTATATCCATCATGTTATATATCATGTTATACATTAGATTTTCAGAACTTATTCATTTTGCTATTCTTTATAAAGCCTCAATTATTATCTGATATTTTAATATTTATTGTTGACTTGTTACTTATTTTTCTTACCCACTAGAATGCAAGTTTCCTGAGGGCAGGCAGTTGATTTCTCTTATTCACCACTGCTTCCCCAGCATCTAGAATAGTGCCTAGTACCCAAGAGGCATTCAATAAATATTTGTGGAATTAATAAATTACAGCATTCCACCAATGATCAGGAAACTAATTAGACAGGTCAGCTAACACAGCTCCTATACCAAGGAAATGGTATACAGTATATTTTTATATCTAGTAACCAGAAGCATAGAGGAATAAACATTTTTCAACTTCTTTCATTAAATCTCCTTTACTTGCACTCTAAAGTAAGAACACGACAAACAATAATATAGCAAATGTTAGTTTTGAAGGCATTTCACACAATAGTACGTGAGTCACCCTTTGATTCATTTTGACCTGTTCATTTTGGATTTCCAGCATCTCTATTCTCAGTGGCTGGATGCGTGTAAAATGTTTACACCCCTACATTTAAATTCCTTCTAAATAAATGATCTTGGCCACTTAGAGTTATGCCTAGTAAAGCCTAAAATTTAAGGGTATATTAATCCTCTGAATTATTTGTTGTGATAGAAATATTCCATTGTAGACTCTTCTGACATGTCTTAATATAATCTAAATTAAAAACCACTTGGGATGTTAAAAGCAAGAGACAAATAAATACCGTAATTCTTGATAACTGAGAAGGCATTTGAAGCATGAGATCTTATAACCAGTAGACAATCTATAAAAGCTAGCTTTTCTTCCATACTGTTCAAAATTGTAATCAGGGTATGAAGGATTCTCTTTTAGCTGAAAGCTCCCTAGGGCCAACTTCACTGTGTTTAAAGAGGGTTCCTATTTAGAATGCCAAACCTATAAATATATCCACAAGGTACTATAGATGTTATGAGAAAGCTGCTCAGCAATATAGAACATTGTGTGTCAAAATCTGAGGAAAGAATACAGTAGGTCTCCGGCAGCCAGTTACCATTTATGCATTTTACCATTTATCCTTCTGAAAACTGTAGCATGACTAATAAAGTTGGGGGGGGGAAATCCCTGTAAATTACAAACACTGAGACTGTAATAAAAAGAGAAGAGAATCCTCAAATTTCATGCAAGCAGGGACAAATCCAACTCTACTGGGTTAAACAGTGTCCCTGAAAAATTCACGTTTACCCAGAACCCATGAATGGGACCTTATTTGGAAATAAGGTCTTTGTAGATGTAATCAAGTTAAGATGAGGGCATACCAGATTACAGTAGGCCCTAATATAATGACTGATATTCCAATAAGAAAAGGAAAGTTTAGATACAGACCTTAGAGAGGGAAAACAACCATGTGGAGACAGAGGCAGAGATTAAATTATGCAGCCACAAGCCAAGGAATGCCGAGGATTGCTGGCAGCCAGCAGAAGCTAGAAGTGGCAAGGAAGGGTCCTTCTCTAGGTTCATGGAGGGAGCATGGCCATGCCAACAGCTTGGTTTTGAACTTCTGGCCTCCAAAACTGTGAGATAATAAATTTCCATTTTCTAAGCTATCCAATTTGTGGTAATTTGTAATAGCAGCCCTAGGAAACTAATACAGCAGCTAAGACAAACCAAACCTCCATGACAACAGACAAGTTCAGATGAGGAGTATGTGTGGGGGGAAACTAGTAGTGGCAGTTCTCAGAAATGAACAGTATATATTTAGTTTCAGGAAAAGGTGACCTTCCAGAAGTGGGAACCCCTTGAAAAGTACTGAGATCAAATAGAAAGCTATTATTATAGATCATCAAAGAAAGAAATCACAGGAAATGGCTAAGGGAAACCAAAGGCAACAGAATTCAAAAATTTCCTCTTGCTACAACGTCACAAAAGACCACATATTGTTTAGTCCTATTTATATGAAACGTCCAGAATAGCAAATTTATAGAGACAGAGAATAGATTAGTCGTACATGTGAGGGGAAACGGGAGTGGCTGCTAATGGGTACGAGGTTTCTTTGGGGGATAATGAAATGTCCTAAAATCAGACTTTGGTAATGGTTACAGAACCCTGTAAATATATTTTTTAAAAAGCCATAGAATTGCCCACTTTAAACTGCTGAACATCACGGTATGTAAACTACATCTCAATAAAGCTGTTAAAATAATAAAGTGAATAATACAATGATGAAATTTAAAATTTGATATCGGAAAGGCAAACCATATTACGGAGAAAAGTGACTCAAAACATCAAGATATATACTAATAAAATTATTAGACTTTAAAAACAAAGAAATAATTCTTTGAGCACCCAGCCAGAAAAAATAACTGATTTACAATGAATCAAATGTCAGGCTGGTATCAGGTTCTTTTTTTTTTTTTTTTTAACATCTTTATTGGAGTATAATTGCTTTACAGTGTTGTGTTAGTTTCTGGTGTGTAACAAAGTGAATCAGCGATATGCATATGTATATCACCATATCCCCTCCCCCTTCATCTCCCTACCCCCTCCTTATCCCACCCTTTTAGGTGGTCACCAAGCACCGAGCTGATCTCCCTGTGCCATGCAGCTGTTTCCAACTACCTAGCTATTTTACATTTGGTAGTATATATATGTCAGTGCTACTCTCTCACTTCGTCCGAGCTTACTCTTCCCCCTCCCTGTGTCCTCAAGTCCATTCTCTACATCTGTGCCTTTATTCCTGTCCTGCCCCTATGTTCAACAGAACCAATTTTTTTCTTGGATTCCATATATATGTGTTAGCATACAGTATTTGTTTTTCTCTTTCTGACTTACTTCACTCTGTATGACAGACTCTAGGTCCATCCACCTCACTACAAATAACTCAATTTCATTTCTTTTTATGGCCAAGTAATATTCCCTTGTATATATGTGCCACATCTTCTTTATCCATTCATCTGTTGATGGACACTTAGGCTGCTTCCATGACCTGGCTATTGTAAATAGTGCTGCAATTGAACACTGTGGTACATGACTCTTTTTGAAATATGGTTTTCTCGGGGTATATGTCCAGTAGTGGGATTGTTGGGTCGTATGGTAGTTCTATTTTTAGTTTTCTAAGGAACCTCCATACTGTTCTCCATAGTGTCTGTATCAATTTACATTCCCACCAACAGTGCAAGAGGGTTCCCTTTTCTCCACACCCTCTCCAGCATTTATTGTTTGTAGATTTTTTGATGATGGCCACTCTAAGGGGTGTGAGGTGATACTTCATTGTAGTTTTGATTTGCATTTCTCTGATGATTAGTGATGCTGAGCATCTTTTCATGTGTTTGTTGGCAATCTGTATATCACCTTTGGAGAAATGTCTATTTAGGTCTTCTGCCCATTTTTGGATTGGATTGTTTGTTTTTTTGATATTGAGCTGCATGAGCTGCTTGTATATTTTGGAGATTAATCCTTGGTCAGTTGCTTTGTTTGCAAATATTTTCTCCCATTCGAAGTGTTGTCTTTTCACCTTGTTTATGGTTTCCTTTGCTGTGCAAAAGCTTTTAAGTTTCATTAGGTCCCATTTGTTTAGTTTTGTTTTTATTTCCACTTTTCTAGGAGGTGGGTCAAAAAGGATCTTTCTATGATTTATGTCATAGAGTGTTCTGCCTATGTTTTCCTCTAAGAGTTTTATAGTATCTGGCCTTACATTTAGGTCTTTAATCCATTTTGAGTTTATTTTTTTATTTTTATTTTTTATTTTTTTTTATTTTTTAATTTTTTCTTCATCTTGATCTTTTGTTAGCACTTTTTTGAGTTCATCACTTTTTCATTAGAGTTCTGAAAATGCTTATTCATTCAGTTCAGCAGTACAGTCAGTTACCAGAAACCTGTACTTGTCAGAGTCTTTTCCATGAATTTCTTGAAGATGAAACCCTTTAATAGGAACATATTTGCAAAAGCATCAGAGTACACCCAGAACTGTCTATAAATGACAAAAGACTTTAAAATGACCACAGTTAAAGATCTGATGAAAGTTCATAATAATGCAGTTGACAAGAAAATTAGTTATTTCTGAGATATACATTTTAAAGTAATAACTAGGATTATTACTTATAACATTATACCAGAACATATAAGATTTTTAGAAATTTCATGTAATGTCTGAAACATTTATATTAACATATTTCCATACAAATAACCCAATGAAAGTTTAGTATTAGTTGTTTTGTTTGTTTTTTTATACTGCAGGTTCTTATTAGGCATCAATTTTATACACATCAGTGTATACATGTCATTCCCAATCGCCCAATTAAGCACACCACCATCCCCAGCCCACCGCAGTTTTCCCCCCTTGGTGTCCATATGTCCATTCTCTACATCTGTGTCTCAACTTCTGCCCTGCAAACCGGCTCATCTGTACTATTTTTCTAGGTTCCACATACATGCATTAATATACGATATTTGTTTTTCTCTTTTTGACTTACTTCACTCTGTATGATAGTCTCTAGATCCATCCACTTCTCAACAAATGACTCAATTTCGTTCCTTTTTATGGCTGAGTAATATTCCATTGTATATATGTACCACAACTTCTTTATCCATTCGTCTCTTGATGGGCATTTAGGTTGCTTCCATGACCTGGCTATTGTAAATAGTGCTGCAATGAACATTCGGGTGCATGTGTCTTTTTGAATTACGGTTTTCTCTGGGTATATGCTAAGTAGTGGGATTGCTGGGTCATATGGTAATTCTATTTTTAGTTTTTTAAGGAACCTCCATATTGTTCTCCATAGTGGCTGTATCAATTTACATTCCCACCAACAGTGCAAGAGGGTTCCCTTTTCTCCGCACCCTCTCCAGCATTTGTTGTTTGTAGATTTTCTGATGATGCCCATTCTAACAGGAGTGAGGTGATAGCTCATTGTAGTTTTGATTTGCATTTCTCTAATAATTAGCGATGTTGAGCAGCTTTTCATGTGCTTCGTGGCCGTCTGTATGTCTTCTTTGGAGAAATGTCTATTTAGGTCTTCTGCCCATTTTTGGATTGGGGTGTTTGTTTCTTTAATATTGAGCTGAATGAGATGTTTATATATTTTGGAGATTAATCCTTTGTCCGTTGATTCGTTCGCAAATATTTTCTCCCATTCCGAGGGTTGTCTTTTCGTCTTGTTTATGGTTTCCTTTGCTGTGCAAAAGCTTTGAAGTTTCATTAGGTCCCATTTGTTTATTTTTGTTTTTATTTCCATTACTCTAGGAGGTGGATCAAAAAAGATCTTGCTGTGATTTATGTCAAAGAGTGTTCTTCCTATGTTTTCCTCTAAGAGTTTTATAGTGTCCAGTCTTATATTTAGGTCTCTAATCCATTTTGAGTTTATTTTTGTGTATGGTGTTAGGGAGTATTCTAATTTCATTCTTTTACATGTAGCTGTCCAGTTTTCCCAGCACCACTTATTGAAGAGACTGTCTTTTCTCCATTGTATATCTTTGCCTCCTTTGTCATAGATTAGTTGACCATAGGTGCGTGGGTTAATCTCTGGGCTTTCTATCTTGTTCCATTGATCTATGTTTCTGTTTTTGTGCCAGTACCATATTGTCTTGATTACTATAGCTTTGTAGTATAGTCTGAAGTCAAGGAGTCTGATTCCTCCAGCTCCATTTTTTTCCCTCAAGACTGCTTTGGCTATTCGGGGTCTTTTGTGTCTCCATACAAATTTTAAGATGATTTGTTCTAGCTCCGTAAAAAATGCCATTGGTAATTTGATAGGGATTGCATTGAATCTGTATATTGCTTTGGGTAGTATAGTCATTTTCACAATATTGATTCTTCCAGTCCAAGAACATGGTATATCTCTCCATCTGTTGGTATCATCTTTAATTTCTTTCATCAGTGTCTTATAGTTTTCTGCATACAGTTCTTTTGTCTCCCTAGGTAGGATTATTCCTAGGTATTTTATTCTTTGTGTTGCAATGGTAAATGGGAGTGTTTCCATAATTTCTCTTTCAGATTTGTCATCATTAGTGTATAGGAATGCAAGAGATTTCTGTGCATTCATTTTGTATCCTGCAACTTTACCATATTCATTAATTAGCTCTAGCAGTTTTCTGGTGGCAGTTTTAGGATTCTCTATGTATAGTATCATGTCATCCGCAAACAGTGACAGTTTTACTTCTTCTTTTCCAATTTGTATTCCTTTTATTTCTTTTTCTTCTCTGATTGCCATGGCTAGGACTTCCAGAACTATGTTGAATAATAGTGGTGAGAGTGGACATCCTTGTCTCGTTCCTGATCTTAGAGGAAATGCTTTCAGTTTTTCACCATTGAGAATGATGTTTGCTGTGGGTTTGTCATATATGGCCTTTATTATGTTGAGGTAGGTTCCCTCTATGCCCACTTTCTGTAGAGTTTTTATCATAAATGGGTGTTGAATTTTGTCAAAAGCTTTTTCTGCATCTATTGAAATGATCATATGGTTTTTATTCTTCAGTTTGTTAATATGGTGTATCACATTGATTGATTTGCGTATATTGAAGAATCCTTGCATCCCTGGGATAAATCCCACTTGATCGTGCTGTATGATCCTTTTAATGTGTTGTTGGATTCTGTTTGCTTGTATTTTGTTGAGGATTTTTGCATCTATATTCATCAGTGATATTGGTCTGTAATTTTCTTTTTTTGTAGTGTCTCTGTCTGGTTTTGGTATCAGGGTGATGGTGGCCTCATAGAATGAGTTTGGGAGTGTTCCTTCCTCTGCAATTTTTTGGAAGAGTTTGACAAGGATAGGTGTTAGCTCTTCTCTAAATGTTTGATAGAATTCACCTGTGAAGCCATCTGGTCCTGGACTTTTGTTTGTTGGAAGATTTTTAATCACAGTTTCAATTTCATTACTTGTGATTGGTCTGTTCATATTTTCTGTTTCTTCCTGGTTCAGTCTTGGAAGGTTATACCTTTCTAAGAATTTGTCCATTTCTTCCAGGTTGTCCATTTTATTGGCATAAAGTTGCTTGTAGTAGTCTCTTAGGATGTTTTGTATTTCTGCGGTGTCTGTTGTAACTTCTCCTTTTTCATTTCTGATTTTATTGATTTGAGTCCTCTCCCTCTTTTTCTTGATGAGTCTGGCTAATGGCTTATCAATTTTGTTTATCTTCTCAAAGAACCAACTTTTAGTTTTATTGATCTTTGCTATTGTTTTCTTTGTTTGTATTTCATTTATTTCTGCTCTGATCTTTATGATTTCTTTCCTTCTGCTAACTTTGGGTTTTGTTTGTTCTTCTTTCTCTAGTTTCTTTAGGTGTAAGGTTAGATTGTTTACTTTAGATTTTTCTTGTTTCTTGAGATAGGCTTGTATAGCTATAAACTTCCCTCTTAGAACTGCTTTTGCTGCATCCCATAGGTTTTGGGTCGTCGTGTTTTCATTGTCATTTGTCTCTAGGTATTTTTTGATTTCCTCTTTGATTTCTTCAGTGGTCTCTTGGTTATTTAGTAACGTATTGTTTGGCCTCCATGTGTTTGTCTGTTTTACGTTTTTTTCCCTGTAATTCATTTCTAATCTCATAGCGTTGTGGTCCGAAAAGATGCTTGATATGATTTCAATTTTCTTAAATTTACTGAGGCTTGATTTGTGACCCAAGATGTGATCTATCCTGGAGAATGTTCCGTGTGCAGTTGAGAAGAACGTGTAATCTGCTGTTTTTGGATGGAATGTCCTATATATATCAATTAAATCTAACTGGTCTATTGTGTCATTTAAAGCTTCTGTTTCCTTATTCATTTTCATTTTGGATGATCTGTCCATTGTTGTAAGTGAGGTGTCAAAGTCCCCCACTATTATTGTGTTATTGTCGATTTCCTCTTTTATAGCTGTTAGCAGTTGCCTTATGTATTGAGGTGCTCCTATGTTGGGTGCATATATATTTATAATTGTTATATCTTCTTCTTGGATTGATCCCTTGATCATTATGTAGTGTCCTTCCTTGTCTCTTGTAACATTCTTTATTTTAAAGTCTATTTTATCTGATATGAGTATAGCTACTCCAGCTTTCTTTTGATTTCCATTTGCATGGAATATCTTTTTCCATCCCTTCACTTTCAGTCTGTATGTGTCCCTAGGTCTAAAGTGGGTCTCTTGTAGACAGCATATATATGGGTCTTGTTTTTGTATCCATTCAGCCAGTCTATGTCTTTTGGTTGGGGCATTTAATCCATTCACGTTTAAGGTAATTATCGATATGTATGTTCCTATGACCATTTTCTTAATTGTTTTGGGTTTGTTTTTGTAGGTCCTTTTCTTCTCTTGTGTTTCCCACTTAGAGAAGTTCCTTTAGCATTTGTTGTAGAGCTGGTTTGGTGGTGCTGAATTCTCGTAGCTTTTGCTTGTCTGTAAAGCTTTTAATTTCTCCATCAAATCTAAATGAGATCCTTGCCGGGTAGAGTAATCTTGGTTGTAGGTTCTTCCCTTTCATCACTTTAAGTATATCATGCCACTCCCTTCTGGCTTGTAGAGTTTCTGCTGAGAAATCAGCTGTTAACCTTATGGGAGTTCCCTTGTTTGTTATTTGTCGTTTTTCCCTTGCTGCTTTCAATAATTTTTCTTTGTCTTTAATTTTTGCCACTTTGATTACTATGTGTCTCGGCGTGTTTCTCCTTGGGTTTATCCCGTATGGGACTCTCTGCGCTTCCTGGACTTGGGTGGCTATTTCCTTTCCCATGTTAGGGAAGTTTCCAACTATAATCTCTTCAAATATTTTCTCTGGTCCTTTCTCTCTCTCTTCTCCTTCTGGGACCCCTATAATGCGAATGTTGTTGCGTTTAATGTTGTCCCAGAGGTCTCTTAGGTTGTCTTCATTTCTTTTCATTCTTTTTTCTTTATTCTGTTCTGCAGCAGTGAATTCCACCATTCTGTCTTCCAGGTCACTTATCCGTTTTCTGCCTCAGTTATTCTGCTATTGATTCCTTCTAATGTAGTTTTCATTTCAGTTATTGTATTGGTCATCTCTGTTTGTTTGTTCTTTAATTCTTCTAGGTCTTTGTTAATCATTTCTTGCATCTTCTCAATCTTTGCCTCCATTCTTATTCCGAGGTCCTGGATCATCTTCACTATCATTATTCTGAATTCTTTTTCTGGAAGGTTGCCTATCTCCACTTCATTTAGTTGTTTTTCTGGGTTTTTTTCTTGTTCCTTCATCTGGTACATAGCCCTCTGCCTTTTCATCTTGTCTATCTTTCTGTAACTGTGGTTTTTGGTCCACAGGCTGCAGGATTGTAGTTTTTCTTGCTTCTGCTGTCTGCCCTCTGGTGGTTGAGTCTATCTAAGAGGCTTGATGGGAGGCTCTCTTGAGTTTATTTTTGTGTATGATGTTAGACAGTGTTCTAACTTCATTATTTTACATATAGCAGTCCATTTTCCCAGCACCACTTATTGAAGAGGCTGTCTTCAGAATTGTCTCCTTTATCAAAGATAAGGTGACCACAGGTGTGTGGGTTTATCTCTGGGCTCTCTATCCTGTTCCATTGATCTATATTTTTGTTTTTGTGCTATTACCATAAACTGTCTTGATTACTGTAGCTTTGTGGTACAGTCTGAAGTCCGGGAGCCTGATTCCTCCAGCTCCATTTTTCTTTCTCAAGATTGTTTTCGCTATTTGGGGTCTTTTGTGTTTCCATGCAAATTGTTCAATTTTTTGTTCTAGTTCTGTGGAAAATGCCATTGGTAGTTTGATAAGCATTACACTGAATCTGTAGATTACTTTGGGTAGTATAGTCATTTTCACAATGTTGATTCTTCCAATTCAAGAACATAGTATATCTCTCCATCTCAGGTTTCTTAATAGCAACATCCATGAAAGAGCAAAATAGCATCTACAAGGTACTCAGAATAGTGTCCATCTTCCCTTTACCAAACCTTAGAATATTTATTAGCCTTTCTGAATCCACTTCTATCAAAACTGAGGTTCCAGATAAATCTCAATGAATTCTAGGGCTTTCCTATAATATTAAGGTAATAGAGTCAGAGGATACCTGTGTTTCTAAGAGCAGACGCAATGGACAAATGGCATCCTACCACTGTGGACAGATATTCCCTGGTTTCTTCATTTGCTGAATGCCGCATCTGATAGTATCTGGGGTGTCCTGCCCAACCTTTCCAATTAAGCTTAATATTTATTTTACATTATAACAAATACCTCTGAGATTGTTATTGTATCTTCTAAATGAATTACTTATTTCTTTAAAAAACTATAGCAACTTTCCTAAAAATTAAAATTAATGTTTGTCTCCTGGGAGCAATCAAAATATGTGTCCACTACAATACAGTTTGAAGAAAAGACCACCTTCTTTTTATCATGTTAAATTTTATATTATTATATTAAGATCATGTACTATTGAAAAACCAACTCAATCGCTCTGTAAAATCACTTAGAAATAATTTTCTAGAAGCATAATAAGAGTCTATGCTTTTTTTCACAGAAGTATCAATAGAATCATGTTATACATTCCAGATGTCAAGGGACCTTAGATTATGTAATCTAAACTCATTGTACAGGTGAGCAAATTTGGCCCTTGGAGAATTGATGACAGTTAAATCACTGTAGGCTGGGACCAGATTCTAGGACTTTGATTGTTTGCCTAATTAATACTCCTTACACTTTACCATAACCTCCTCTCTTCTTCTGTTTAGATCTGTACTTGTAAACATTCCATTATTGTATTCATTGCACAGACATGTATTCACTGTTCACTCTGTGCTAGCTAGTCTTTGAAATTCAGGAAATGCAGAGATAAAGAAGACAGACAAGGTACATGTCCTCAGGGAGCCATTATCTCTTGATCACACATGTCTTCTGCAAAGATTCATTGAAATAGCCTCCCACTCCTCTTTGCTTTACCATTTTCTTCCCAAGCTCCACTTTCTTCAGAGATGCAGGACATTCCTATTCTAAGTGACACTGAGCTATAAGCCTGAGACAGACTCTCCAGGAAGCCTTCTCTGCTCCCCTCACTGCCCCAAGCTACATGCCCTTGCTTTGTGCTCCCTTAGCACTGTGTGCTTATCTCTGTCAGAGCATCACTACTTGAAGGTATTTATCTAATTACTTGTCATTCCTTCCTCTTAAACTGTGACCTCCTAGAGGGCAGGGACTTGTGTCCTGTTTGTTCCAGTATCTTTAGTATCTGCATAGTACCTGTAACAGAATGAATGCTCACTAAATATTTGTTGTTGACTAAATTGAGAATGTCTGCATAAACATAAGGTCTTATATGAACCATTTACATCTCACTGTAAATGAGTTTAAAGAAATTAATTCTTCCTGCTAGGGTTACTTGTACCTTAATAGCTCCAAACTAGTCATTAGTAAATAATGTCAAAAAATACCCAACACACTTCTAGGACTACAGAGTTGACCCTTGAACAACACAAGTTTGAACTGTAGTGAGTTCACTTAAGTGGGATTTTTTGCAATAGTAAGCACTACAGTTACTACTCTGTGGGTGGTTGTTTGAATCCATGGATGCTGGGCCACAAATAGGGAGGAACTGCAAATAGGGAGGAACCCTGGATACAGATGAACCACCTATACATAGAAGGCTAATTATAAGTTATACTAGGATTTTCTACTGCTCAAAGGGTGGGTGCCCATAAAACCCATGTTGTTCAAGGGTCAACTGCACTTCCTTCTCCACAATGATGTCATGTATTCTCCACACCATCTCTCTGCAATGGACAGCTCATATCTATACAACCCTCTCCAATGTTCAACCTAGGATAAAATGCTGATGCTGGGATTTTAACACACCAGAGATAGGCTCTGTTGGACTTCTGATAAAATTACTTTGGTTTTCTGTTAACTGCCACATTGATTTAATAATTGCCACATAATGACTTGCAGCTAAAGAAATCCATGATTTAGAACTTGGATGCTTGTCAGAAGCTATCTTTCAGAGTTGAGCTCTTGTCTGTGACTGAGGGATGAAAGTCTATGGGTCTACTTTCAGAAACAGAAAACAATAACAACAAAACCCTGAATACCGAAATAAAAATCCACATATTCCAGTTTAGTCATCACACAGGCCAATTTATAATTCTTTCTCAGCTGGAATCTGATATGGTAGAGTCGATAGATTCATTCAGATCTAAACTTTTATCTTTTCACTGGGGCATGCTCTCTAATTGAAAACTGCTTACACTTTATGTTGGGAATGGGAAAACACTCCAGGATGTCTCTGCATTAAAGAAAGCTACAGGGGTTGTACTACATAATTGTCTTTGAATTGTATTACAAACAACTCCACAGGAGACACTAAAATTGGTCTACTATCTACTAAATACTAAGAAAAAGAATGTCAACACTCCATCTATTATTTGAGGTAATGATATTATTTGGTCTTGCCATGAAAAAATCATTATTTTCTCAACAAATCAATGCCTTATTTAAAATACAACATACTTTCTTCATTTTTCTCAATCATTAAGGATTAGGTGTTGTTCCAATCATTGGCAGGAATAGTCCCCTGGTGTTCTTTCTGAGGTTAGCCTGAGTATCATTCAGAGTAATTCTAAATCAGAGGAATAGTTTTTGAAAGTTAGCCTTGTTTCCTCCTTTCCTTCAGGAACTGCAGGTTGAACCCACTGGGCTCCCATCTGGTCACTAAGGAGATGTTTAAAGCCAACTTAAACAATGTAATGACCATTTTCCTTTCAATATTACAAGTGGAATTTTGGGAAAGAGTGTATATACAAGGTGTAATTAAAGCCTATTTTGATTATTAATAAACATTTATTTTTTAATTTAACTTTTACTTTATATTGGAATATAGTTGATTTACAATGTTGTGTTAGTTTCAGGTGTACAGCAAAGTGATTCAGTTATACATATACATTTATCTATTCTTTGCCAGATTCTTTTCCCATATAGGTTATTACAAAATATTGGGTAGAGTTCCCTGTGCTACTGTAGATCCTTGTTGATTATTTTATATATAGTAGTGTGTATATGTTAATCCCAAACTCCTAACTCAACATTGTAAATCAACTATACTCCAATATAAAATAAAAATTAAATTTAAAAAAATTGTTTATCTAGAATGGAATTTAGCATTAGAAAGACTAGGATTAAATCCCTATTCTTCCACATATTAGTTGTACTACTTAAGGCTCAGTTTACACATAAGCAATTCTGCATTTTAAATATGATACATGCCAAGAGTCTAAGACACTGTTTTTTCACACATACCTTAGTCCTTAATTCATTCTTCATGACCAACAATGTACAATGTCATAGTGAACAATTAAGGTAGTCATCTCTAATTCAGAATGGCAGGCTTTTGAGGCTTCAAAGTCCTACCTAAACTATTCCTTCAGGAAACTATTAGCATAAATTGCAAAAAATTTTATTTGCCATCTCTGTTCTAGCTATAAAAAAGTTTGAAACACATGTCTGTCATAAAAATCTTGAATCTGGTTGCTTAGAGAAATAACATAACTATAAAATAATGAATAGTGTAATACTGAATACCAGTTTCCTTCTGGGTTGATAAGTCTATAAATATAAATCCAAAGGAGTAGTTTATATGATGAAGTGAAAGAGCATGAGAGAGTGGAAAGGGCTCTAAATTTAAAAAACATTATTTCCAAAAAAATCCAACCTCGAAATGGTTGTTCAACCTTGACTCCATTTGTTAACCTTTCTGGGCATCTTCCTCTTTAAAATAAGGGGATTAAACCTGACATGGTATTTTCCACCTCTAACACTGTGATTAGGGCTAGAGGAATCAGTAGAAAATGATCCTGGAGATTCGGGGAGTAAAAGAGGGTCCACAAAGCCTTTGAAATGACCATTAAAAGATGAGCTGAGTTCAGGCTGGTAAAAGCGGGTAAAGATGGTATCCCAGATGAGAAAATATTGTGAGCAATGGCTCTTGATCAGACGATTCTAGACAAGTTTAAAGCACGATAATGGTGATGAGGATAATGCAAAGTATTTTAGATTATAGCAATACATCACCATGTACCATCTGCCATTCCATTTTGAGCAAATCACCCCTCAGGCAATAACTGCACTTGCTAGATTCTACACAAAATGTACAATACAGTTTTGCTCAAATAAAAACCATCTAAAACTGGGATGCCTTTGCCCCAACAACAACAACAAAAGAATGTGGTGTCTTCATTAATATGTTGATTTCCTCATTTCCTACCAGAGTAAACATAAAGGTCCTATGCATAGGCTGACCCAATTAACACTATACAATTGTTTCCTTTGAACTTTAGAGAGCATCTTCCCCAAAACTACTGTGTGAAAAAAATGAAACCTGTAGTGATTTGAGATTTCATGGGGAGAATAGACCTATGAAAGGGATGTTTTTAATCACTAAATAAAAATCAGTAACATAGTACCTAAAGAGATCAATGACATATTTTAAATCATTAATATTGAAATTTTGACTACTGATTTTCCTCTGTCATCTTCTGATCATGATAAACTTCTCAGGATTTCTCTCCTCCAAAATTTCAATTTTTATACATATGTCTATTTTATTGCATATTAAAAAGCACCTTTTTTTTTTGCACCTGGTCCTTTTTCCTAATGTCTCACACCATGCTTCATAATTCCCATATGCTAAGTCCTGCCATATTCTCAGAGATTCAGTGACGAGGCTTGCCAGATTTAGCAAATAAAAACACAGAATGTCAAGTTAAATTTCAGATAAACAATAAAAGTATTTTTAGATAAGTATGCCCCATATAATATTTAGGACATACTTACATACTGTTTATCTGAAATGGATATAACTCAGCATCATATATTTGACCTGGCATCCCTAACAGTGACTGAAATGACTGAGAAAAAAAATCATTTTTGAGCAAATATTTCTTAAGCCTTCTCCACAAAATTCAGAATAATATATTATTAGCTCCTCACACGGTAATGCGTCATCAAAGTGGATACCCACTGCCTCTTTTACATCAACCTTTCCCCCTTCCATCACACACAATCCTAGAAGTTCGAAAGCAGTGGTTGTATTTGCTACACTGTCCTTTGTTTGCCAGAGTTTTAAGACTACACTGCTCCATTATGCTTTGTCTAGTTTTTCCCCTTTGCTAAACACCACACATACAAAAGATAAAATCAGAAATGTTTATATAAAACTATTATCAGCAAATTACCATTAGGATATATATTTAATTTCCAAATGCTATTCACTTTATTTACACTAATGTTTCTGAATAAACAACTATGATTTTGCCATACACTAAGGGCCAGCTCTTGAAATTTACAGAGTGGTATTAAGGAAACTTAGTTTAAGTCTTCAACGGTGAAAAAAACAGCTTTTGTGTTTGAAAATCCTGGAGCATTTCCAATACAAAACTTTAAGAAGCACTGAATTATTCATTTTTATTTGGAAAATATTATGGGCTAACAGCTGAACAAATAAAATAGCATGTTAAAATTGTAGTTATTGGTATCTAAAGGCATGAAAATGGTTTTTAAACTGTTATGAGAGCTTTCTTATTTTACAAACTGGTAATGTTCCAATAAGAGTCATTCAGATTTACAAAAATGAGGCAAGTATAAGTGGCAAGATACTGAACCAAGAGCAGAAACTCTCATTCTCATTTCTAATAAAAGCAGAAGTCAGATGATTTTTAACAGAGGTTTCCTACCTCTGTTTTCTCATCTGAAAAGTAAGGACAATATCTTTTCAGAGAGCTTGGGCTGAAGAAAAGAAAGTGGAATAGACTTTCGCTATTTAATCTCTTTCTCTCTTTGTCCAAATTTCACCCATGGCAGAAGATTTTACGTTACCAATTTTCCAGAAGTAAGGTTGGAGGAATGAATGCAGGCTGAGTGGAAAGGTGAGGGAAATCAGGGAAAGGAAAAAGAGGAAGAGAGGTTTGAGTTCAGCAAACCAGAATCAGATCCTGCTTTAGTTATTTTCTCATATGCAGCTAAAGGAGATCATGAGACTTAAAAGTGCCAAAACAATTTTTGTGTTGCTGATTATTATTATTATTATTATTTTTATTCTCAAGAATTCTCCTCAGATTTTTCTTCCTGAATGCATTTTTCCCCAGGAAAAAGGAGGCCTTACCCACTTCCATTTGTTACATTAGGAAACAAAACAAACTTTGAACCTGCATTGGGATTGAGGATACTTCTTCAAGTTAACATTCCTTACACATTTACTGTATATTTATTCAACATTTGGTGGAGAGGTGAAACTAACAAGAAAGAAAAAGCAGGATCTCTAATTACAATCAACATTTGATTCCCCCTCCAGACCTGCAAACAGTTCAGCTCTGAACTCAGCTCAAGAAAGGAAAGTTAACCACACCAGCCCACGCTGAAAGGCTGACTGTAGGGGATGGGGGATTGGGCATCAGAAAACTCCTCCCAAATACATAGACTCTCTCCCTGAGAGTTCTTATAATTTCCTTCTCCATCATACATTTCTAATGATGTTTAGTGCCTCTAATGGACTGAGATCCAGTCTGCCCTTTATCAGCTTTGGCAAGGCAATACCTTGGACCCTGTTCATGATACTTGTCATCATACAAGGGAGGATTTAGGACATAAATATGGCATTGGAATCTGATTGAGTTGAGAATCTCAAACTTAGGTTGATGAATTACAACAGGTAATGAATGAGTTACCTGCATTATCTGGCAGTGCTGAGGTCTGAAAGTGATTGCAGACTGTATATATCCTTTTTGTCACTAGGTTGTACCTTTGAAAAATACTATGTTGATAACAAGGACTGTTATTTTTTTTCTTTAGAAAAAAGAAGACTGTAATACAATGAGAGTTTAGTAAATGGTAGCTAATATTTACTTCAATATTTCCAGTACCTAGAAAAGTACCTGAATTAGGAGATATTCATGAAGTATTTGATAAATCGGTGAAAGTAAATTAGCTTAAATGTGATGGTAGTCTTTTTCTGTTTGAGGAGTTGTATTATTTCTTTCAAGTTTAAATATCTATTGGATATTGGAATTCCATGTTAAAGATGAAGTTACATAATAAACACGAAGCTCCTCTGTGACGTGTAACCACTCAACAAATCTAATGTATTACTGTAGTTAAGCTCTTTCAACTTAGTGGAGGGGTGTGAACCAATTGATATAAGTGAAAATATGATTAGCAATTTATTTTCTTCTTATCAAATTAATTAAGAAGACACCTTAGGTGGGTACACAATTCAATATCACCTAGGTTTCATGAAATCTCATTCTGTTCTTTTAGACCAGTGGATACCTAAATACAATTCAGAGATTCAGAGAGGATTTAAAGGATGCATTTTTCACTGATTAACATTTATGTCAAAGGAAATATACTACATAAATTGCTACTATTAAGTGACTTACTATTTACTGAATACTTAAAAATAAAGCATACTGTTAATGAGCACCTTCTTTGCACCAGGCATATTTGATATGAATTCTATTTTCATTCTCACAAAACCACATAAGTAGACATTATTATATGCACATGGCTAACGGAGAAAGATGTGTAGGTGAGTGCTGGGTAAACAGGAGAGCTCAGGCCATCTTGAGAAGGTGGCTTCTACTCAACCTCAGCCAATTTTTGCATTGAGGGACAACATTCCTAGTTTTGCTATTGCTTTTGACCTTTCCAGGAAAGCCAGAAATTGGATTTTTGATTCCTTCCAAATTTTCTAATGTTGTCAACTAATTCTATTGAACAACAACAAAAAATCATTAAGAACATTGAATAGCTGAGGCTAACACAGCTGAAGACCCCTATCCAGTTCACAGCATTCCAGCTTGATACTGCTGTACTATTTTGCTTTCCAGAATGCCGTGCTGAATCTATTGCTTCCTTTCCTTGATGATTAATTTCTTTGGTGTCTATGTACTTCCCTCTGACTTAGGTGAACCCATAGGACGTTGGTACTTGAAATATTAGCTCTGTAAAGAAAATCTGAGTCTCTGTATTAATTAAATATTGTTACAATAATGCTACAAAACAAACAACTACAAAATATCAGTGTTACACAACAAATAAGCATGTATTTCTTGCTCATGAGTTTGTAGATCACCTGGGGCGCCTGAGTTTCAGGCTGCAGTATTTGAGGCAGCTCTGTTTCATGTTGCCTGTTGGCTGGTTGCCTCTCCTCCACCTGTTTATTATCATCACCCAAGAACCAGTAGGCTAGCCAGGGCATGCTTGCTTCATGTGATGGCAGGGGCCCAAGAGGAGAAGTGGAAATGAGCAAGGTTTCTTAAAGGCTAGATTTAAGTCTGGTAAACTATTGTTTCTATCTACATACCACTGGCCAAACAAATCACATAGCTAAGCCCAAAGTCAAGGGGTGGAGATTTCACTATACCCATGATAGGTCATGACGAGAGTGTGGATGCAGGGAGGGTAAAAGGCTTGGATCCAAGCATTCAATCTACTACACAGTTCCTTACTTTGATACTTGATACTAGAGTTCATTGACCTTATCAAAAACATGTAAGGTCTGCACTGGAGTATTTTCTGGACCCTCTGGAATTTTTCTTTCTTCTATTTGACAACTAGACAATGCCTTGTACTATAGCAATTCTCCCTTGATTTTCCCATTTCTCACTAACACTCCATAATCTTGTCATTCTTATTTTATGTTCTTTCTAAGAAAATTGGTTTAATTTCCTGTCTTATTTTTTATATAATACAACACTGCTTAACTTATTAAAATATTTGCTTCCCTTAAAAAGCCCTTACATACTGAAAAATCAGCAAACTAAAACACCATTAAATTATTCTACTGAATTAAATATAGAAACTTAGAGCAAAGGAATAGAAATTAACATTGTACAATCACAGAAAAAATATCTGTATACTTAAATCTCGCCTGTAGGACAGCATCGATGCAGCTGAATTTAAAGCTTTACTTATTATTCATGGCACATTATTCTGGTGTTTTGTCAAAAAACTTAAAAAGCTGTTCCATTATTTTATATGGGTTAAGTAAAATTTTTAAAATTGTATACACACACACTTTTTAAAAGCATAAATGTAACAGAAAAGGACAGTATATATCTATAATTTTAACAATGACTTTTCTATTTGACCCCAAAACCCCACTCCAAAGAAATTACCACAGGGAAATGGTTAGATACAAGTTCATGTATTTGCTTTCAAGAATGTTCACTGCATTTTTTCATTACAGTAATCTATACAGAAAATAATCTGAAATCCAAAAATTCAGGAATTTAATGTAAATTGCATCATATTCATATAATGGAATACTAGGCCCCTTTGATAGGCATGCCTTATGAGAATGTTAAGTGGACAATGGGCATAACCTAATTTGCATGAAGATAACATATTTTCAAAATTCTATTCAGTATGTCTTAGATTTTTGCAGGGGTCATGGATTATACTGATATTCTGATAAAAGCTATATATTTCTAGCTCCACCTAGAAAAATGCACTCATGTACACAAACAACAAAATAGCAAGCAATTGGGAGTGGGGCTGGGGGGGTGTGAATTTCCAGCAACCAGTTTTGAGATGTTGGGTAAAGAAACCCTGATCTATATTGCCATGATTTATAAAAACAGAATAACAAACAAACAAAACCTATTTCTTTACTTACAAACAAATGTACACACACTTAGAAAATATTCAGGAACTTCAACAGCACGGTGGGGAAAGGTTTTGCCACCAATACAGAGAAGTGCTGAGTAATGCTGAGTCCATATGCACACACGCATACATGCGCTCACTGAGCTAAGCCAGAGACCTGCTCTTCCATTGTCTGCAGGTGTGGAAACAAAGGGAGAAGCCAAATCCAGAAAAGGAAAGGTCACTGATATCCTGATAGTTGGTGGAACTTTCCAAGGAGGATCTAAACTCTAGTGCTGGGCTTTTAATGGTCTTGGGGACAGAAGATGTGCCCTCTGGCCTCAGCTAAGCAAGAGAGCTGGACCTGAGACCCCAGCACAAGGGAGGACTTCCTTGGCCAAAGACTATGATGGTATTTATTTTATTATTTTTGTTTATAATAATAAGGTCATATTGATTTTGGGGGGGTTCTGGTCACTCAGGAATCAGAAGTTTGGGTGTTCTTGACTAGAGACAAAATTTAGGTAAGGGCGTAGAGTCTGTTCTGAAAGAACAGATACCAGAGGCTGAAGATACACATTGCCAATAACAGATTTTTAACTCTCTGTGTCTAAGTATGGTACAGAGACTCTACAGATATGATATCCAATTTTACAGAACTCTTATTTCTTACTAGAACTCCTTTCACTCCTTCCTTCCCTCAAATAACTCACAGGCATACAGATATTCACTGGTTAGGGATTCTTACCCCTTACAAAAACAAATACTGTGTTTCCTCAAGGAACTATTTAAAGTGTAGTCATAGTTTTCTCCAAGCAATTTTCAATATTTTCCAGTTAGGTTAAAAGCAAAAGTAAGGTCACTGCAGAAATATAGCTGCCACTGTGCATCTAGCACAGCTGAACAATAACGCACGAGTGACTATCTCCCCTCACCCAAAGCCAGTCATATGGGAGAACCTTGAATAAGACAGTCATGCACAAGCAACAAAGGTAGACAGAGGGTGGTCGCGTGGGTCACTGAAAGTGCCTCAAATGCTGATTATATTCAGTGTGCTCTAATTCCATGAAAAGCTGTGATAAATGTAACTCCAAGTCAAGAATTTACTCAAGATCTCACCAAGATATCAGCTTGACAGAATTTGAATAGACCACGTAGCATAGTAACCATGCTGAGTTATAAAACATGGTATTTGGTACTATGTAACTTTTAGGGCAAAGTGATGAATGACTGTTACAGAGGTGCTACCATTGTGATTCAGAAACCTTAGGAAGCTATGGAAACGTGAGAAGTAACAGAAATATCTTCTGAGGTTACAAGGCTGATTCTTCCATGTGGTTTAGAATCAGTCTCCTCACTTGATAGGCATTATGACATCATGGGTTCTGGAGTCAAGCTGACTGAAGTTTAAATCCATTCTCCAACTCTTAGTGGCAGTGGAACTTTGGACAAGTTACCTAACTTATTGGAGACTCAGTTTCCTCATTTGTAAAATGGAAGTAACCATCCTCTTTGTCTTAGGGAAGTGCTGATAATTGAAAAAGACAACGCACAAAAGGGCTTAGTGTAGGGTTGGATACAATAATTACTCAATAATGTGAGCTCTCTTCAAGTGAGGTCTCTGAACTTCTCTTACTGTACCACATCAGTCTGTTCCTAGTCACTGCAAACACGTTCCTCATTCCCTTCATGTGTAACCACGTACATTTCCAGCATGTCTGATGTGAGCAGGCAGAACTGCAACAGATACTAGGCGACGATGGCACATGTCTCTCACCAGGAAAAGACAATGATACCTACCATTCACTGAGGAAGTGATTTATGGTAGACAATATTGTGCATTATACACATTTGCTTAATTAACTCATAACATAATCATTGTTTTCCCCTTTACAGATAATGAAAAAGAAGAAATTATTGAAGCTAGTAACCAGCACAGACACACTTCAGACTGAAATCTCTCAGTCTCTAAATTCAAGATACCTACTTCCAAAAGTGTCTCTGTTATAGGCAGACTTGTGTCCCCCCAGATTCATATGTTAAAGTCCTAACCCCAAGTATGTGAGCTTATCTGGAAACAAGGTAATTGCAGATGTAATTCATTAAGATGAGGTCATACCGGATAAGGATGGGCCCCTAGTCCCACACGAATAATATCCTTACAAAAAGGGAAAATATGGACACAGACATGCACACAGGAAGAATGGCATATGAAGTTGGAGGCGAAAATCAAGGTGATGCAGCAGAAACCAAGGAACGCCAAAGATTTCCAGAAAACCACCAGAAGCTAGGAGAAAGGCTTGGGGCAGAATGAAATTTAACTCAGAAGAAAATGCTGTGTATAAAATATAACAGCAAGCAAATAAATTAATGAATGTACTGGCTATAAAAAGCATCGATAATAATGACCACGTTTGAAGGGTTATATTCAAAACATAGACATGAAAGATGGGAGGGGTGATTGGATGAAAAAAATTGCTAAAGTCTTTGTATTTGGAGGAGGACAATAGAAATATTCACTAACATTAGACATGGTTAAGACAAGTATTTGTTAAGACAAGTATTAAGACATTAAATTTAAGACTCTCACTAAAAGAATAAAACCAGAATGCATAACTTCAAATTAAAGAGGGAATAATGGAGTAAAAAGAAAACTTGACTCATAAAAAAGAATGGGAAAATACTTTATAAAAAAATCAAAGAAAGCATAGCAGAGAAAAAATACACACACAATAAGGGAATATATCCAAATAGGTTATTATTCTCAGTTAATAACCTATTAACTTACCGTTAATAACCTATTAACTTCCCAGTTTTAAGTAGGAGATTTTTCAATTGTATTTTTTAAAGGTGTGCTATGCTTACAGGAGACACACCTAAACATAAAGTTTCCTTCAGTAAGTTTGAAATGAAAGATCTCAAAAGAGAACACATCAGGTAATACCAACCTGAAAAAGGTTATGGAACAACACTGAGAAAACACTGATTTTAAGTAATATCTATTTATAGAATGGTTTATTATCAGTATGTAGGCGACATAATGATGGGATTTTTTTCTACTGTGTTAATCAATATATCCTAAGTTCAAATCTAGAACAAACAGTACCTGGCACATAGGTGCTCAGAAACGTTTGTTGAGTGACTGTTGAATGAATATTAACAGAAAAAAATGATCAGAGTTAGTACAATTCTGAGTCTATATGGATTTAACAGCCTCCAAAAATAAACGAGCACTCCTTATATTATACGAACACAACTGGGTATATGCAATATAAACACACACACATACAAATACACATGAAATTTTAGAAAAAGAAAAAAAAAAGGCAAGCAGTTTGCAAGAAACAGTTAACCTTATAAAGAAATTGTCACTATTATCTGCCAGTCTGTGCCACCTGTTTGAGCTAGACAATGTGACTACTAAATTACAGGTACTGGGACTCATACCAATAACAGTGTTGTGCAATATCATGCTCGTGTTCTCGCTTTGCTTATTTAATAAAGGCATGAGGTGCATAGATAAATCAGTCATCTTGTTTCACCGAGTCCCTGATGCTAACAGGACAAGGTGATCTTCCAAGACTGTTTTCAGTGTGGTTATGTGGCTATCTCCTTCACATTCCTCAATTGCATCTGGTGAACATGCAATGTGAGTTGTTAATTAAACTCTAATTGCAAAATGAGTCCAGGTTCAGCAAAGAGTGTAGGAGGAGCTGATAAACAATACGAGATCCCGCAGGCTTCACTAGCTGGATATACTTCCACAGGATGCCTGACTCATTTTTTCCTTCACCCCTTTCTCTTATCCAGTGAGGCTGCAAAATTTGACAAGCGTTTCTAGACAGAAAGCTTAGATTATGGTGTGTGGGTGGGGAGTGATTCCAAATCCAAAAGAAATAACACAACTCTGAAAAAAGTTTTCTAAGAAACTGGAAGCGCAGGACCCTTCCCTTATTTCCTTTTCCATAACTATCACATGTGGCTACCGCCATGATGAACTCACCTTTTATAGCATTTTTTCAGTCTTCTCTGCCTTTATCTCCCACATAATATAGAGAAACAATACCAATGCCATTATCACTCTCAGTAACAATTTTATACCTGTCTGTTTAATCGAGGAATGATCTTCGTCACTAGGATTTAGGTAATAAAAATGTGTAGGTGCCATCATCACCCCACCAAGTTTACAGTTTAAAAATTAGGTTAAATCCATATCTGGGCAAGATGAGATCTGTTTTGCCATCGCAGAGCTCTCCAGTCTGCACCTTGTCATTGCAGCGTTGTAGGCTGGAGTCTTGCCCAGGTAGTTACTTACTTAACCTATTGCTCTGAGCTCTGAATCCTCATTAACTTTTGGGGTTTTCTTTTTTCATGTTTCAGTTAAAAAAGAGTGTTTTCTTTCTTGAATGGCTTTATTTTCCTACCTAAAAGCCAAGTCCATACCAATATACTTGTTAGAGTAAATTATTTGAACATATTTCTGATAGCATAGAGACAGGTTAAATAGAAAGGACCTCTAGATAATGCCAAAATGAGAGTAATAAAAATGTAGTTGCTAACACCGACGCAATGCTATAGAAAGATAAAAACAACTCAAACTATGCAATATTTCCGAACAGAAAACCATTTCCTCCCATTATCCAAGATAATGTCCAGAAGTCAGCAAAGGAATTTAGTGGTTAACTTACCTTAGAATACTGAAACGAACTCTGTGATCTTTTCAAGACAGAGAATACCATTGTCTTAGCAGTGAAATTAAAAACAAGCCCTTCTCCTAAGAGGGAGGGGCACATTTTCTATCACATGTTTATGTGCCTTGGTGAAATTAACTGGTCCTTATGAGGATGGCTTAATTAATCAGAAACTCCATTTTGAGAATAACATCCACTGGCAGAAGAATAGATTCTCAAAACATCATGGATAAAAAACAAGGAGAATTTTTTATAATTCAGTCAACTTTCCAGATAGGGAAGAAAATTTCATATGTTCGGTTATCTGGTTTTCAGAATCTTTAAGAGGGCTGGGAAGCCATGTTTATTAATTACGCAAAAAGCAAAGTATCAGAGCTGGTGAAGCAACAAACATGTTCTCATTTCTTTGAAACAAAATGCCCAGATATGCTCATTAAAACCCAACTAACTGCCTTTCCTGGGTGTACAGCATAAATCACTGTAGATGATTGGCCCAGTAGATGGCCAAGCTGGGATTAGAAAAATAGAACCCACCTGTTGGGTTCTTGAATATGGAAAATCAGTCCCAGTGCTGAATTTTTCAAATTAAAATTTAAAATAACTGTATATTATAAAGTAAAAGAAATATTAGAAACATATCTCCATGGTTTGAGAGAGGCCCAGGGACCTGAGACAGGCTATTTTCAGAGGAGGGAGAAAGTTTTTACATATTACTGTGGGCGGAGGCTATTACACACTGGGTTCTCCAGCAGATGCTAAGACAGAGTTTGTAGCGCAAGATGTTCATTAGGGATCAACACCTATGAAAAGAAAGGTAAGCAGCAGGATAAGGCAAGGGAAGAAGTCAAACTGTAATGCTGGCAACAAGGCCCCAGGCAGGCAACTCTAGAGTGGAAACTGCCTGAGAAAGTTAACTTGCAACAGGCTGAAATGGTCTTTCCTTCCTCACTCAGAAACCAGGTGCTGGAAGGGTAAGAGGTAGAGCAAGCCGCCCTCTACAGCTAAGGAAGAGCCCGAAGGACCGGCAGCTGCAAGCTGTCTGCTGATAGCTCTCCTTGCAGCAGGACAGCAAGGCCTTCCTTGAACCAGAACCTGGGCAGCATGTCCCCACGTCTACCAGCGAGCCCTAGAGAGAAAGTGACCCTCTGAGACATTCTTGTGCCCTGGATACCCAGAAAACATCAGGACAAGGATGCCTAAGAATCAAGTTTAAATATTTTACATTTTATGCTCATTTAGATTCATGATCCTTTCTCCCATTACCTCTGATTAACCCAAAGAGTTCTCTTTAGTGTGATTAAGAATCATTGAAGGCACTTGTTGCAAATACAGATTATTAGCTAGGATCCCCAGGGATTAATTCATGGAAGCAGCCCTGAGTTCAAGGGTGAGTATTTTTGCATTTCAGCAGTATTGGTGTGGGTGATATGGTGCTAATACCACACTCTTGGAGAAAAACATCCCTAAAACTTCAGTAAACTCTGCTACATACAACAGTCCTGTGCTTCAGAGTCTAAAAGCAGAGGGCATTCTGGGAAAGGGCAGAAAGGAACAGAAGGAGAAGCCAAGTGTAGAGAACAAGAAACAGCTGTTAGGAGGCAAGTACCAGTGAAAAAGCAGGCTTCAAATAGGAGAAAATATGTCCTTTGCCAAATGTTCCGGGGTAGATAATTTTGGGGAGACGAGGGCAGACACTTCTAAAATGCAAATAACATGCCAAATGATACATGTATTACATCAGGAAATGGCAGTTGCATATAAAGGCAGAAGGGGAATATGAGACTTCAAAGTATCAAAGTTACCCCAGGGTCTTTAACAGATTTAACAAGCCTCTGAATTTCCCACTTACAACTTGATCAGTCTAATAAAATGTCTATTTAAACCTATGCTTTATTTAGCTTATGACAAAGTTCTTATAAATCTCCTTTATATATAGATGTAGAACAGTTCAGTTCTGGAACCAAGAGAAAGTTTTAAAGGCTACTTTGTTATCCTTCTTTCAATGTCTTTAAATGATTTTATTCATTATTAAAAAGGCAGCTCTGCTCTTGCACTGTTGGTGGGAATGTAAATTGATACAGCCACTATGGAGAACAGTATGGAGGTTCCTTAAAAAACTAAAAATAGAACTACCATATGACCCAGCAATCCCACTATTGGGCATGTACCCTGAGAAAACCATAATTCAAAAAGAGTCATGTACCACAATGTTCATTGCAGCACTATTTACAATAGCCAGGACGTGGAAGCAGCCTAAGTGTCCATCGACAGCTGAATGGATAAAGAAGATGTGGCACATATATACAATGGAATATTACTCAGCCATAAAAAGAAACGAAATTGAGTTATTTGTAGTGAGGTGGATGGACCTAGAGTCTGTCATACAGAGTGAAGTCAGAAAGAGAAAAACAAATACCGTATGCTAACACATATATATGGAATCTAAGAAAAAAAAATGTCATGAAGAACCTAGGTGTAAGATGGGAATAAAGACACAGACCTACTAGAGAATGGACTTGAGGATATGGGGAGGGGGAAAGGTAAGCTGGGACAAAGTGAAAGAATGGCATGGACATACATACACTACCAAATGTAAAATAGATAGCTAGTGGGAAGCAGCCGCATAGCACAGGGAGATCAGCTCTGTGCTTTGTGACCACCTAGAGGGGTGGGATAGGGAGGGTGGGAGGGAGGGAGATGGAAGAGGGAAGAGATATGGGAACATATGTATATGTATAACTGATTCACTTTGTTATAAAGCAGAAACTCACACACCATTGTAAAGCAATTATACTCCAATAAAGATGTCAAAAAATTTTTTTAAAAAGGCAGTTCTGGATTACCAAGCACTAGATCTCTTCATTTATGCCCTGTGACTAAATTGGACACATTTATGTAGAGCACTGAATAATCTGGTGAACAAAGGCCACTTGGGACTGAGCAACACTCATATTTGGAATGCTTCAGAATTGTTATGGATATTTTAGTTTAAACCCAGAAACAGTGACAAAAATGTATTAATAACAAAAAATGTAGATGTATGAATATATAAAATCTCCTACTTAATTTTTCCATATTTAGCATAAGCTTACATGCTTTTTATATAACATTGCACACAAGGCATTGAAAAGGCTTGAGAGAAGGCAGAACAGTCATTTTGAATAAAATACATTTTCTTGCTTTTAATCAATAATGTAAAACTCGGTGTTGCTTCACCAATTTCAAACTAGTCATTCACACATTAGAACATGGGAGGAGGGGGTTAGAAGGCACCTAGTGACATACTTAATTTTGATATGATCTTGATTCCTTTGTTAAATCATAAAACAAACAATTATGATCCTAGCAAAAAGAAACTTTAATAACTGGTGATAATGGCATAAGTTTGATGAGCTCATTTTTATCAAATATGGTCACCTGCTCTGTTATCAAGCGACTCCACAAATTAAAAGTGGCTGTATCTGGGAATCTTAGATCTAAAGCAGTGACAGCTCTGTTGAGTGACTTGCACTTAGTGGGTGTTGGGTTAACAGACTCTCTGCACTGATGGCTGTAAACATCACTACCTGGTGTTCCAGGTACACCAAACCGTCTCTGAAGTAGACCACCCACTTGTCTATTCATGTACTTCTACTCCAACAGCGAGTCATTCCATCAACAAGAGTTAGTTGTGTTTGCAAGGACCTAGCAGGGAGCCTATAGTGGGCACTGTCACCATTTTAGTATCCTTCTCTCCTTCTCTCCATAAAAAAGCCAGAAACTGTAAGAGCAAGAAGAATTGTAAACTGCATTATCAGTATGGCATTAGATATGTCAAGGTAGTATTCAGATGCACATTGAATATAGAAACACCATAATATACAGGAACAAAGAGCATTACATTATAGTTATTATAGTATAGTGAGAAGAAAACACAAGAGATAGAATACTTAAAATATAACATTGAGAATTCCATGGGTTTCCTACTCTTTTTTGAGCTGGAAAGAGGACATGGATGATTCCTTAATCTCAATGCCCACATGTGCCAAATTAGAAAACAGATGCAGAGGGGCTATTAATATCTACAGATTACTTATTTGGGACCAGGCACTGTCTTATATAACCAGGCACTTGGTTATCTTATATATGTCCTTTTATGTCATTCTTAAAACAACCCTAAGGGAATTGTGATTTGCCTATGAGAATTACTTTCTTCATTTTATAGATGAGTAAGGAAGTTTTGCTAAAAGTTATTCAATTATTAGCTGCAGAGATTAAAATCAATTCTGTCTTACCCCAAAAATCCCTTTTTTTGTCTTATGTCAGATTGTATAAAGGGGCCAAAAAAGATTTTAATTGAACTGAGGGGAGGCAGACAAGGTAGTGATTCATTTATGTTAGCTTTAAACAAGAGGAGTTCCAGTGATAAACACAATGACTTCAGGGGCCAGGCAGGAGACCTAAATATGTGACAGAATAATGGTTATTGCGGTGCACTGTGGATTTCTTACCCTACCTAAAGGCACTCCCATTCAATTAAAAAAATTGGACTGCCCCAATAAAACATATCTGCCAGAGGGTTACCAATTTGCGACTTCTGAAAGGAGGAAAGGCAGTAGGTCTGCAAAAATAAGTCTGGAAAACGTTCTGGGCTTGGGATGGAGGCACTATAATTTGTGGGAAGGCACAGTAAAAAGATAAACGAGATTTTTAAAAATCAGGGGATTGGCTAGTTTAACCATATCAAAGAACTTTTTATTTATTATATGTAGAGAGGGCAGAGTGGGCAGTGAAAGTAGAGGGAAAGTGGATAAGGAAAGAAAAGTTTTTTTTTTTTTTTTTAAAGGATTTTCTTTTATTTATTTATTTATTTGTTTATTATTTTTGTCTGTATTGGGTCTTCGGTTCGTGCGAGGGCTTTCTCCAGTTGCGGCAAGTGGGGGCCACTCTTCATCGCGGTGCGGGGACCGCTCTTCATCGCGGTGCGCGGGCCTTTCTCTATCGCGGCCCCTCCCGTCGCGGGGCACAGGCTCCAGACGCGCAGGCTCAGCAATTGTGGCTCACGGGCCCAGTTGCTCCGTGGCATGTGGGATCTTCCCAGACCAGGGCTCGAACCCGTGTCCCCTGCATTAGCAGGCAGATTCTCAACCACTGCGCCACCAGGGAAGCCCGGAAAGAAAAGTTTTGATAGTAGTCCTTAAATGCCAGCCAGAGTGAGAAAGAAACACACTTAAAGATTTGCCAAATATTCCCCTACTCTGTGTAGGTATGCCTACTGTATATTAAGTCTTCTTAAGAACCCTTATACTTTATAGATTTGTTGAATCTGTATTGAATAAATCTGGGATTTATTGAAGAGAAATAACTTTCCCAGTGCCACGAGGTAGAAAATGAGGGAGCCAAAATTCAGTTGCGTCTGTCTGATTTGAAAAAGAATCCACATAACCCACAAGGTTTTCTATAGGAAATACAAGATCCAGACTGCGGTATAGGGGACTTCTGCAATTGGTCAAGGATTGTGGGGAGAAATTCTCAGTTAAGGTAGTGATTATGAGGCCAAAAAAGAAGGTGTATTTGATTAAAATATTAATTACAATAACCAACATAGTGCTACATACTTATTAGAAATCACCATTACTATAAGTACTTTTCACATATTAGCTAATTTTATTCTCATAAGAAACCTATGTGATAAGTGCTATAACTAGCACTATTCCCATTTTACAGATAAGAAAACAGGCACTGAAGTCCATACAACACGTTTAAGGTTAAGCAGATAGAAAGGGTGAGATATGTAATTTTAATCCGTCAAATTAAACCAATTTGCTCTTAACCAAGAGTAAAATACCTTGATACTTTAAGGGAAATGTGAAAAGGTAAAAAACCTTCAGACCCATTAGTTTTCATTTAACATAAATATGGCTTCAGTAGATCATTTCAATTTAGGTAAGCAGAATAATAATGAGGTCAAATCTCTGCATTCAAACTCTCAAGGAGTTTTATTTTCATCCTAAATTGCATTTAGAATCTTACCCTTGAATCTCCATCAAGTATCTCAAAACTGCAAGTAAATTGATTAGGAAAAGTTGGTGGAGCAGAATTGAATCCATCAAATAACTTCGAGCGAAGCCTTGTTAGAAAAAGAAAGATGAATAGTGTGATTCTTCGATACTAAACATGCCTCCGTTTTCTTTACATATTCCACTGCTCGTTGCTAGGATCCGGAGTGAAGTGGTAAACTGGTTTCCAATCAGTTTATGTACAAAATCAAGTGTTTTCTCTATCTAATCACTATGTGAGTATGGAACAAATGAGGCATATATCTGTTCTATAACCTTCCTTTCCTTTCTTCCTCTTTCACAAGTTTTGGTAAAGATACAGAAATATTTATATGTGAAGAAGTTTAATAATTCATTTAATGAAAACATTTACTATGGGAAGAGATCCTGTAGAATTTTGCATTTCCATTACTCTGATGTAAATTTCAAAATCAGAGTTCCATCGACAGGAGAAAAAAGAGAAACTGCCATCAACTAGAGACAGCAACTTTACTCTTAATGGAAACACTAAATTACTGCTTTCAAAACTAAACCATATAAACAACTTTAGTTTCTTTAAGAAAGGATGAGAAGCCTTTTATTTTTAAAAGAAATATATGTTATTTTCACTTGCCTTAAATGACACATGGAAATTAAGAAGAGCCTCCATTAAATAGACAAATGATTGCAAGAAATGAAATATAATACCAACAAGAATTTACACAGATTCAGTTTCAAAATTAGAATATGGAATAGTACTCACAACAAACAGGGAAGGGGGAGGAAACTGGGCTTTAGTGCACAGAAAAGAAGGTTAAAATAAAAAACTGATAAGAACAAAATGTCGATATATAGACAGTGAATGATGAGTCAAATAAGCCAAAATCAATGGATTTATCTTCATTGTCTTTGAAGAAAATTGGGGGAAGAGAGCCAGTAAATTTCTAAGCACATACATAAATTTGAGTAAAATGCTCTATATTAGTATGTTACAGTTCTTTTGGTTACCAGAAACTTAATCAGACTCTAGCCAACCCAAGCCAAACAAGAAATTTATTAGAAGAAGGTATGCTATATTGCAGAAGACAAGGAAAAGCCACCCAAGCAAGCCATCAGAAAAGCAGGTACATGGGGACGTCACAGGTTCTCACTAGAGATGTTAATTGAAACTTTCCTTTAAAGAATCATGATAAGCTTGTTAGAGTTTCAAAAATTCCACCTCTCTTTATCTCTCAAATCTGAATTTTACATTTGAGTTAGTTGTGCATCTTTTGACCAGCCAGCTTTGGGCAGAGGGCTGTCATATGGGACAGGCAAGGGAACTAGTGTCTACTGTTTGAGGAGAAATTCCTAAGACAAGAATTTGAGCTGGTAATTCCTAGAGTAAATGTAGTTGCTATTAAAAAAAAGGTATCTGGACATTACATTGGATTTCTCATTCAAGAATAATCTAATTATTTGCAATGCTAAGATAGAGAAAAAATGTGATCATGTATTATTGCAAACTACAGACCTGAAGAAATCACTGTAAAAATGTAGACAAGGGGTTGTTACGACTTCTTTTAATATCTTTACCCAAGGGATACTGACTACAATTTAAAATAAATATGTTTATTTTGTATAAATTAGGTAATATTCCAAAAGTGTAGAAAAGTTTAGAAGATAATAAACAGCTGTTTTTACTGTCCAGATATAACTCATATTTGACAATGTAAAATATTAACTTTTGCTATAGTCCTTTTAGATTTTATTTTTGAGTAACTAAAAAAGTTTCAGATATAAGTAAACCATTCCTTCCCCCTTCCTCTCCAGAGGTAACCATTTTCCTGAAGCTGGTGTTTACTATTCCCATGCATTATTTTTAATATGTCACACATATCCAGGTATCTATAAATAGCATATATCACTGTTGTGTTTAAAATTTACATAAATGTTATCATACAGTGTCTATCACCAACTGGTTTTTATCATGAAACAGCATACTTCTGAGACTGAGTCATGTTAACACATGTAGTAATGGTTCATTCATCTTAAATGCTAAACAGAATTCCATTATATGACTTTTAACATCTATATTGACAGATATTGAGGCTGTTTACTTCCCTACTTCCTGCCTGCCTGCCTCCCTAAAGGAATGATGCAGCAAGACTTATTATAGAATTATACTAATCAATACAGAAGGTATTCATGCATGGATAGTTCAAACTGAACACAAGAAAACAAAAGAGTGCCTAGAAATAGACCCATGCATAAATGAAAAAAAATTACAGAAGATTCTTGGGAATATGATGGACTGTTCAATGATTCTGAGACCGTGTAAGAAAAAAATATAAAATTTGATTCACATTTGCCTAATACACTGCCTAAAATCAGTATCAAGATTACAATAACACAGAAAACTATATAATTTTAGATAATATTTATGGATTTGAGGTAGAGTGAAATTTCTTCAAAAACATACAGAAAGGATAAGTAATAAAGGAAAAGATTAATAAATTGGATCTGATTAAAAATTAATACCTGTATTCTTTAAAATGCATAATAAAATGGCAAAAAAAGAATGAGAGAAGGCATTGATAAAATATGCAATATACTTTTGTATATTAATATTCAAAATATGTGAAGAACTCTTAAAAATAGACTAAGACCCACAATTCAGAATAAAAATGTGTTAGTGTGTTATTAAATAAGTTAATAACAGACAATTATTCTGTGAAAAATGTAAAACATTACTAGTAATCATAAAAGTAAAATTAAAACAAGTGATATTCTATTCCACATCATCAGAGAAAAATATTAAAGTACGGTACCAACAAATGGCTGGCTGATATATGTAGGAACAGGGGTCATGCAGTGCTGGTTGGAATTTAAACTGGAAAAATCTCTCTACACATAAACTGGCAATATCTATGAAAGCTTCCCACACCTGTAAGTTATATTTAATTTCTTACATTATGTATGAGAAACATTTATAAGAATGATCATCATAACACATAAAATCAGAGGCAAAATGTCTATCAATAGAAAAATGGTAATTTTTGGTTGTTTTCATAAAATGGAGTAGTAAACACCAGTGAAAAATAGGTGAAATAAGTTACATGTATCAACATAGAGAGCTCTATATAAAATAGTTTTAGATTCTTGGTTAAAAAATACATACATTATGATATCAACTACAGAAATTTAAAATATGTGAATAACTAATGCACATTAAATGCGAACTAATGCTATTATTTAGGATTACATGTTCATGTAATAAAATGTAAACACATACATGAAAGTGGTAAGTACCCAAATCAGTAGTTAGCTCTGAGGGAGAGGAAGTGAAATGAGATCCAGGAGGAATGCACTGGAATCTAAAAATAGTTTGCAATTATTCAAAATCTTCAGAGTATATTACTGTTCAATATAGTGTTCTCCATACATTTCTGTATGTTAGAAATGTTTCACATTAACAGAAAAGCAATAGAGTCATTGACTGAATAGCCTCTTTTCCAAATATAACCTGGTATAAAGAGAATCATTAAAGTGATTTTTATTTTTTTTATTGTTTTGGCTGTGCCACGTTGTTTGCAGGGTCTTGGTTCCTCGACCAGGGATTGAACCTGCGCCCCATGTAGTGGAATCGTGGAGTCCTAACTACTGGACCGCCAGGGAATTCCCTATGTTAATATTTTAAACATTAAGTAGATGAATAAAATAAAGCCAGAATACCTGAAATAGTCCCTACTTTCCATTGGAACTTAATATATGAAAACCAGTGAATACCATAGAAAAATGGGCAAAATTCATGATCTGTTAATTCACAGAATTATTAATGATTTTGTATCTATAAATTCCTCTATATAATACTTTATGCTTATTTGAAGTATTTATGATTAGTTACATATCTAATTATCTATATGATTAGTTACATATCTAATTATCTATAAATATATCAAGTTAGAAATAAACAAACAAAACTATTATTAGTAGTTTAATACATGAGTGATTTTTAATATATAAATTTTTATTTATTTATTTATTTATGTATTGGCTGTGTTGGGTCTTCGTTGCTGCGCACAGGCTTTCTCTAGCTGCGGCGAGCGGGGGCTACTCTTCATTGTGGTGCACGGGCTTCTCATTGCGGTGGCTTCTCGTTGCAGAGCATGGGCTCTAGGCATGTGGGTTTCAGTACTTGTAGCTTGCGGGCTCAGTAGTTGTGGCCCCTGGCTCTAGAGCGCAGGCTCAGTAGTTGTGGCGCAGGGGCTTAGGTGCTCCGCAGCATGTGGGATCTTCCCGGACCAGGGATTGAACCCGTGTCCCCTGCATTGGCAAATGGATTCTTAACCACTGTGCCACCGGGTAAGTCCCTAATATATAAGTTTTTGAGATAAAAAATGTTTTTAAATTATTTTAAAGTTTTATCAAAATTATATGCACTTGGTTTAAAAAGTTACATAATTATATGAAAAAGCCACAGTCCACTCTCACCACATGTTTTTCTTCTCCTTCCAGAAGCAACCACTTTTGAATATTTTATATGATTCTACTGGTGTTTATATGTAAATCTCTCCATAATATGATTATATTGCTACTTCTTGATTTTTGGTGTTGGGGACAGTTTAGATACTGTGTATTGACTTTCTATATGGGGCAGATACAAATTGAGGTCTCTTTCAACACCACCCTGACAGACCTTGGCCCTTGATACACACAGATGTTTCCCTTCTCATCCTCTCATTATTATTATGTCATATTGGGGTTGAGTCAATAATCAGTATTTACCTTGCCATGTCAGTGTAAACACTATATACAGCAGAGAAATGTCAGCTATTATGATTACTCTTCCTTTTATGCAAATGTTGGTCCTTTACTTTTTTCAGCTTATTGTGGTAAGAGTTTTTTATTGTATTGTTTGTGCTGCCATTATTCTTAGTTTTATAGTAATGACAACTAAGAGCTTCTTTCTCCCACCCCCAACAGTGTATAACCCTTCTTAATACAGTTAAATACGCAACACACAGTAAACTTATCTTGTTAAAGATATCTGTATCCATAAAACATATCCTGCTCCAAACTGCTCTGGGTGTGCTCTTATACCTGCAAACCTGCTCCACAGCTGTCATCTTGTGATTGGTCATTCTCTCCACCTTTCTTCTATGTTGGGTCTCTTGTTCTCTGGATCTTATTTCCTGGTTTACTCCCTAATTTTAGTGGGGAACATCTTCCAGTAGCTTTCTGAAAATTAGTGCATGGGAGATAAAAGTCTTTCGTGTACTCTCACACATAATCTAGGTCGTAACTCGTATTGTCTCATCAGGCACATAAAGACTCGGTCCTATTGTTTTCTAGCTTCTGTTATTGATAGTTTTACTATTTTACTTCACATTAATGTTTCCTATGAAAGGATGAAGATCTCTCCTTTGTTTCCAGAGGACTGCCTTTTTTTGGTGTGCCTTAATATGAGTCTATTTCCATCCATAGCACTGGGAACATGGTGGGTCTATTAAATATGAAAACTTATGTTCTTCCATTCTGGGAACTTTTCATGATTTTTTTTTTCTTTCATGATTTTTTATCCTATATATTCTATTTTTTTTTAACTTCTGGCATACTTATTTTTTAAAGATGTTGGACATACTCTACTGGTTCTTGGCTCTCTATTTTTTTCTCTTTTTTTTTCTTTTCCTAATTTCCATCTTTGACATTTTTCTTTTTATTCTGCAATAGTTTCTCAACTTTCTCCCCTAAACTTTTTATTGAATAGTTTCACTTATATTTCAATTTTCAACATTTAAAAAAAAATTTGTTCTTATTTCAAGAATATAAAACCTCTTCTCATATCTTTGAGGATATTAATCACAGTTATGTTAAAGTTTTATTTTTGTGCATAAACTTTCCTTTTTCTCTAAGTTATTTTTTCTCCTTTTTTTTTTAGTCTCTTTGATATAAGATACTTTCTTCAAATATTGAATAATTCTTGGGTTTGTGCTAATATATTGAGTGGGTCTTGTTAAGCCCAGTCTTCACTGTAGTCTAGTTGATTTGGTTTTAGTTGAGGAATTCCTACTGTCATTTTTGTCAAGTTTTCTTCTCTTGGGTGGGACAGATTCCCTGGAGAAGACTCTTCCATTCTCCTGTCTAGATGTTATTTGTCTGCCAGGGTTCTGCCAAGAATCTAAGTGGGAGGAGAGAGTCAGGCAGCATTTAGTGTGCTGATCCCCGGCTTGCAGTTTCATGCTGTGTCCTGGTTTCTTCCAGGCCAGAGATCCTTGGTTTTATGCTCTCTGGGGAATGAACCTCTTCTGTCCTACCAGAGGAGTGAGGAGCAGTGGCCTTACTTTGAAGTACAGGGAAAGCTATGCAGCTGCCTAACTCTTCAAAAGAGACTTTGAACCAATCCTGGGTTTTTAGCCATAGTTTTATCTCTACTACCAGAAGTACCTGGGACCAATCCTAAATTTTGAGTATTGTGATGAAAATTGGGGTGTTCTCACCTTTCTACACTGTCACTTTAGCAAAAAAAAAAAAAAAAAAAGCTGAATCTTAGTTATCTTCTTTCTAACCTCAAAAATGTTGCAATTCTGACCTCCTCCTTTCTCTCTTTCATTATGGATCCATATGTCTTTACCTTTTACTGCTTTATTGCATCACTAAAATATGGTATACTCCAAGAAGGACCCACATAAATCAAATAAAACCCATTTAATCATGATTTGAATTGTAAACAATGCCTTAAAATAAAGAGAGATAAAGAAATAGGTAAGTAAGGTATTTGCCAACTCTCAAGAAAATAATGCATTGATTTCTTATTTTTTGAAAGAATAATTCAGGTTAACTACTCTTAAGTGTGTGAGTTGGTAATATTCACTAAGTTGTTTACTTCCTTAGGATACATGTATATTCACTTTGCAATGAGACCAATTCTAACAACTGACATCAAGTAAACACTCAGACACTGTCAGCACTTTATAGGAAAAGTTGCCAGTATTTGGTGTGGCAGTTTACTAACATTCTCTGGAAAAGACATTCTGTTTTTTAGTTTTTAAATCCACAATCATGGCTCAAAGTCTCAATCTGAAGATTCAGATGTTCACTCAGAAACGTCCTGAAATGCAGCCTATGAATATATGTTCCATTTTGCCCAGAGAATGTTCCTTCCGGGTAGGAACCATGCATTTTGTTTTGTCTATAATCCAGTTGTATCACGTGTAGAATTCCATGCATAATAAGCTATTGCCCATGTTTTTTGTTGTCTGTAGGTTGTATAACTTGTAGTAATTTCTTCCAACCTCAGGTTCCAGAATCCTATAGAACATGACCACTAAAGTACCTAATAGTTTTTGGTGTATACTGTGTAATAATGGAACTTATCTTCTTGACTAAACACTCTGTAATAACTTTTACTACTTCCTTCCAATGAATGTAATTTACATAAGAAATAAAAACAAAACTGTCCTTCTTTTGTTAGTCACAAAATTTTTATGTCAGTACTGTGCCCTTTTCTCCATTTTTCTGTTAAATTATTTTTGTTGTGTACAACATTATCTTTTTCTGTTTGTAAGCATTTCTAAGTTTTTGGGGGGAAAGTATTTACATCTCCTGGATGTTTTTAATTTCCAGAAAAGGTTAAGGCCCCTCAGTTGATTCCGAGGCTGGCATCCAGGAGAAGCTGTGAATAATCCAAGGAATTATTTTCACCAGTTAAAAAACGAAGTATGAAATCATTCCCTCTACTCTCCAATGCCTGTACATGCAGTAGGAATAGAAATGAGAACAAGAAAAGGTGTGTCCAGCCTCATGCACCTTCCTACTCAAAGCTGCCTTTGGTCTTCCTGCCTGTATCTCCCAACTTGACCAACCACAATTAGCAAAAAAAAAAAAAGGTGATCCAGGTGTAGTTGGAGCAAAAGAATGCTCACAACTACTGGTGAAGTTACCTTTACCTTTCCTCCCTTTTCCTCATCTTTTGAGGCATGTTAGGGTTAATTCTATGAGTCAACTTGGCTGGGCCATGGTGCCCAGATATTTGGTCAAATATTATTCTGAATGTTTCTGTGAGGATGTTTTTGGGTGAGATTCACTTAAATTGGTGGACTTTGGATAAAGCAGATCACCCTCCATTATATGGGCGGGCCGCATCCAATCAGCTGTAAGCCTGACTAGAACTAAAGACAGACCTCCCCTGAGCAAGAGGAAGTTCTCCAGTCTGACAGCCTTTAGACCTGAACTACAGCATGAGATCCTTCTTGGGTCTCCAGCCTGCTGGCCCACACTGCAGATTTTGGACTTGCCATATTCCATAATCATGAAAGCTGATTCCTTAAAATAAGTCAATGTCTCTCTCTTAAAAAAAAAAAAAAAAAAAAAAATATATATATATATATATATATATATACATGAGAGCCCTGACTATTAAAGGGTCTAACAGGTATCTTTCGAACGTGATAATAAAAAATTTAAGTGAAGTCATTTAAACACTGTGTGTGGCAGCCTTCTTTCTTGAAACATCAGTTCTGTGTAAAATTCCACAGTGATGGATGAGTATGATAAGAAGTTCCAGCTCTTCCTTATAGAGTCTTCAGTATAGTGTCTTTCCAAAAGAAATTGCAAGCTCTTTGGTTAAAATGAAAATAAAGAGTGAGGAAACAAAGAAGGAGAAATACATGATATGATACCTATAAATACACTCCTAGTTTCCTAACTCCTTCCACATAATTATCTCTTACCACCGGGACTCTGTTGCTCTCCTTACTTCCCAACCACCCTCTAGAGCTTCCAACCAACCTGTAGAAAATAAGTACAAATTCTGATGACATCAGCCTGGTCTAAAAGTTGGGTAGAATTATCATTTAAGAAAATCACTCAGTGCTATTCAGAGTCATTCAAAAAGAAATAGCTCTGTCTATTACAAGATATGGACCTGAGTAACACAGGGAGTCCATGGAATAAACATTTACAGCAGAAAACAAAATAAAGTGTTGGGGAGCCTCTAATAATCACTTTCTTAATTTACCCAAGGAGATCGGTCCATGTTTCTATAATTGGTTTACAGAAAAATACATGGTATACATCAGTAATCAGTTTTATAAATTTAGAATAATACATATATGGCTAATAGAGGTGTAACAGAAAATAGAGGAGGAGGCTGAAGGATTCAGGCTTTCTACTTCTGCAGACATACCTTCATACAGTGAGAATGAAGCACTGCAGAGAGCTTTGCAGTGTGCTAATACCAGATAATATGCACTTAATGAGACTTCCAGCTGTCTACTTTTCAATTTGCACTCACTGAATTTATCTAGAGCAGCTTTTTTTTTTTTTTTTTTAACTGCAAACTAATTAAGACACCCCCATCCTCTTTCCCTGCAGCATCTGCAATAGCTACTTTGAACTTTTCTGGTACATAAGCAAATGACTCCATATAGTGGGTAGTCTATACAGATTGCAAGGGAAATACAAAAAGGATACACATCAAACAGTGTGTTAAACAGTGAGCTCTAATGCTCTAATAAGGAACCAAGACAGATGGATTGGTCTTTTTACTGGTATAGATTTTCAGTTTTTTAGTTGATTTTCAGTTATTTAGACAATTCTTTTGGGAAGAACTATAAGTAGTGAAACAAGAGTAATCAAAGATCAGAAGACATCATTCTTATTTCCTCTTCCAGTGAATTATTCTTAGTCAGCTAAAGCTTTCCTGATCCCCAAAGTTTTACGATACTCCCACCTAATCATCTCTAAACCCTCATAATATATAAGGTCAAAAGGAATGCTCTCCAAGAATTCAGTAATCTCCAAGAGGAAATGAGCAATATGCATTTACTTTCAGAAAAGAAGGAAATTGGTTCCCATTAATCAAATTTTACCAAGAAAATGTATCTTTCTTTCACAGAGATATGGAAAGATAACTTTCCTCAAAGCTTTTCAGTATCATGCTAAAAGGGTTATCAATGAGGTTATAAGGTTTACAATGTTAGAGTTGCAAAGGAATAGGTCTTTATAATGAGGTATCTCTTTGATGTTGTAAATGTGCTTTTTCACTCCTCACCCTCCCATTTTGCTGAAAGATCAGTCATTTTAAGAATGGTTTGTGAATTCTTAAGGTATGACAGAAGTAAACTAGCTTTTACTATATTTTACACATAGTTACCACATTTAATCACTGCAATACAGTGGCTGTATGTCTAAAACTTCTTCACCTCATTTTAGACATGAGGAAACTAAGGTTCAGTGAGATTAAATAGTTTGACCAAGATCCCATAACCAGCAAGGGTGAGAGCTGGCAATTAAACCCAGATCTATTACTGTTTACTTTTCTATACTATCTCCTCTCTGGGATTATCAGTAATTTAAAACAGGGTGCTTAAAGCATTCTCAATTGGAACAACAAATCTAGAATATGAGGGTTTCTATACTTAGTGACCAGAAATTATAAAGCTTTCTGTTTATGCCTAAATCCAAAAGCTATTCTGGATAATAAAAGAATAATCCTCTCTAAAGACGAATTTTGGCAAGGAAAAATGCCGTCCAATTTGTTTGCGCTACGAAAATAGACACACATGTAATCTCAAATTAACTGTCTTTGTTTTCTGCAGTTCTGTGCAAATGCAAATATGCAAAAGAACAAATCCTTGGAAGAGAAAAAAATGTACATGTTGACAACTGGCTGTCCTCATGGCTCTCTTAATTGATGAGCGTTTTCCCTGCTGGAATTCTTCAGACTGCTCAGATTTGCTGGCATTAGTCCTCCTGAAATCCCACCTAAATAATATCTTTGTGGAGATCATGATGCTCAGTCAGACAGTCTGGCTAACATATTAGGCTGCTGATCTGACATTCAGCGCCCAGAATCGCTTGTGCTGAGCCAAGCAAGCCACCCGCTGAGTTGTTTCCTGCCCAATTAGTGGTACCTCTCCACAAGTTGACTAGATGGCTAGAACCCCTGTACTGTGAGCATGACAGCCCAGAACGTACACTGATGCCCGAGCATTCATGAATGCAGTGACATACACTGCGGACAAACAGAGGCAGTGATGAGTAGAAGCAATGTTCTGCACATGCATGTTTAAATCAATTACAATGACAAACAGCTGTTTTATGAGAGGCCATGACTATTCAGAACTTTATTTTAGGTGCTTAACACTTCATCATAGAAACGATGAAGAACTGGGGGAGGGGAGGAGTAAAATAATAAAATAGTTCTCTTTTGTTGGTTTATAGAGCAACAGTCTTACACACGTAGGGAAAATACAATTATATTATTGAAGCACCCTGTACTATGAAAAATGTTAAAGTCACTTACAGGCAGTTTCCCAGCATTAGAGCTGTACACAGAAAATATTGGGGGATCTAGATTTGCAAAATCAATGAACCGGGGAGGAGATAATCCTTGATAAACTCATGAACTTTCTTAAAATAAATAATCCATTTTACACGTGACACCTCTCCGGGTTTACTGGTACCACCCCTTCTACTTCTATCCTAGGCTATAACTACCAATTCCTAACTGGGTTCCTATCTTCTCCCCTTCCTTCAATTTCCCACTCACACCACAACCAGAGGAATCTCCTAAAAAGCACTATTTGCTTTAAAATACTTTATGACCCTTGTGCTCCCGCCACTGCTATCACATAAAATGTATGTCTAGATTTTTTAACCCAAATGTTATTGCGCCAATATGCTTTTTCTGGGAATTTTCGTCCATTGCTTCCTAACACAGGCTCCCACTAATAAACCTGCACTGCCTAATACAGTTGTCACTAGCTAGATTTCACGTCTAAATTTAAATTAGATAACATTAAAAATCCAGTTCCTCTGCTGCACTAGCCATATTTCAAGTCCGCAACAGCCACTTGTGGCTACGGGCTATTGTATTGGACATGGCAGAGTGTCCATCAGTACACAGTCCTATTACCTAGCACTGCTGTATATCTACCCCTAAATCCCAATGTACAAATCTGCCTGCAAGTTCCGGGATAAACCACTCCATCCAAGTGGAAAAGCTCTGACTTTTTGTCTGCCTTCCAAATATACATTCCCAAATCTCACACATCTTCAAGGTTCAGATTACAGTTCACGTTCTCCACCCCTCCCCTTATATATTCCAGTCAGAAATGATCTCTACCTCATTTGAACTCTTTTGAATTTTGTTTATAATAGTCACATGCTAATTCTGACACTGCCGTTTTAAAGAAATCTAGGTAAAATGATTATTTTCTTACTAATTTAGAAGGAGGGAGGAGGAGAAACAGAGAGAAAGAGAGAGAGAGAGAGGAGAGAAAAAGAAGGAGGAGGGGGAGGAAGAGAAGGAGAGGGTGGCAGGACAGCTGTATAACTTTGTTCTCAGAAGGCCAGTGCATTATAGGCACTCTATATGTATTTCTAAATAACAAAATATAGTTCACATTTTGCACATTATTTATTTATTTATTTTCCAACTGCAAGAAAACACCATCTTGTCCAGCTTTCTCATTTACAAGAAGGAAACTGAGAACCAGAGAGGGTGCAAGCTGAGGTGATCATCAAACTACTTAACAAGTACTCTGGCATCAACCTATCAGAACGGAACTGGCCTTAGCAACAGAATTGGGTCCTAAAGGTCCCCTGATCCTTATTTCCTAAAGCTTGGGAAGATTCAAGGGGTTCTATGAAGAAATGAGATGGCCAGGAAATTATTGGGGGACGGGCTTTTAGAGGCTTAAGACTACAGGACAGCAGTGTTTCAGGATTTTATCAGTGAGCATGGCTTATACCTTCAGGGGCTTACTGAACAGTTCTGGTGACGTAATTGTCCCAGGGTCACACAGTTAGTAGAATTTGCCATAAATCAATTTTAATACAACTTTTCAGGAACATATCTACTGTGTCACATAAGACACCCACCTTCTGGGACATTGAAGCAAAAGCCTTTCAACTGCTAAATAGGCATGTGATCTTATACCACTGGTATAATGCCACATGCATTTGCGTGCATATTACAACATTCTAGAAAACTGCTCCCTCAGATGTTGTATTTGGGGTAATTGGTGCTTTAGGCCCAAAAATCTTAATAAGCTGACACTTTTATTTTCAGAAGTGCCTGCAAGGAGTGCAATTCTAAAAAATTATGTTCCAACCTGGCTGATTGGCTAATATAATGAAAGTATTTTGTAACAAATAAGCAAGTAAAGGATACGGAATGTTTGGCATAGCTTTTAACATAAATGGGTGAAATCACTTCATTTCTTTCAATAAAAACATCTTGCACCTAAAATAAAATGCCTGATGTTTATACAGAAATGGCACGTTTTTGTATAAAATTTTTTTGATAGTTCCTTGCTGCCAACACTTAAAAAGTTACATCTTTAAGCCTTAGTTGTGCAAAACCAATAGCTGGTAATATCATTTGTGGCTCTAATCCTCCAGTTTTAAATAATGTTCCTTTTGTAAGTAAATGCACTATTTCTTTATTGGTTCTTCTTTATAAATGATCTGAAGTAACCCCACATAGAAAACAATAAACATAACCAATCTGTAAAGTTGTCTATATTCCAGTGGTCATTTTATATTCAATATTCTTTGCCATTTAAAAAGAGCCATTAAGTGTTTGTAGATTAGAAACACGGGAGGTATCTGGGCTTTACTTTTCCCTGGTCACCTCGTTCTAACTCTGAGCCTCCTCCTATTTTATAGTCTACTTTAACAAGTAAAGCTGATTTTTCATCTCACAAAATAGATGATTCAGAAAATCACCAGAGAGTGGAGGACTCCTACAGACCAGCCAGTGAAAGTGGGTAGTGGGACTAGTCAATAAACCAATGATGATGGAGAAAAGTGAACAAAGGGAGACCATAGCAAGCAGGGAAAATAAATACTCAAAAAACTGATATCCAAGGCCATTTAGTGTAAGAAAAAAGAATCGTAAACATTTTGATAGCTCCTGTGGGCATCACTGACTTATAGGACAACATAATGATAGACACAAAATCTTAGTAATTGACTTTACTATCACCTACTATTTCTCACAACTGTACAAACAGATTATGGTTTAGGTAATTTCCACCACATCACATTTATTATGGAACTCTGTTTATTTGAGATGCTAACATTACTTTTTCCTCAAGTATGTTATTAAAGACATTGGCATTGCAACCTGAACATTAGTATTAAATAGACCTATGGTATGAGACATACTTAACATTTCTTGAATTACGTGGTAAAGAAGGAGTAAAGTGCTCGGGTACAAAGATAAAATAATAAATAAATAAAGAAGCATGTGTCTTAGTGTTTAAGCTGCTATCACAAAAACACCATAGACTGGGTGACTTAAACAACCAGCATTTATATCTCAACAGTTCTGGAGGCTGGGAAGCCCAAGATCATGTCACTGGCACGTCTGATGTCTGGTGAGGACCTTCTTCCTGTTTCATAGATGTTGGTCGTCCCATTGTGTCCTCACATGGTGGAAGGGGTGAGGGAGCTATCTGAGGTCTCCTTGATAAAGGCCCCAATCCTGTTCTAAAGGCCTCCTAAAGGCCCCACCGCCATTTACCAACACATTGGGGATTGGGTTTCAACATGAATTTGAGAGGGACACCAACATTCAGCCTGTAGCACAAACAACTTCTTCCCATCAGCCAAGGCCACTGAAGCAGTTTACACAAAACTCCCCATGGGATAAGAGACTGAATTTATACTTGAGGATTAGCAATGGGGGTTTTTGTTGCCCTCTGCCTTAGCATATCTACCACAAAAACAAAACTGCATCTACTAGTCAGGTTTTTTATGGTTTAGCATTAACAATCAGTATGATTTACCATTGGATTTGGCTAAACATTTTAAAATATTTCTCAATTGTTTTTCATGTCATAAAGCCAGGTTTTCTTCCATCGTGGTGCCGTTTCTTAGAAAGGCTGCCTAGTTTGTTTCTAGGTAGACAAGAACGTGAATGATATTCACTAGCATGTAGACTACAATGTGCTTAACAAGATCCTTAATTTTAAGTTGTAGCATCTAACCAGCTGAAGGAAAGGTTCTAGTGATATACAATTGAAAAAAGAGAATAAGAAAAATAAATAAATTCAAAACGATAAAGTAAATGGAAAAAATACGAATTGAGTATGTTAGATTCATAAATCCAGATAAGCCAGAATGTATCATTGGAAAGTTAGAAGACTATGAGAGGAATAAATGAGATGAGATGGGTGGAGTCATCTGAGCAACTTGGAAGAAAGAAGCTGTATCAATTCAAGGTATCATAAAGAAATACTCTCACGACCGCTTATGTGTTCAAATATTTTCCTTTTGGGCAGGAGGGGTGAGGGAAATAAACATCTTTTCAAAACTTTGTAAGTTCACCGATCAGTTAGTTTCCTAATAGCTGCTGACAGAAATGAAAGAAAAAGTACTCCTTTCAAGGTTCTCTTTTCCAGAATGAACAGGCTGAAAATCTAGTAACACAGATGGTTTTAATTACGTCTTCCATACACCGGCTTGGTTGTTCATACAGAGCAAAACATTCCTCATACCCAGATTTGCTAATAAGAAACACTTTATAAACTCACACACATAACTATAATCACTGCCACATGCTGAGAGCCCTCTTACACCAGACACTCATAATCTCTAATTCATAAAATGATCCTGTAAAATGGGAATGATCACCAGTCACATTATATAAACTAAGAAACTGAGACTCAAAGAAGTTAAATAAATTGTGTAAATTCATGACACCAGTTCAGTGACGGATTCAAGATTTCAGCCACATACCACCTATGGCTTTCAATTATTGACTCCATACAGATTAACACTGTATAGGCACAGATTAGAAAAGTCCATTATTTTATTTATTGCGGGTTTGTCTCATCATTCATGAAATGTTTAAAACTCCCTGTTATGTGACGTTGTTCTATGTGTTGAGAACACAGCAGTAATCAAGACAATGTCACTAACATCATGGATCAGGAATGGAGTCATTACTCATAAAGGACGAGGTCAGCGTACTGGCCATGGTCAGCTAATTTGCCCCACTTTGCATTTTATTTTCAAATTTTTGCTTTGCACAGTGAACTATAAGATAGTTCGCGGTGTGAGAGCTTGGCATGCGAGAGTGCTGTAATCACAGTTGTCCCTCACATGCGACTTGAAAATTACAAGAAGGCTATGTAAGCTAGACTGACTCTGCATCATCTGTCACCTGGGTAAACTCTATTCTTTGCATGTAGGTCCCTCCTTCAGTCATCATTTTCCAAGATTATTTTCTCTCCAGACTTATGATACACAGTGTTCTCTCTTCTCTCTTCATAGGTCTTAATTCCACAAGGAAAACATCTAATTAAGTCATATTTTATATAAAACACAAATAGCTTGCCACTATCCTTGGATTATATCTCTCAAGGCAATATTTATTTCATCAAAAGGAATTGATTTATAAAGGGTCAAATTTAGGGACAATCTTTGGATGCATAAAGCTTTACTGTCTCCTTTATTCGACTTAGATTCAACTTGCATGCACACAGTTACTCTTCCACAGTCAAAAGTCATCGAAGGCAGGATCATACAACCTGTCATTAATAATGTTGAGGTATAATTGACATATAATGTTATATTTGTTTCAGGTGTAAAACTAATAATTCGATACTTGTATGTATTGCAAAATGATAACAACAATGTCTAGTGAACATCCTTTCCCATACATAGTTACAATTTTTTTTTCTTATGATAAGGACCTTTAAGATGTACAGATAGCCCTCCACATCCACAGGTTCCACATCTACAAATACAGTGGGCCAACTGTATTGTGCCATTTTATATGTATAAAGGACTTGAGCATTTGTGAATTTTTGTACCTGCAGGAGGTCCTGGAACAAATCCCTTGTGGATACCAAGGGGTGACTGTACTCTCTTAGCAACTTTCAAGTATGTAATGCAGTACTGTTAACTACAGTCATCATGCTGTAAATTAATGTTTTTTTAACTCGAAGTTTCTACCTTTTATTCCCCTTCACCCATTTCTCTCACCTCCCAACCTCTGCCTCTGGTAACCACCAATCTGTTCTTTGTATCTGTGAGCTTGGTTTTTGTTTGTTTCTTTTAGATTCCACATTTAAGTGAGATCATACGAAATTTGTCATTCTCTGTCGGACTTATTTCACGAAACATAATACCCTCGAGTTTCATCCATATTGTTGCAAATGGCAAGATTTCATTCTTTTTTATGGCTAAACATTTCTTTGTGTGTGTGTGTGTGTGTGTGTGTGTGTGTGTATTGCATTTTCATCATCCAGTCATCCATTGATGGAAATGTAGGTTATTTCCATGCCTTGGCTATTGTAAATAATGTCACAATGTACATGGGGGTGCATATATCATTAGGAGTTAGTTTTTTCATTTTCTTGGGATAAATATTCAGAAGTAGAATTGCTGGATCACATGATAGTTCTATTTTAAATTTTTTGAGGAGTCTCCAAACTATTTTCCATAGTGGCTGGACCAATTTACATCCCCACCAACATTACAAAACTGTTCCCTTTTCTCCATATCCTCGCCAAAACTTATTTCTTGTCTTTTTGATAATAGCTATTCTGATAGGTGTGAGGTGCTATCACTGTGGTTTTGATTTGCATTTCCCTGGTAATAAGTGATGTTGAGCATCTTTCTATGTATCTTTTGGTCATACATATGTCTTCTTTAGAAAAAGTCTGTTCAGATCTTCTGTCCATTTATTAATAAGATTGTTTTTTTGTTTGTTTTTGCTATTAAGATGTATGAGTTCTCTATATATTTTGGTTATTAACCGCTTATTATATTATTGGCAAATATTTTCTCCTATTCCATAGGTTGTCTTTTCATTTTGTTGATGCTTTCCTTCACTATGCAGAAGCTTTTTAGTTTGATGTAGCCCCACTTATTTATTTTTGCTTTTGTTGCCTTTGCTTTTGCAGTCAGATCCAAAAAGTCATCGCCAAAATCACTATGAAGGAGCTTACTACTTATGTTTTCTTCTAGGAGTTTTATGGTTTCAGGTCTAACATTCAAGTCTTTAATCTATTTTGAGATAATTTTTTTGTGTATAAGATAGTAGTATAGTTTCATTCTTTACACATGGCTGTTCAGTTTTCCCAACACCATTTATTGAAGAGACAGTCCTTTCATTTCCCCACTGCATAGTCTTGGCTCCTTCGCTGCAAATTAATTGACCATATATGCATGGGTTTATTTCTGGACTCTATATCCTGTTTCATTAACTATGAGTCTATTTTTATGCCAATACCATACTGCTTTGATTGCTATAGCTTTGCAATATATATGTAGTATATAGCTTTGTAATATAGTCGAAAGTCATCCAAGGCAGGATCATACAACCTGTCATTATTTTTTTTTTAAGTCTAGCATCCTAAGGCACAAAGCAACAGGTGTGATAACCTCATATGGTTATGATTATATATCAGCTGACCTTCAGCCAAATTCAAAATTGAAGGCTTTAAGGGAGAATGAAGGTATCTTTCTACCAGTGTTCCTGAAGAGCAAAACGTTCTGCGATTCATCCTTCTTTGTGGAGGGCTCTCTGATAGTAACTTCCATCCAACAGCTTCCTGAGAACTGCTCTGCATAACTTATCCCTAATACTTAGTGCAATAATTGAATTCTAATAACCTCTACAAGAAAACTACATTACCTTTATTCAAGGAACACAAGACACTCAATATAACACTGTCCTTTGGAGTTTATGATTTGAGATGTCCTTGAAAGTAAGATTATTTGATAAAGATGCTATTTTACTGCCTAAGTAACTAAACCTCCTTGTCAATGATTCAAGACAAAATCATTGTATTTGATCTTATTCTGCATATTCCACAGCTTTCATATCCTACAAGTGTATTCCATATCAATTTTTTCAATATTTGCTAGTAAAATAGTTGTAGGAATTTATTTTCCTGTTCCGAATAACTAACTGAATAGATTATGTTTCAAGTAAAGAATAATGACACAGTAAAAGCTGAACAATCTTAATTAAGCTTAATGAAATCAAGGCAACTCAGAAAAAAATCCAGATTATTGACCTATAAATGGAATTTCCTTCAGATTTACTCTTATTATCCACCAAATGAAATTCTTTACATGTATACACTAATTCTACCCCATCTTGGAAACTTTCAATTGAAATTCACAAAAAGGACCTTTACACCAAGATTCTAGAAGTCCACTAAGGGAACTTTATAGTACAGCTGTGCTACCTCAAAATTTGATTCAAACACCCTCCAAACACTGCAATTAAGTTTCTAATTACACAAGATTTGAATTTCACAAGAATTTGCCAACACTCATCCCCAAATATACTGCAAAAACATGTCTATTTCCCTGAACACTATAATGTGAAAAGTCATAGGCCTTATGCACTTGAAACTTTTTCTCACTTTATTGTTTTCTGTTAGGAGCTAACGTGATGTATAAGCTAGTTTTACAGCCAGAAATAATTATGGCAGAGGTATATTTTTGGATATTTTATTATTTGTTTTTCTCAAGTATAATAAGCAATTCCTACCTATATTCTGGGAATGAGAAAATAGATGAACCACTTACTTGACAAATAAAATATGAAAATAAAGAGTGGACTGCAAACCTTTATAAATATCCACTTTTTGATGTTAAAATATTACATCAACAGCCAACGATTTTTCATGAATAGAACAAAATGAGAAATGCACATTATAGAAGAATTTTTAAAAATGAAGATTCAATTTAGAAGAGAAGTAGTCAGCTATTTCCCCCAAATTGCTAATTTCTTAAAATCACTATTGACATAAAAATTAAAAAGATTATCTTCACAGACTAAAAGCCCCTTTGATTGACTGACAGATAATGAAAATCTGATCTTTATATAAAAATCACAGGCACATAGAATGTAATGTAACTTTCACTACAGACTTTTAAGCCTAAACTATGGTCACAAAGTGAAAAATGAATATGTACTTGTGAGTGAGTGTGGTATGTGTGTGTGTGATAGAGAAAGAGAGAGAGAGAGAGGGAGAGAAGAGAGAGAGAGAGACTGAGGCTCACTATGGGTATGCTTTATGGGACAGACCTTCCACCAGTAATTATATGCTAAATTTAACTTGTACGATAATGTGAATTCCAAAAACAACTTTAGGTCTGAGAAAAGGTACATAGTTTTCATCAAATTCTAAATGGAACTTGTGACTTACCCAAATGGCTAGAAACCACTTTACATCTCAGCCTTTTGTTTCTATACATTGAGAAACAAGTTTCTATACACAAGTTACAGTGTGTCAGCACATATCCTAAGGGAGTCACTGCTCTTCTCAGGCTCAAATCTAATGCTGACTATGGCGTGTTTTGTGTTCCACAGAGGCTGCTGCTTGTGTGTGGTTTTTGATTCCTAGTTATTGAACCAATGAATGTGTACATTTTATCAAAGCTAATGGCGCAGAGAAAAACTGGATGAAAGTACACATTCTTGGGAAATCACCATGAAGAGAACCCAACCTTTTATCCATTATTTTTTTCCTACTCAGTTGACTATCCCAGACCTATTCACTGCAACCCTACACAGGCAGATATTGAGTTTTTTAGGAGATGGTAACATGAATTCTACAGACATTCCCTAAGAAAGGTCTGAAATAACTCCAGACCAGGAGTCATAACACCTGAATTCAAATCCCAGCTTGATTTCTATGTATCTGAGGAACATAAGGCAATGTGTTTAACATCCTGGGCTTCTCATCCCCACCACACACACACAAAACGGTAACTATGAGAAGTGATGAGTACCTTATTTTGGTAATCTTTTCACAATATATGTATGTATTAACTCATCACTTTGTATACCTTAAACTTACACAATGTTATATATCAATTACATCTCAATAAGCTAGAGAAAAATACAATAAAAATGAAGCATGAAGCCTTTTTAAATGATATTTCAAGACCACCCAATATAACAAAGAAGTTGAGTCCCAAAACTTTTCCAATATTTTTGGACTGTAAAATAGTTTCATAATTAAATCTTGTACATAAAGAACATCATTTAAAAAACAAGATGAACTAGGTATAATATTCATTTATTCCTCAAAGTAAAATAGAACCAATAAATGCCAAGTAACACAGGGCAATATGGAGAAAATGATTATCGATTTTTCCTTTTGAGAAATTCATTGTCTAATTGGAGTGACAAACTTGTGAACAGATTTTCACCCAGCTGCTATGGGAACACAAAGAAAATGGCAGCTAATTTTGAATGGAGAACCTGATTAAGGCTTTACAGAGAAGGTGACAATAGTCTATGGAAGAAACAAAGGTTTTCTTCTGATGAAGAGGAGGGAAAGGAATTCCTGGCATTAGAAACAGCAGACAAAGGGGCATAAAGGTACCTTAGGGTCTGCTCTACATTCAGGAGATGGTAAGAACTTTGACTCTTAGTGGAAAGTAATGATGCAAGAAGGGGCTTATAAAGTTAATCTACACACGATTGAGGAGCAATTGGTTCCAGGCTACGGGTTTTGAACCACATCTTAAAAGAAGTGTGTCCAAAGCATATGGACTAATTCTCGAATGGCTCTAGGTTGGTGCACAGAGTTGGGGGTTGGGGGGCGGTCAGGGTGGTAGCAAATTCAGAATCTGCTTTTGCGCAAGCATCTCAGCAGCTCTCATACATTCTAGAGTCTGGCTTAGGAATTGGATTAAATTTATCTAATTAATCTTTGCCTGTAGGTGATTCTTTAATTTCAGAGTATGAGTATTGTACACTGCCTTTATATTTAGAGATTAAACATCACTTAATGTTATTATAGAAACTTCTTTTATACTTTCTTTTTCTGTTTATTTTGTACTGCATAATTATTGATCACAAATAAGACTTTCCTCCCAAAGCCCAATTTATAAGCAGTATTGGTGACTAGGAAAAACAATTTCCTTGCTTTTAAATGAGTGCATGTTCCTAACTGAAAAAGAAACCATTTTAACTTAAATTAGAAGAATGTCCTTTTGTTATCGGACACTATAGTTATAAATTCCCTTAAAACCAACTACTCCACTCTAAGTACAAAGATCAATCTTTGTCTTCCTTAGGCTTCTTGGTGAATGCTAATTAACACTCCTCAGTATAACCTTAACTGTGACTTGCCGGTTCTCCCTCAAGGTCAACAGCTATTTTAGGAAAAAATATGTACAAATCCATACTTTGTTTAAATGCAGACGTAGCCTATGTTTAAAAAGTGAGTATAACAGGTAAAGTTGAGATCTCCAGTGTGGCTTGGAGATTAAGAAGTTGTTTGTTTCCCAGCTATGGTATTACTTCTAAATAATACCATCTGAAAATGACATCACATAACTGTACAGTAAAAAGAATACATTTAAGATAAGATGGAACAAAGTTAGTGAGATTTATTTTATTAAGGTGCATTTATTGGTAAGTCAATGTTTAAATAATAAAAGCTCCTCTCAACAGTTCCCACAGTATTTAGGGGCTTCAATTTGATTATCCATCCTTTATGGATTAAGTCAAGGACCTGGACAAGGTGAGAACCCTGAGAATTAGCATCATCTATTGTGAGTCTTCTTATTCCTGATTCCTGGCCTCTACTTGATGCTTTCATCATTGGCCCTACTCCCTTAGCCCCTGAGAAAAATAAGTATTTCACTGGAGGGGTTTAAGAAGACATATTTTTGAGTGAAGAGTAATGATGTAAAACTATACCCATTTTCTGTTAGTGTTAATGAAACCATATTGGCCATTAATCACTGACAAAACAACACTTTGGTGTTGGTTGTCTACTATACGAAGCTGTGAACCTATGAAAGGAAATTTGTGAGAATAAGTAGTAAATAACATCTACAAGTCATACTTGCGAGGTACGATTGGAAACAAAGTTTGGAAAACAGTCCGGAGATTTTTAACAACTGTGTTATTTTGCACAAGCTATTATATAATCTCCCCAAGTCCCTGGGTTAATATATTTTAATAAATCAAGCAATAACAAAAAACACAAAGGCTACCAAAGTGAGAGGCAATATATTTCAAGAACATTAGTGGGTCTAGTTCTTCACTGTTGACTATCCTCTAGGCCCATTTCAATGTGAAGATTTTGCTGAACTGTATTGGATTCCCCAATATTCTTTTTTCCAAAAATAATGGTGAATTGGTTTAGGGGAGAAAAGGAGAATGGTATGGTAGGAGATGAAGAGTCAAAAAATTCCAAGCATACTAGATATCACTCAGTCTTCTAAGCCAGAGAGGGAAGTGCCAGAGCACATTATAAGTATGATCATGCATCACCCAAAAGTCACTTCTGTGAAGCTGGGCAGGCAGTCAACACTACTCAAATTCACTTGAGGTTTGTAGAGCTGGTCTTGGCTTTCATAAGATAGATAAACATGTGAAAAGCTATGGTCTGGTTGCCATCGCAAAAGAAGCAGTACAGAATGTGTGTATGTCTTTGAACCACAAGAAACAGAATCATTCATCAAACCTTGTTTCTTTGCTCTCGTGAACCTAGTAATTAGGGAGAGGGGTTTCAGGGTGGGTGGAACATTGTGTACTAGCTGAGATTTCAATTCTTCAAAATATGTTAGGACAGCAAAGGGTTAAATCCAACAAGTAATGTTTCTGAACGTTACTTTTAGTGTTACCATCTGTGAGGAACAGCCACTCTCTTTATAATTATCCTCCAAGTCACAAATAAACAAAAAAGCCATGATATAAACCCTTACTACAATGTTAGCAAAGCCTTAAAAGTTACTTCTGTAATGTCTCCATTTTATAAAATGTACGCAATCCTTTTATACCAATTGCCATTGGCCACTACAACCTCCCCCCCTGCCACACACACACGGAATAGATATCCTACACATCAGAGATCTCTATAGAAGGACCATGCTGGTAAGTCTATTTTAGCTCTTGACCACTTGCTGATTTTGGTATAAAAATCTCTGCTATCATGGGAAAATAGTGACACATTAACTGAAGAAAGAGAATGTTGTGTGGTTCTACTGCCGGCTAAAACCATGGAGGTGCCCAGCGAGTTTAAGGTCAAGAATGCCCAGCACTTTGACATTCAAACAGTCCTTTATGGGAGGATACAGGAAAAGATATCTCTATTATATTTTGATGATCAACATTCAGCAAGCTCTGGGCAGTAAGAAAGGAAAACAATTTGGGAATTCAGGAAGCAAGCTGAGCGATGACTCACTTTGACACTCCAAATACTGGTATTTTTCTCTCAGCAGCAGTGTTTAAGGATGCTCCTGGAGTGACATTTTAACCTTTTATAAAGTAAACATTCTTTTCCCCTTAAACGAAATAAATTTCTGCTGCCCCTTAGACACCCTAAATAGATGAAGAAGTCAATTCAGTTGCTGGATTGGGAGAGAGAAATGACAGCAACATAACTCCTCTGTGCTTAAAAATTGGAAGAAGGTGGTATTGAAGGCAGTGCCATGTAACTAGTAAGGCAGTAAGAAGAGGGAGGGAAGTTGGACAGCTGGCATTTGCAGATAAGTTCTTAGAACGAATGTTAGTTGTTTTGCCACTTGGAACGTTCTACCCAACAGATATATTCCTGAAGTTTCCTTGAGTGAGGAAATATCCTCTCTCTGTGTGTGTGTGTGTGTGTGTGTGTGTGTGTGTGTGTGTGTGTTTGTTCACCAAGGACTGACTCTCTCACCACTTAATTTCACATGGGAGTCAAACCCACCTCCTAAAAGTAAAAATTTTAAAGGAGAAACTTGAATGTCTGTGGGTACACAACATCTGATTGCAGTGTTTTTACCTTTTTTCTTTAAAAAATTTTAAAGATCAAATGACTCACAATATAAAAAGGAAAATGCAAAAAGCCTCAACCCAAGATTTATGCAAATAACATAGTAAGTGAAATCATACACATATTGAAAGCAACATACAGCTGGACTTCAAAGGAAAGTTTATCTATGATCATTCTAATGTATGTCAATTATTAGTTATGTCAGTTCTCATACCGTTGCATTGTATGTCACAGGGATTCCTGTGAATAGATGCTAATAACGCTAATAATGTAAACACAAACACAAAATTAAAAATATGTACATCTATTCTGCCAACTAAGACACAGAGATTTCCTATAACTTCAAGGGCAGTTTTCCTTCTGGTGGTAACACTTTAAAAATATTCACTTATTTAGGACTTCCCTGGTGGCGCAGTGGTTAAGAATCTGCCTGCCAATGCAGGGGACACGGATTCGAGCCCTGGTCTGGGAAGATCCCACATGCCGCGGAGCGACTAAGCCTGTGAGCCACAACTACTGAGCCTGCGCGTCTGGAGCCTGTGCTCCACAACAAGAGAGGCCGCGACGGTGAGAGGCCCACGCACCGCGATGAAGAGTGGCCCCCACTCTCCGCAACTGGAGGAAGCCCCCGCACAGAAACGAAGACCCAACACAGCCAAAAATAAATATAAATAAATAAATAAATTTATTAAAAAAAAAAAATTCACTTATTTAATGTTATTTCTGAAAGTCAGTTTTCATAATCCATGTTTATTTAATTTTTAACAAGTACTCATTATAAGTGTGTCCTCATCACTGTGCTACTTTTCACTACTTTATGCTAATTTTACTTTATAATCTTTCAGTTACACAATTGTAAATACACGGAACATTATCTTCATATTGTCCCTACTACGTGGGTTGCCAGATATCCTATCCTCTCTCTCCCCCAACCCCTATATATATACCCGACATGTTCTGTATTTAATGATTTTTTCCTGTGCTCTTTAGGGAGTTTGTCAGGGTACCTGAAATGGCCTACATTCAGCTTTTCATTAAATAATTTTAAAATATAAAAGATATTTCAAAATATCTTTAGTGGTGCTTAAATGACAAATGACAACACTACCTGAGAATTATATCTCCACAACTAAAGATCTGAACAACTCCTATAGTTTGAGAGAAAACCAAAAGAGAGGCTTGCAAACTACAAGTACATATTTTTCATATTGAAGAATAAAAACACCACTGTTTGCCCAAAGTGTCTAGTCAGAGATAACTCCTGGTCACCTCTCACGTGCTGAGAAACTCAGCCAATCAGGCCAGCCTCCTGTCGATCATGCTTCTAAAAGCCAGCCATCAATAGGACTTTACTCCAGTGATCACAGCAAGGCAGCTAAATTCCACCACGCCCTGAGCATTCCAGCTTCTGACAGACTCCCAGCCTCTGAGTGCCAGGTTTCCGAAATATTTACATAAAATCAATAGGGCATCATTACAGGAGACCGTGCCTTATGAAGATAGGTCTCCTTTGCAGTCAATGAGGAGTCTGCAACAGCTATCAAGTTCAATTATTATTAGTTCACAGCTCTTTCAATGATTCACCTATGTTTATAGTTAGTTTTGAATTGGACTCATGAGTTACAGGCAAAATGACACACTGACATGAGATTATCAT